>NC_056674.1:11557500-11857500 GCF_018350195.1 Panthera tigris
TAATGTTTATTAATTTTTGACAGAGAAAGAGAGAGACAGGGCATGAGTGGGGGAGGGGCAGAGAGAGGGAGACACAGAATCCCAAGCAGGCTCCAGGCTCCGAGCTGTTAGCACAGATCCTGACGTGGGGCTCAAACTCATGGACCCGTGAGATCACGACCTGAGCCGAAGTTGGACACTCAACCGACTGAGCCACCCAGGCGCCCCTCTGCTGGTTTTATACCGTGTCAACTGGGCTGAGCTGCACCTACCTTCCTCAGAATCCCCTTCTGCTTGGGGCGCCTGGGTGGCTCAGTCCGGTAAGTGTCTGACTTTGACTCAGGTCATGATCTCGCAGTTTGTGAGTTCGAGCCCCGCGTCGGGCTCTGTGCCGACAGCTCGGAGCCTGGAGCCGGCTTGGGATTCTGTGTCTCCCTTTGTGCCCCTTCTACAGTCACGGTCTCTCTCTCTTAAAAATAAATAAACTTGGGGCGCCTGAGTGGCGCAGTCGGTTAAGCGTCCGACTTCAGCCAGGTCACGATCTCACGGTCCGTGAGTTCGAGCCCCGCGGCGGGCTCTGGGCTGATGGCTCGGAGCCTGGAGCCTGTTTCCGATTCTGTGTCTCCCTCTCTCTCTGTGCCTCCCCCGTTCATGCTCTGTCTCTCTCTGTCCCAAAAATAAAATAAATGTTGAAAAAAAAAATTAAAAAAAAAAATAAATAAATAAACTTAATAAAAAAAAAAAAAAAAAGCGGCCGACTTCGGCTCAGGTCATGATCTCGCGGTCCGTGAGTTCGAGCCCCGCGTCGGGCTCTGTGCTGACAGCTCAGAGCCTGGAGCCTGTTTCAGATTCTGTGTCTCCCTCTCTCTGCCCCTCCCCCGTTCATGCTCTCTCTCTCTCTGTCTCAAAAATAAATAAACGTTAAAAAAAAAATTAAAAAAAAAATAAATAAACTTAAAAAAAAATCCTTTTCCCCTTGTAGTTCAAGGTTAGAGCTGGCCACAGAGGAAACTGCATGAAAAGTCAAAGGAAGAAATGAAGTTTGGTCATCGCTTCTGGGTGGTGGTTCTGCTTGGAACTGGCAAGAGGCAAACGTGAATGTACCAGTGGGTTCTGCTTACGCTTGCTCTCTGCTGTCCTTGGGGGTGCGGAGCGGGGGTCTGGGGGCACAGGGGGGGGTCTGGGGCACAGCGCTTTGTAAACTTGTTTCCCTCACACTCTGTTCATCTCAACTTTCTGCCTTGCCTGACCAACAGTGACCCCAGGCCCCCCCACCAGGTGAAGAGGCCTTCCAGAAACTTCCAGAGACTTCCTCACCAGTCGTCCTTCGAGATCCCACTCTGGCAGCTGGCTAGGCCAGCTTCCCGGATTTCCCTGAAAGCTCTGACTGGCCCACTGGCATCAGGGCTTCCGGAGCTCTGGTAACCTTCCACTGGTCCCTCAACTCCCCTCTCCGGACCTTCCTTCTTTTCCCACCGTCAGCCGCGATTGTGTTAAAATCTTCTTCCCATAACAAACCCCTTATTCCACAAAATTCACAGTGTTTTTCAACCTCGAAACAACTCCATGCAATACGTGATCCTGGATTGGAACCCAGACAGGAAAGAACGGGGCTAAAAGGGATCTTTCTGTGGCACTTGGCCCCTTTTGAATATGGACAGTGTATTAAGAATAGTACATGGGGCGCCTGGGTGGCTCAGTCGGTTAAGCGTCTGACTCTTGGTCATGATCTCGCTGTTCGTGGGTTCAAGCCCTGCATTGGGCTCTGCACCTGCTTGGGATTCCCTCTCTCCCTGCCTCTCCCCTGCTCGTGCTCTCTCTCTCTCTCAAAAAAATAAATAAATAAATAAATAAACTTAAAAAAATAGTACATGTCGGGGTGCCTGGCTGGCTGAGACAGTGGGGGCGGGCGACTCTTGATCTCAGGGTTGTAGGTTCAAACCCCACAGTGGGCACAGAGATTACTTAAAAATAAAATCCTTAAAAAAATAGTCAATGATCCATTTCCCCAATTCCATCACTGCCTTCTTGTCTTTAGGACAATGTCTTTCTTCTTAGGAATTACTGGCTGCAGCTTTGGGAGGTGAAGGATCATGATGTCTCAACTTACTTTCAAACAGTCCGTCAATCACCATCGTCGTCGTCCTCGTCATCACATACGCATGGAGAGACAGAAAAGCAAATTAAGCAAATAATAATGAGCGGTGACTCTAGATGAATAGTACATGGACGCTGTTCTCGTCACTTCCGGAAGTGTAACAATCTTCAAAAGAGAAGGTGAAAAATAGCCCCACCTGTGCCGGAGATGCTTCCTTTCTGTTCTTTGAAGGTATCCAGCTTGATTCCACTCTCTCTCTCTCTCTCTCTCTCTCTCTCTCTCTCTCTCCACTGCTCGTTACATGCAGGTGGGGCTCCACAGTATAATCCTGGGAGAGGCATCTCAACGCGTTCGCTGCTCCTTTAGCTGGCTGTTGTCAGATTTCTCTCCACCAAGGTTATGATCTTGCATGCCCACCAGCAAAGCATGAGAGTGTGTTTTCCAGCTGATGAATTTTTGCTAATTTTACAGGCGGGAAATGCTACTTCGGAGAAGTTTCAAATGGCTTTTTTTTTTTTTTTTTTTTGAGAGAGAGAGAGAGACAGAGAGGTGGGGACAGCGGCAGAGGGAGAGAGAGAATCTTAAGCAGGTTCCACGCTCCGTGCGGAGCTTGATGTGGGGGTCGATCCCACAACTCTGGCATCATGACCTGAGCCGAAATCGAGAGTGGGATGCTCAACCTACTGAGCCACCCAGGCGCCCCTGCATTGTTTTTATTATGAGCAACGTTGAGCATCTTTTCATAGACTTAAAGACTGTTCGTATCTGTTTGTGAATCGCCTGTTCATTTCTTTTTCACATTTTAAAACATTGGGCTTTTGTTTTTTTCTTATATATTAAGGAGATGAACATTTTGTGTGTGATGTAAGTTGTAACTATTTTCTCTGAGATACTTTCCTTATGGGGTCATATGTCCTTAACCAATTTCTAAATCTGCTTAAGTAGTTTTGTTTATAAATTTTATTTTACTGCCCTTGAATTTTCCCTAGCATTTTATTATACAGATTTCTGAACATGCAGAAAAGTTAAAGGAAGTTTACAGTGGACAACCACATGTCTGCCACTTAGATTCCATTACTAACATTTTACCATTCTTGTCTTACTGTATTTCTTAATTTTTTTTAACATTTATTTATTATTGAGAGACAGAGAGAGACAGAGCATGAGCATGGGAGGGGCAGAGACAGGGAGAGACACAGAATCCAAAGCAGGCTCTTGACTCTGAGCTGTCAGCACAGAGCCTGACGTGGGGCTCGAACTCACAAACGTGAGGTCATGACTTGAGTCGAAATCGGACACTCAACTGGCTGAGCCACCCAGGCGCCCCATTGTCTTACTGTGTTTCTATCCACTGTATGCATCCCTCTATCCATCCGCTAATTCATCTAACTTTTCAATGCATTTCAAAGTTTCAGACGTCAGTACACTTGGGGGGGGGGCGGTCCTCCATTTTAAAAAGTATTTAAAAAAAATTTTTTTTAACGTTTATTTATTTTTAAGACAGAGAGAGACAGAGCATGAACGGGGGAGGGTCAGAGAGAGAGGGAGACACAGAATCGGAAGCAGGCTCCGGGCTCTGAGCTGTCAGCACAGAGCTCGAACCGGGGCTCGAACTCACGGACCGCGAGATCGTGACCTGAGCCGAAGTCGGACGCTCAACCCACTGAGCCACCCAGGCGCCCCTTAAAAAGTATTTTTACTGAGATATAATTCACATACCACGACATTCACCCTTTAAGCGGATGCAGCTCCCGAGTTTTCAAAATATTCACAAAATTTTTCAATCCGTCACCGCTGCGGTTTTAGACCTATGTATAACTTCGTGTTTCTCCAAACGCCCATCTGGTTGTCTGAACACCACATCTTAAAAACTCCATCTTTCTGTCAGAGGCTGAGATGTCGCCAATTGTCGCTAAATGTCCAGGTCTTGGGGGCGGGGGGAGGGTATCTAATTCTGTTCCATTGACCTGCTTGTCCCTCTATTCCCACGTGTGGGACTTCTCTGCTAACAGCAGCCCTGGCTCTGGATGAGGGGGGAGGGGAGGTGACAGGTGGCCACGCCTCTTCGAGGCCTTTTATCCAAGAACTTTGCTTTATATGAGCTCGTCGAGCTCGTCCGTCCACCGAGCTGCAAACTTGGCTCCCAGCGACTCAGAGAAAACCAACTGGGCAGGAGGAGAGGCAGCAGGAACCCCTGGGAAAGAGGGGGACCAGGCATCAGGAACACCCCATCCTAGGGTCCCCACTCTCCTCTCTCCCCAGCCCAGGGTGGGGGCCCTCCCCTCCTCTGGACAACTCACCCTCGCTTCTGAGGACTCCTGGAGCTGGGCGAGGGAATGTCCCGTCCGGCTCTCTGCACGAAGGCACCTGCACGGTGTCGCTGAGGCACCCGGAGTTTTGGGAGGTGAGGCCCAGCGTGTCCAACACCTGCCGGGCCGTCCTCGGAATTCACCACGAGCAGCCCTTATTGCACGTGTCTGGTCATGTTCGTGTCGGCCTCAAAGGGGCTCGCTGTCTGCAGGAAGGAAGGGGGGGTAAAGAAAAGAACTCCCCTCCCACCAGCCTAAGCTCCCAGACCCTCTCAGAATCCCAGAGTCCCACCTACCCGTGCCTCTGCGGCTGCGTCTCCAGGGCTCCCCTCGAGGCCCCGCCCCGAGCGGGCGAGTCCGCGAGAGGCCACGCCCCAAGCCACGCCCCCGCGAGAACCCACTCCTTCAGAGCGAGGCCCCCCCTGAGTCACCGCCCTCTTTCAGAAATGCGCTGCCCGGGCCTCTGAGCCTCTACTGTCCCTAGGCTGCTACCCCCCGCCAGAGCCCCCACCCCCGTTCTGAGCTGCCCACTCTAGCTAGGCACCCGCATGGTGACCCCCTGAGGGGAGCACTCTGCGCCCACTACCACGGAGAAGCTTCCCGTAAAGGCCTGCCTTAGAAGGGGGACGGAGGGTCCCAGCCCCAAGAGCCTTCCCTATGCAGACTCCTCCCGCCCGCTCTTGCTCAGTCCTTGATCCTTGATCGTAGAGCACCCCATGGCTCCAGAAGGCCCCCAGGCTCAGAGCCCAAGTCCTCACCTTAACCCCTGAATGTCTGCGTGTTCTCAGCCCTACCCCTGTTCCCATACACCCACTCTCCATTCCAGCTGGGGTGGTCTCACACCTTGACCCCTAGCCCCCCCCTCTCTTTCTCTTAAAAAAATCTGCCCTATTCACTGGACTGTGCCCCAGATGTCTGTCTGACCTATTAGCAGCCCCAGACGTTGGTGGCACACACACACACACACACACACACACACACACACACACGACTTTGCACCATAACTTTCAATGCCAGAACAAAGGGTCGTAGCGGGGACTTCAGCATGACAGGACAGCCCTGGCCTAGGTCTGTGGGGTCTGAGTACATTGCTAACAATATGACAGGGGTTTCTGTCAATCACCAAAGACATGTTGGTGACGATGCCTTTGCCCCCGAAGGAGGAAGCCTTGAAAGGCGGTCATTGCCAATGGGGACGAGAGGGTCTAGGTGATCCCCCTACTTCCACCCCGTAGCCCCGCCCTGATGTAGAGTCAGAGGGAGGGGCAAGAGCTGGGAAGGTGGACGGGACAGCCGGGGAATGGAAGGGTTCCATTGGAAGCGGTTGGGTGGGGGAGGATCCAGAGTGGAAGAGAAAGAGACCGGCTCTTACCTGGTGACCATGTGGGGCGGGACAGTTCTAGTCATCTACAGAGAAGAGCTGGGAACCCCTGCATCTTTCTGTTTCCCATCCCGTCACCTGCCCCTCCTCGTCAAGTTCAGGCTCCTCTCCCTGCCTTCCCTGGGGGAATCTCCTCCACACCAGGTCCGGTGCTGGTGGATGCTGGCTGGGGACACTGCAGAGTGGCCAGGGCCATATACTGCCCTTAAACCCCATCCCTCCCCGCTCTGTCTCACCTGGACCACTGACATCACATTACAGGTCATAATATCCAAGAGTCTCTGGAGAAAAGCGTGGCACTAACCGGTCTTCCCTTCACTAGCCCTGCCACACTCCCATTTTTACTTCCTACCTTATTTTTCTTTTAGCATGGAACCCTTTTTTGTTTGTTTGTTTGTTTGTTTGTTTGTTTAAAGCAGCAGCTGCTATGATTTAAAATGCACACACCCTTTGATCCATCAAAAACTGCGCTTTGGGAAATGTGTTGCTTTCCAAGATACATGCCTGGGGAAACGAATATGTCCAAGGATGTTGGTTGCAACACTGTAGTCGCACAGAACAGGAAACATCCTGAATGTTCATCAGCGGTAGAATGGCTCAAATAGATACAGTGTAGCCCATGGATGGGTCACTGAGCAGCAAGTACAAAGGGTGGGTCAGGTGTTCACTCGGCCTGAACCATCCCCGAGATATATGCAGAGATACATGCAGACTGGTAAAAGGCAGGTGCATAACAGTAGGCTGCCTGCCCTCCAGATTTTATATGTGTGTGTGTATATAATATACATGTAAACACATATAATGTATGTTTCCCATATATAATATGTAACATGTAATATGTATACCATTATAAATATATAAATGTATATATACTTCCATATGCATAGAGAAAAAAACACCTACTACATTTTTTTTAGTGTATTTATTTATTTTTTGAGAGATAGAGAGAGTGAGCAGGGGAGGGATGCAGAGGGAAAGAGAGGGAGAGAGAGAATCCTAAGCAGGCTCCTCACTGTGCAAAGCCTAAGGTGGGGTTCAAACTCACAAACCGTGAGATCATGACCCAAGCCGAAATCATGAGTGGGTTGCTTAACTGACTGAGCCACCCAGGTGCCCCATACCTACCGCGTTTTTAATTGGGGGTCACTTTGGGGTAATGAGACTAGAGAAAGGGAGATTTTCACATTCATTTCATAAAATTCTCTGTTTGGATGCTTTGATCTGTAAATTTTTATGTAAGTATAGCAGGGGCACCTGGGTGGCTCAGTCGGTTGAGCGTCTGACTTTGGCTCAGGTCACGATCTCATGGCTCCGTGGGTTCGAGTCCCGCATCGGGCTCTGTGCTGACAGCTCAGAGCCTGGGGCCTGCTTCCGATTCTGCGTCTCCCCCTCTCTCTGCCTCTCCCCCACTTGCACTCTGTCTCTCTCAAAATAAATAAAAGTTAAAAAAAAACAGTATACCATACACACACCAAAGCGCACCAATCTTTAATGTAAAGCGTGAGCCCAAATGGTCAACGTCTCCCCATATGAAGAAACCAAGTAGTGACAATTTCCCAGATTCATCACCTCTTACGGTCATGCCCCGTGCTTCCCCTCTGGTTGACCACTGTCCTGACCTTGAACACGCTCTACAATAGTTTTGTCCAGTTCTGAGTTTCATGTAAGTGGACTCACAGAGTACGTACACTTTTGTCTCTGGCTTCCTGTGTTAAACATGACATTTCTAAGATGCGTCCGTGTTGGAGCTAGTAGACGTTCACTCCTGTCCTTTGCTATAATTTTCCACTGTGTGAACACAGCATGCTTTAGTTAATCTAACCAACTATCGATTGTCGTGCAAGTTGTGCCCGGTTTGGGGCT
Organism: Panthera tigris; assembly: GCF_018350195.1. Classification (NCBI taxonomy): domain Eukaryota; kingdom Metazoa; phylum Chordata; class Mammalia; order Carnivora; family Felidae; genus Panthera; species Panthera tigris. The sequence continues at coordinate 11,565,131 of NC_056674.1, forward strand.
ATCGCAAATAATCTATCTAGGAGCACTCTTTTTTTTTTCTCTCCTAAATGCTTATTTATTTTTGAGAGAGAGAGAGAGAACACGAGAGGGAGAGGGGCAGAGAGAGAGAGGGAGTCGTAGAATCTCCAGCAGGCTCCACGCGGTCTGTGCAAAGCCTGACGCGGGGCTCGAACCCACGAACCAAACCGTGAGATCATGACCTCGGCTGGAGTCGGACCCTCAGCGGAATGAGCTACCCAGGCGCCCCCTAGGAGAAATCTTGTGTCTTTCGGAGCCCGTGTGCACTCAGACACAACCAGGAGCCAAATGGAGGGGTCAGAGTATGCAGACCTCCCATCTTCGCCATGTACTGCCAGTTTCCCCCCATCTTGCAAATGTATATGCCCACGAGCAAAGCTGAAGAATTCCCGTGGTTCCACAGCCCCACTGCACTTCGTACCATCAATAATTTTAGGGTGAATCATTTTACTGGCTGTACGGTCGCATCGCGCTCTGGTTATAATTTGCAATTCCCCAGGAAGAATAAGATTGGAAGTAAGATTGCGGTAAAAAGAAGGTTGAAAACATTTTTGCACGTTCATTGGCCACTTGGACTTCCTCTTTTGTAGAGTGCCTATTCAGATCTGGTTCCCATTTTTCAACTGGGTGGTTTACATTGTTTTTTTTTTTTTTTAATTTTTTAAATGTTTATTAATTTTTAAGAGAGAGACAGAGTGTGAGGGGCAGAGAGAGAGAGGGAGACACAGAATCCGAAGCAGGCTCCAGGCTCCGAGCTGTCAGCACAGAGCCCTACATGGGGCTCGAACCCACGAACGGTGAGATCACGACCTGAGCCAAAGTCAGACGCTTAACCGACTGAGCCACCCAGCTGCCCAATAAAAACAAATCCTTTTTTTAATGGTTCATTATGGGTATTTAAATATAAATATGAAACCCACTGAATCAATTACTAAATTCTCCTGGGTTTTCTACATATATGATCTTGCCATCTGCGAATAATGACAATTGTATTTCTTGCTTTCCTTGGTCTCATAAGTTTGATTTACTTTTTTTACTGTATTGCACTGGCTAGGACCTCCCATAAAATGGTCTAGAAGAGGTCACAGCAGAAATCCTTGTATTGTTCCCAATCTCACAGAAAAAGCGCTCAACACGTCACCTTTAGGGATGATGCTAGCTGCAGGTTTTTTGAAGATTGTTTATCAGATTAAGGCAGTTTCCTTCTATTCCTAGTTTGCTTCTTAAGAAATAATGAAGGCGGGGCGCCTGGCTGGCTCAGCCGGAAGACAGTACAACTCTTGACCTCAGGGCAGAGAGTTTGAGCCCCACATTGGGCATAAAGATTACTTAAAAAATAAATAAATAAACAAGTTAGGACCATCTGGGTGGCTCAGTCGGTTAAGCGTCCACTCTTGATTCCGGCTCGGGTCATGATCTCTTGGTTTGTGAGTTTGAGCCCCACACTGGGCTCTGGGCTGACAGTGCAGAGCCTGCTTGGGATTCTCTGTCTCTCCCTCTGTGAATGAATGAATGAATGAATGAATGAATGAATAGATAAATAGGGGCACCTGGGTCGCTCAGTCGGTTAAGCATCAGACTTAGGTTCAGGTCATGATCTCATGGTTCATGGGTTCCAGCCCCGTATCTGGCTCTGTGTTGACAGCTCAGAGCCTGGAGCCTGCTTCGGATTCTGTGTCTCCCTCTCTCTCTGTCCCTCACCTGCCTGCTCACGCTCTGTCTCTTTTTCTCAAAAATAAACATTAAAAAAGAAACCTTTTAAAAAATTCTTTAAAATTAGTAAATAAAAACAAACTTCTCTAGTGCAACTGTATGATTCAATTTACAACATTAGGATTACGTTAAGAAAAAAAAAAAGAAGATGAAATTCCTTGAACTTTTTTATGGATTTGGATTACAGGTTGGACTTGAAGTAGCCATAAGTAGGTAGCAACCCAAGCAGACGAAAAATCAAGGCGATGACTAACTCCAGGGAGAATAAGAAGTTGTTAAAGAAAGGAAATGATCATCATCGTTCACTACACGACTTGGCCATTGCACAGTGTTTTCATATGCACAGTGATGTAGATTCTGTAGCCACATCTGTGAAATACACCGGGGGATGGGAAGCTGGAGGAGGGTGTGTGTTTGTGGTGTGGGCACGGGTGTCTGTGAACAAGAAACAATCCTCATCTTCCATTGTGGGTGATCACTAGACAGTGGCTAAAACGGACAAATCCAGATGTATACTATAAACATACTATTTATTTATTTATTTTTAATTTTTTTAAATTTATTTTTGGGACAGAGAGAGACAGAGCATGAACGGGGGAGGGGCAGAGAGAGAGGGAGACACAGAATGGGAAGCAGGCTCCAGGCTCTGAGCCATCAGCCCAGAGCCCGACGCGGGGCTCGAACTCACGGACCGCGAGATCGTGACCTGAACTGAAGTCGGACGCTTAACCGACTGAGCCACCCAGGCGCCCCTAAACATACTATTTAAAAGCGTGAGTTATATACATAGTTTTTAAAGGTGTAAGTGGTACCTTCTATGGCAGTGGTTCTTAACCAGGTGTGATTTTGCTTCCCGGGGGGGATATCTGGCAACATGTGATCACAAGTTCGAGCCCCACGTCAGGCTCTGTGCTGACAGCTCAGAGACTGGAGCCTGCTTCGGATTCGGTCTCCCTTCCTCTCTGCCCCTGCTCTGCTTGTGCTCTGTCTCTGTCTCTCTCAAAAATAAGTAAAACATTAATTTTTTAAAGAAAATAATAAACGTTAAAAAATTACTGGGGCAGGGGAGTCTGCTGGCTCAGTAGGTTAAGTATCTGACCTCGGCTTGAGTCATGATCTCACAGTTCGTGGGTTCGAGCCCTGTGTCCCGCTCTGTGCTGACAGCTGGGAGCCAGGAGTCTGCTTCGGATTCTGTGTCTCCCTCTCTCTCTGCCCCTCCCATTTGTACTTGCTCTCTCAAAAATAAATAAACAATTTAAAAATTTTTTGAATAATTATTGGGGCGTCTGGGTGGCTCAGTCCGTTAAGTGACCAACTTCAGCTCACGTCATGATCTCACGGTTCATCAGTTGGAGCCCGCATCCATCTGTGCTGACAGTTCCAGGAGCCTGGAGCCTGCTTCGGATTCTGTCTCTCTCTCTGCCCCTCCCCTGCTCGCACTCTGTCTCTCTCTTTCTCAAAAATAAATAAACATTTAAAAAAATTATTACAAAAAAGAAATGTAAAGATATCTTTAAAAATTAAAAAGATAAAGGGGCGCCTGGGTGGCTCAGTCGGTTGAGTGTCCGACTTCGGCTCAGGTCATGATCTCACAGTTCGTTGAGTTCGAGCCCCGCGTCGGGCTCTGTGCTGACAGCTCGGAGCCTGGAGCCTGCTTCAGATTCTGTGTCTCCCTCTCTCTCTGCCCCATCCCCACTCATGCTGTCTCTCTCTGTCTTAAACATAAATAAAACATTAAAAAAATTATAAAAAGATGAAAATATTTAACAATTTCATTTAACAAAAGGGTTCAGCAGCTGAAACTGAAGTACAAGAGGCCATGTGGCTCCCATCAGTGTATGGGAATATGTGTATAGGTGATTAAGAGAAAAACCGTGGCCTCAAGAATGACCCCCCCCCCCAGCCCCAAAGAATGATCCCAAATAAAACTCTAGAAAACCACACACTACAAGGTAGCACCAAGGAATATACAAGGGCAGAAGCAGACTCAGCTTGAACAGTTGTGCGGGTTGGGCACTGCAGAAGGACGCCGCGTGGAAAGAGACATCCTTCACATACTGGAACTAACCTGCAGGTTTTTAAAAACAATTTCCAGCGGGAGGCAATCAAGTCCCTTGCTAACAAAGCTAGAGAACTGCGTGGGTTTTCCAACAGAGGGCAGCAGCCAACAGGGGCTGGGCCCTCGCTCCAGAGGCCTCAGGCTGGGGCCGTTTCTTCAAGCCGGGTGCACACTGCAGGTCACATGCCGAACAAAGAGGGGACAGTTTGCGTCACTCCAAGAGTCTCAGGGAGACCAGGTGGGGGCAGGGGGAAGGCGACCACAAGAGGGCTCCGGGTCAGAGTGCCAAGGAGGCAGTTGAGGGCAGGGCCCCCGGGGGCAGGCATGGAGACAAACCCAGTTCTCCAATCTCCTGAGCCTTCAGTCCTGCCTCAGTGGCCCCATAGATCGCCAAGCCCCGGATGAAGTCGGCCTGGAGAACTGATCTTGCCAACAAGTTGCTCTGGGAAGGGGGCAGTGGCATCCGATTCCACCCGGGCGCCCACCCCACCCCATTCCCAGGGCAGCCCCAGCCTCCGCGGGACCCTTCCCGGGCCGGGTTGCAGCGGAAGCCGCCTCTCCACGCCTCCGCCGCGGCCACGCCCCCGTCTAGCCCCACCCCCGTCCCCGCCCTTTCCCAGCCCCTCTGGCTCCGCCCCTGCCTCCTCGGCCCTGTGCCCCAACTTGCTCAGGTTTCTACCGATGAGGCTGACGCGCGTTCAGTCGCTCGTTCAGCAATTCCACAAATTACCGCGCTGACCGCGTGTCGCACAGTGTCGTCGGTGCTGTGGATGCGGAGGTGAACAACAGAGCATGCATTCGTGCAGCGTGCATTGTGGGGAACGGTAGTCCAAGTAGATGGAACAGCGAGCGCGAGGGCGCCGGTACAAAGGCTGGCAGTTTGCAGGACAGACTGGCGTCCGGCGGGCGCTGGGCGACGCCGCCGGTTGTATAGCGGCTCAGCCGGGTGGGCGAGGGACCAGATCATGGGGCCTCGAATGCCCCGGTAAGGGCTTTGGCTTTTATTGTCAGTGATATTAGAAGGCAGTAATTCGTGTTCATTCCACAGTCACTCATACATTTATAACAAGTGCGCCTGCTCTTTGGGTGGTGCTGGAGACACAGGGTGCCCACAGCAGACCGAGTCTCTCCTCCTACCCTCCACCCTCCACTCAGAAGCCTGAGGGCTCTTTCCAAAGCACAAATATGCCCCTGCCTCTCCCGCTCAGAACCTGCCTGGACTCCCCGGGGCCCTTGGGACAAAACCACGTTCCTTACGCTGTTCCTGCGTGGTCTGGCTCTGGCCGAAGTCTTCATCTGTCACCTCCTGCCCTCTAGGGGAGGCCAGGCACAGAGGACAATTCATCTAGCCTCCAAAGCACCCTCTGAATTTTCCTGCCTCTGGGCCTTTGCTCATACTGTTCCTTCCACCCTGGATGCCCTTCCCCTCGAAGCAGAGTTCAGAAAAATTTGCGGAACGGGCGCCAAGCAGCATTTGGGTGCATGTCTGACCCTCTCCACCTGCATGGCTGAGGGTGACGTGTTATATGGGACCGAGTGCCCGTCAGCTTTGCAGGGAGGCTGGGACACAAACACCCCAACGGCTCCACGCATTTGAGGGGTGGATGCTGTGTGACGGCGTGAAGGGCATTCACTCGGTCAGCAAACACTCGCCCAGCACCTGCTTTGTGCCTGGCCCTGTGCTAGGAGGCAGCGGCCATGACGGCCACAGCCCTGCCCTCACGGGGCTCACAGCGCAGTGGTGGGACAGCCACTTTTGGTTTGGGTCACTGCCCTTCGACCTTGGCTGCTGGTGGGGAGCCTGATCATACCGATTACAAGAGAGTTTGGCCAACATCCAGTTTGTCAGAAAAACTTGATCTACAGAGTTTCTGCTCTGGCACAGTGAAAGCCAAAGCACTTACAACGGCCTCTTGCGGGACTTTGATCATTTCCCCTTTACAAACTCCGCCCCGCCCCCCCCCCCCCCCGCCCCACGCCTGATGACCTCTCTTCTACTTTCTGTCTCAATGAATTTGCTTATTCTAGCTGCCTCCCGTTAGGAGCAATCATGCATATCCCTCCTCCAATATCTGGCTTATTTCGCTTCGCCCGAGGTCTTCCTTTGTTCCTGAGGCGGTTTGTGCCAGAACCTCGTTCTCCTTCAGGGCTGAATACCATTTCCCTGCGTGGCTCCGTCGCCGTTATGCTTATCCGTTCATCTGTTGCTGGACGTGGGTTGGGGTGTTTTTACCTTTTGGCCTTTGTGACTAATGCCGCTGTGAACGTTTGTGTGCAAGTGTCTGTTTGCGCCCCTGCTTTGAATTCCTCCGGGGCCTGCAGCTCGAAGTGGCCTTTGCTGGACCATATGCTGGTTTTCTATGTGACTTCTTGAGGAAGCCCCACACGGGCCTCCACGGCAGCTACACCATTTTACATTCCACCTGCAATGCCCGAGGGGTGCATTTTTTCACACCCCTGCCAACATTTGTTATTTTTTTGTTGTTTTTTTTTTTTCATTTGGTTTTTTTTTTTTTTTAATTTTTTTTTTTTTTCAACGTTTGTTTATTTTTGGGACAGAGAGAGACAGAGCATGAACGGGGGAGGGACAGAGAGAGAGGGAGACACAGAATCGGGAACAGGCTCCAGGCTCCGAGCCATCAGCCCAGAGCCCGACGCGGGGCTCGAACTCACGGACCGCGAGATCGTGACCTGGCTGAAGTCGGACGCTTAACCGGCTGCGCCACCCAGGCGCCCCTAATGGTTATTTATTTTTGAGAGAGAGAGAGGAAATGTGCGAGCGGCGGAGGGGCAAAGAGAGAGGGAGACGCAAAATCTGAAGCAGGATCCAGCCTCTGAGCTGTCAGCACAGAGCCCAACGTGGGGCTAGAACTTACTAACCTAGAACTCACAAACCCGGGAGATCATGACTTGAGCTGAAGTCAGACTCTTAACTGAGCCACCCAGGCGCCCCTTGTTGTTTTTAATAGCCATCCTAGTGGATGTGAAGTGGTATCCCATTGTGCTTTGTTTTTTAAGATTTTAAGTAATCTCTCCATCCAAGGCGGGGGCTCAAACTCACAACCCTGAGATGGAGTCGAGTGCTCCCGCAGACTGAGCCAGCCACGCTCCCCTCCATTGTGCTTTGGATTAGCATTTCCCTAATGAGCACCTTTTCATGGGCTGGTGGGCCATTCGTGTATTTTCTTTGGAGAAATGTCTATTCAAGTATTTTGCCCATATTTGAATTGGGTTGCTTTTTGTTGTCGAGTTGTAGGAGTTCTTTATATATTCTGGATACTAATCCCCTACCAAGTATATGACTTGTGAATACTTTCTTCTATTCTGCGGGTTGCCTTTTCACTCTGTTGATGGTGTCCTTTGATGCACAAAAGGTTTTAATTTTGATAAAGGCCGATTATCTATTTTTTGTTGTTGCCTGTGCTTTTGGTGTCCCATCTGAAATCCCTACAAAATCCAACGTCATGAAGATCTCTCCCCCCATGTTGTTTTTTTTTTTTTTTTTTAAACTATGATTTTTCTCCTGTCTTCACAGTAATTCTTCTAAGAGTTGTGGAGTGTTAGTTATGTTAGGTCCTTGACTCATTTTAATTTTTGTATGTAGTAGATAGTAAGGGACCGACTTCGTTTTTGTTTGTTTTCCGTATGAATACCCAGTGTTCCCAGCACCATTTGCTGAAAAGACCACCCTTTCCCTGTTGAATGCTTTTGGCACCCCTGTAGAAAATAATCAGCCATAAGGGCACCTGGCTGGCTCAGTCGGAGGAGCATGTGACTCTTGATCTTGGGGTCATGAGTTTGAGCCCCACATTAAGTAGAGATTACGTAAATAAATCTTAAAATTAAAAAAAAAAAAAAGAATTGACCATTGTTAAAAAACATTTCTTTCTGATACTCCCGTGAATGTGAAATTAAAAATTAACAAATGTCTACACCTTTTCTCCCATTAACCTGCCTGTGTTCAGTTTATTTTCCAGACCCAGCCATTGAACGTAGGAGGGTAGGACGGAAGTCTTTTCTCTCCTCTGGTTCTGGCAACAACGATGGGGTATCATGGCCTGGAACCTTCTGCCCACTCCAGAGGCTGCCGCTGAGAGACCCTGGGGCCTGGCAAGGCAGAGAAGGTAAGCATTCTTTTCGGTCTCCTGGATCTCTGCACAGGGTCACGAAGCCAAGTCATACAAACCTCTGCCATCTCTTTGCTTCCTAAATATACATTAGCCGAGAAAAACATTTGTGTGAGGGATGCCTGGGTGGCTCAGTCGGTTAAGCATCCAACTCGGGCTCAGGTCGCCATCTCACGGTTTGTGAGCTCGAGCCCCGCATCCGGCTCTCTGCTGTCAGCTCAGAGCCTGCTTTGGATCCTGTCTCCCTCTCTCTCTCTGCCCCTCCCCTGCTCACGCTCTGTCTCTCTCAAAAATAAATAAACATTAAAATTGCGTGAACTAGTTCTTTGGGCATAGCGACTTCTGTGATTACTGTCTGAGTGCGATTGATGTGTCCTGATCCTTTCCCTTCCGGAGATGGTTTTCTGCCTCTGTCTCCTGTGCTGTTTATCATACGGAAAATCACAGGGGAGGACAAAGGCACGGGTCCTACAAGCCCAATGCTCAAGCTGGCCTCACAGCCTGGCGAGTTTGCGGGTTTCACCCTACTGGCGTCTCCCTGGACACACTTTGCTGAAATTCTCCTCTCCCTCCCCCAAATCTGGCCTCACCTCCTCAGCAAATTCATTTAATCCCTAAAACGCCTCTGACTTACCCAGAAAATCCCTCAAACACCCAGCTGCCAGAATTAACTTTCCTTTTCCTGCAAAGGTTCCAGAAAGCACTCTGGCCTGATGTCTAGGCCCAGGGGACACAGGTTACTTCCGTAAATGCTGATGGAGAGGAAGATAATTTGGCAGAGGCTCCGGAGGGAAGGGAACACGGGTCCTTGCTGCCCAACACCTCCTCCTACTTCCCAGGGCTCTGTAATCAAACCCATCAGCTTCGGGCCTTCCCACGCAATGCACTTCCTGAGTGCATTCTGGACCCCCACTGAACGTAGCTTCTGGCCCCTGGACAGCAGCAGACCATTCATTCATTCATTCATTCACTATTTATTTATTTTGAGAGAGGGAAGGAGGGAGGGGGAGGGAGTGAGGGGGGGGGAGAGAGAGAGAGATTGAGAGAGAGAGAGAGAGAGAGAGAGAGAATCCCAAGCAGGCTCCTCGCCATCAGCACAGAGCCCAACTCAGGGCTCGAACTCATGAACCCCGAGATCATGACCTGACCCGAAATCAAGAGTCAGGCGCTTGACTGAGCCACCCAGGTGCCCCTCTCTCAATATAAACTTAAAAAGGGGCACCTGGATGGCTCAGTCGGTTGAGCGTCCGACTTCAGCTCAGGTCATGATCTCGCAGTTTGTGAGTTCGAGCCCCGCGTCGGGCTCTGTGCTGACCGCTCAGAGCCTGGAGCCTGCTTTAGATTCTGCGTCTTCTCCTGTCTCTGCCCCTCCCATGCTCATGCTCCGTCTCTCTCTCTCTCTGTCTCTCAATAATAAACATTAAAAAAAAAAAAAGATAAACTTAAAAATTTTTCACCTTCTTCTGTTAAATAGTTTATGCTCCCTTCGAACTCAGGGCCTTTGCACATGCTTCCCAAGCCCCCCTCCCCCGCGCCAGCCATTCTACTCCACTTCCTCCAGTCTCACTTGCTTATACCTTCAGGGCTCAGCTCAACCTCCCCGCATCACTTCCTGGGGAAGCCATGTGACCTCCCCTCATCTGCCCAGACAAGGTCAGAGGGATCTCGGTTATGCCCTCACAAAACTCCTGTACTTCTTTCCGGCACTAATCACAGTGACAGAAAACTTACCGCTGAAGTATAAATTGCAATTATTGAATCTATCCACTTATTTAGGAGAGTATTTTATTAATGTCGCCCTCCCCCAGTGGACTGAGCTCTGTGAGGGCTTGGACCAGCTCTGGTGCCCCTGGTGTCCCGCGCAGGACAGGCACAGGGCAGGTGCTCAGTAACGGTGTGCTGAATTAACAAAATATGAATAAATGCAGCCCGGGGAAAAATACAAGGCATCCCGGTTTCCTGGCGACAGCTTCCCCTCAATAGGCCAGAAGTGAAAGCTCTCTCAGAACCCTCATTCTCAAGAGAAATCACCAATGAACCTAGCCCAGCTTAGAGGGGGAGCCAGGACAAATTCTCCACATCAGTAAATGTTTTGAGTTGTTTTTTTAGTGTTTTATTTGAGACAGAGCATGAGCAGGGGAAGGGCAGAGAGAGAGGGAGACACAGAATCCGAAGCAGGCTCCAGGCTCCGAGCTGTCAGCACAGAGCCCGACGCGGGGCTCGAACTCACAGACCGCGAGATCACGACCTGAGCCGAAGTCGGACGCTCAACCGACTGAGCCACCCAGGCGCCCCAATGTTTTGAGTTTTAATAGGACAGGCACAGAGTACTCTTTTTCACTTCTCTATCTCGGGGGGGGGGGGGGGGCAGCTGCAGGTTGGGATTAAAAAGTAGGGGAGGGGGATACGTGTGAAGGGGACAGAGGGACCAGAGCTGGGCGCACAAGAGAGAGCAGAGAGTCTGCGAGCCCCAGACCCGGAGCCGAGCCAGAAATCCAAATCCCTGGGGCCTCCAGGGACCAACACAGTAAGCAAACACCCAGTGTGTGGTCTTCATGTACCCAAAGTTCCCCAAGCAAGCCTGTATTGGGCGCTAAGTGCCTGAAGGGCGCCACTGTGAGCCTGGAGAGTCAGGAGGAGACGCATGTTGCAGCTAGAGCTTGGACACAAAAGGCCACCTTGGCTTGGAGAGTAAGGAGGACATACCAGCTTGGTCTGGAGGATCTGGGGAGATGCCCTCTCAGGCCTGGAAAACTGGAAGGACTCCCTTGGGGCAAGGGGGGCCTCATTTGGGGCCATGGGGTGGGGGGGCTATGGAGCTCAAGATCAGGTAAGGTAGTATCAATAAAATGGGAAAAGCAAAAGCAGCTCTTCTGAAAAAGTAAAAAAGGAAAAGCAACAGCAGCTAATCCTAAGGGTACAGCTGGATTCAGGAAACAAGATGGGGCGCAGAGGGTGGAACCAAGCCCAAGGACTGGAAGCGAGGAGACGGCAGAGGACGAACTAGGACGGGGAACCAGGGCCGAGCCTGAGGAGCAGAAAAAGGACCCAGCCTGTGGGGACAAAATTCCAGAAGTGGTTCTAGGACCAGAGGCAGAGACAAGGGAGTGAAGGAAGATGCCATGGAACCTGCACCAGATTCTGGGGCTCCTATGCGAAGAAGCAAGACCAGGCCCTGTGAGCAGAAACCAAACTCGAGAAAGGCAGAGCGCAAGAAAAGGTGAAGCAAGGTGAGACCCCGGGACGGAGAAAGATCAAGGAGAGACTGGTTACCCAAGGGCTGGAGCCAAGCCTCAGCGACGGGCTCGGAACTAGGGAGCAGCGACGGGGACAGGACGGGGTGGGGAGGAACCTAGGCTAGAGGTGGGGCGGGGCTGCACAATATTACCCGCCCCCTCTACACACACAGAGCGTTATCCTGGGGGCAAAACAGCAAGATGGGAAGGGGACTACACAGGATACAGAGCCAGGTCCCGGAGGCCCCAAGGACCACCCCCAGGGCGCAGAGTCAGGCGGGGTTACGGCTAAGCTCGCGGTCCCTGATCTTGCTCAGGCTCAGTCCCCGGCACGCCGCGGATGTCGGGCAGCAGGCGGCAGCCGGCCACGATGTCCAGGCGCTCGGCCAGCGCGCAGAGGTCTCCCCGCGCCAGGCGCACGCTGTGGGCGGCCGCCAACCCTGCCGCCTGGGCGGCCGCAAGTCTACTGGCCAGGGCGGCCACATCGCGGCCGGCGCGGCGGTACACGCCGCTCACCGCGGCCGCCACGTCGTGGTCCAGCCGCGCCTGGCTCTCGGCCAGCCGGAGCTGCAGCAGCGTGCGCGCGGGGGCTGGCGCCGGCGTCTCCTCGGTCCCCCAGGTCTCCCCGGCCCTTTCCCGCTGCACCACGAGCGGAGGCAGGTCCCCCGGCGCGGCCTTCGGCTCCGAGTCCGAGTCGGTCTCCGCGGCCTCCCCGGCCACCCGCAGCCCCGTAGGGCGGCCGCGCGTCGGGCCCGAGGGGCCCAGGTACAGCTCCTCCTCCTCCGACGAGGACGCTGAGAGCTCCGAATCCGTCTCGGCCGCCTCCCCCGGCACCACCGTCTCGGGCCTCCGCGGCGGCCTCCGCCGACGACCCTGGGACGCCATGGGGCCGAACTAGGGAGAAGAGGGGCGAAGGGACGGCATGAGAGGCACCTGGCGGTAGTTTAAGAGTGCAGGTTCTGGATTCCCACCCCTTTCACTGACTAGCTTAGCGATTTTTGGCGATCTGCTTCCCCTGCCTGGGCCTCAGTTTCCTCTTCGGTAAACGGGCTCGTCATCCCTGCTGCCAGAGATAATGAGAGCTACTGGACCCCACCCTCTTTGTGTCCTGACAGGGAAACCGAGGACCAGATGGATGAAGGCTCGGAGGCCCGAGCTTCCAGAGTCGTAAACCTAGCTGTTTCCGATTTTGCCTCCTAGAGGCCACACCCTCCAACCTGTCCTCCAAGCCGGTGTCAGATCCGGAAGCACACGAGCTGCTGAGCGGCTCAGGGACCAGCGCCAGGGTCACAGAAAGAAGGACAACCCAGGGGGACTTTGGGTGGGGGGTAGCGTACACTAGTGGGGGCGCGGGGAAGGGCCGACACCGAAGGCCATACCTGATTACCGAAGCTCCGAGCCTGGAAGATCCGCTACGCGGCCGAAGTGCCCCGCCTTCACCGAGGGAGCCCCAACCAATAGGGAAGCGGATAGAGCGGGCATGGCGGCCAAACACGTGGGCCACCCGCCTACCAACCAGGAAGCAAACCCTCAAAACCAGCGGCGGGCGGGTACAAAGCCACGTGAGGAGAGGTACGACCAATAGGAAGTCGGCTGGGCTGGCGCTTCCGGGTTGTGCTGCGCGGCGAGTGGACAAATAAAAATTTTTTAAAACGAGGTTTGCCGCCTGCGACGAGTGATTCGGCCAATGGCGATGCTCGAAAACCCGGAAACCGACAGGAGACGAGGAGAAGGGCGGAGATGCTGTCACGTGCGGCCAATGAGACTAGGCCCTCCCTCTAAGTGCCCCGGGTTCACGCGCGCACCATGTGAGCCCGGAAGGCGGGGTTTAGGCCGCAGCACCGAGGGAGGTGGGAGTAGGCGGGCTCGCGCCTAGGTGCCGGAGGCGGGGCTTATCCAGCTGGGCCAATGAACGCACGAAGCGCTGGACGGTCGTTGGGCGCGAGGCCGGCGCATGGCGGACGCGGCGCTGTTCGAGTTTCTGCACATGGAGATGGTGGCGGAGCTGTGGGCGCACCACTCCGACCCTGGCCCTGGGGTGAGCGCCGGGTCCCGGGGGAAGGAGGCGCGGGCCGCGACGGAAAGGCCGGGTCTACGTCCAGGGGAGCACGGAGGGCGGTTCAACGTCCGGGGTGCAACCCCGGCCCCGCCCCTGCCTCGCTGGGCGCTGGCTCCCTCGTCTGTAAAGTGGGGACTTTTGAAGGGCCGGCCTCGCGGTTACTGCCAAAAGTGAGCGACGAAGCTCCGGGCAAAGCTTAGCTCAAGGCCTAGCACAGAGTCAGGACTTGCTGCCTGGGTTGAATCCCATCCGCTCCCCTCACTAGGAATCAGTCCCTGTGTGCCTCAGTTTCCTCCTTAGTTAAATGGGCATTATAACAGTACCTCAGTCTCAGAGACCTTTACTCGTCCAACAGGCACTTATGAGGCACCTACTGTATTCCAGACACGGTCTCCCTGTCCTTGCGAAACGTAACATTTTAGTAGGGTTGTCAAACAAAAATATGCCACTGGCTAGTGAGAAGTGCGATAAAGAAAATTTCCGTAGGAAAAAAAAAAGAAAAAAAAACTTCCGTAGAGTCGTGAAAAGAATACGGATGGAGTGATTGATGGCGGAGGAAGGCCTTTCTGAGGAACAGAGTGTAGGAAGCAAGCCCTGTGGTTGGGGGGGCGGGGGAGCATTCCAGAAGAAGGAACAACAGAGGCAAAGCCCTGAGGTAGGAGCGTGCTTGGCATCTTGGCAGTTGGTTCCTAGGAAGAACAAATGAACTCAAACTTTAAAGCCTTTCGTGCGATGTCTGGCACCTAATCAGGTCCCCCAGAACGTGGGAGCTCCTGTTCTAAAAATCTCTTCCCAGGAAGAAAGGGTGAGGGAGAGATTAGGTGCTTGATAAATGAATGCTGTGATTGCTTTTCATTATTATTGTTAGTATATGATGTTGGTTGATACGCAAGGCGCTTTTTCTGGCTTAGGTTTTCTGGTTTAGGAGCCTCAGGGAAAGTGTTGCTTCCAGGGGCAACATAGTTTCTTTTGGGTTCACATTCCCCGGGTTTCATCTAAAACTTAACAAGTGTCAGGCCCTGGGGGAGGCTCTGGGAATTAGTGAACTGTACAAAAACTCTTGGCCCTGCTGGAGCTTATGTTGTGGGGGGGGGGGGTACGCAGATAAATAAGGTACATGGATAAAGTACAGTACGTTAGGGACATGCTATGAGACAGAGAGCACGGGAGAGGGATTGCGCATTGGCCTGTGTGTCGGAGAGAGGGGTTTGCAGCATCTCCTGTCCATCCTGGCTTTGCAGCCGGGACCCCAGGTGTCCCGGACATCAGCCTTTCCTCCCTCACCGCCAGCCCTCAACCAGGCCCTGCCCGTTCTCCTCACTGAATATGGTGTCCCACCTCTCCCCACCTCTGCCCTAGGCCGGCCTCCTCCCTCCTCTCTCCGCTCATTTCACCTGTCACATCTTCGCTGCTCATTTCACCTGTCACATCTTGGCTGCGTTCACACCCATTAATCTTTCACACCTTGGCTCAAACGCCCCTTCCTCAGGGAAGCGTTCCCTGAGCCCCGGCTCGAAGCCAGGTGTCCTCGTTGTGATCTTGCAGCCCCCTCCCCTTTGCCCGTGGCCGCCCCGTCCCGCGCGAGTGTGTGTCTGAACGAGGGATCGGGAAGCTCCTTGGATTCACGTCCGCACCCCCTCCCCCCACCAGACTGTGTGCCGTGAAGGCGAGGCCCGGGTCTGTGTTGATCACACGGTGGGGGCCTGTGCGCACAGTAGGTCTCGGGCGTGGCTTTGTGGAAGCAGACGCCGCCCCTGTGCCGTGGAGGGCTGGGCTGGGCATCGGGGCTCCGTAATCGTGGTAGCACCTGCCGCAAATGAGACGTGCCCTCATGGGCTTCACGCTCCTGGTTTCATTTGATCCTCCTGTCAACCCACAGAGGTCAGCACAATCCTCCCCACTTTGTAGGCTTTGTGGACGAAGACACACAGGCTTTGATGGACGGACTGCTCGCTCTCAAGTGGCAGAGTGAGGAATGCAGAACTACGCCTCCCGCCTCCAAAGCCTGTGCTGTAAACGCTGGCCCGCATTTCCCGGCGTGTCTTCCCTCACGCTCGCCAGGAGGATTTTAATGGGTTTCTGTGGTCGAGCAGGTGTGGGAAATATTGGGGTTACTCAGGGGTGCTCACCACGGGCTTTCAAAGCACATCAACGTGCCAGAGACCCAGCTGCCCCAGGAAGTCCCATGCCGGGGTCCTGCCCCACAGCTCCAGGGTGATTCCTGGGTGCAGCCAGGGGTGAGGACTCTGGCGGTTCCCCCACCTCCCCTCTGCCGGGAGCCCCGCTTTCAGGGGGCAACGTCAAGAGAACTGCTGTTTTCTCAGCCCTTCCTCTTCCACTCCCGGCCCTTCCTCCGTCTTCCTCTTTCTGTTCCTTCTCTCTGGTCCAACACGTGTCCTGTCTGAACCAGATGCAGGCCTCCTGTCGGGTACTTCTGGTGTCCCCAGAACAGCCTTGCGAAGCTGACCTTATCGTCCCATTTTCCAGAGGAGGGACTGAGGCGCCAGAGGGGTATTTCCCCAGGGTGCACAGCAGCGATAATCAGAGGGGAAATCAGGACTCAGGCTTCTGGCTCCAGAACTTGTCTGTAGCTTCAGGTCTGTCCCTTCCAGCAGCCGCCGAGTTCCTTGAGCACAGGGATGGTGGCTCGTTCATCTGTCCCCGCAGCACATACGCCCAGGAGCTCTGGGGCTCCCCACATCCTGCCTGGTATGGTGGTTACCTGGGACTGTTGAATGGGTTTTTCTGGATGGTTACAGGTGGAATGGAAGACCAGCCAGAGGAGCCAGGAGGTCAAAGGGCTTTTGTTATCAAAGCAGGAAAAACTTGGGGAGGAAGAGGTCCCTGTGGTTTCTCCACTCCAGCAGCTTTGAAGATAAGGGGGGCCTGGGGCAGAGGAGTTAATGCCTCTGCACACCAAGGAGCCTCGGTCACCTACCTCTGTGAGCCCTGGCGGCAGCCCAGGAGCGATCCTGCTGGGCCAGACCTGCCTCCACCAAGGCCCAGTGAGTGCCCACGCCAGCCCGGGCACCTGGGATGGGTGTGCCAGCTCCCAGATGGACCCCTGCCCTCAGCAGGAGCCTGGGTTCCTGGCACAGCAGCCCCCTGGGGGCAGAGCCCTGGAGGGGGCGCAGTGCACTTGAGGCCAGGGAGCCCGTGGTGGGAGCTAGGGCTCTGTCCTGAGAGTGGTGGGAGCCATAGAAGGTTTAAGCTGAGGTGTGGGGTGTTCGGATTTACTTTTTAGACGGGCCTCCTCAGCCATGTGAATGAACCTGAATGGACATGCAGCCAACTGGCTGCTGCAGGGGCCCAGAGCAGAGGCAGGCGCTCAGCCTGGGGTGGCAGGAATTAGGGGGAGAAGGTGGGATCTGGGGGTGTTTGGGGCTGCCCGGGTGGATGCGGGAGGCGTGTCGGCTCTCTGCGCTTGCTCATTCTTACTCCCCGGCTCCCTCCGAACACTTCTGGGCCCTCTGGGGCCATTCACCTGGGGAAAGCGAGAACTTTCCCTGTCCCTGCACCCTTCTGGAGGTGGGAGCCGGGGCTGCTCCGTCCCAGGTCCCCCCGCCAGGGCGGGCATAGAGGGCCGTGGGCCCGGTGGTGGTGAGCCTCACAGATCACTGAGGGGCACAGCAGGAGAGACTGGAGGGAGCCCAGCACAGGGCCCCCACCAACTCCCTCCCTTCAGCCCAGGGTGTTCTCTGGGAGTCAAGTGCTCAGCATGTGGGGGGGGGGGGGGAGGTTGTGGGGTGGCCTGGTTTGCTCGCTTTCCCGCCATCCTCCTTGGAGCTCCGTGGCCCTCGTCTGGACACTTGGACCTTCCTCCAGCCGAGCACCTTCTTCTCTGTTGTCTCTGATTCTTCTTCCGCATTGTTCCTCCGTGTCTTCTCGGCTCTCGGATGAACGTTGGACGTTCTGGGTCCCTTCCACGTGTCTTACAACTTTTCTCTCGTTTTTCTCTACCTCGTGTGCTTTCCTTGACGATCCGGGAGGCTTTATCCACCTTACACATTGGTCTGTTTTTCAGCTCCCTCGTCAACAGATGTTTATTTTAGCTGGCCCCCTTTCCCTTTCCAAGAGCTTCCCCTCTGTCTGTTGCCCCTTCCTCCCGGCTCCCCCCGTGCTGTTGGGGGGAGCGCCTTCTCGAAGGGGTTCCCCCCTGCCCCTGCATTATGTCATTTCCTGTCAGTGGGTTGTTGTGCAAATCGCCCACAAATGCCCTGGCTCTGGGCTGGGCCAGGTGGCTGCGAGTCCCCGCCTTGCCTTTCTCAAGAATGACAAATCCCTAGGGGCGTCTGGGTGGCTCAGTCGGTTTAGCAGCCGACCGGTCACGGTCTCACGGTTCGTGGCTTTGGGCCTCGTGTCGGGCTCTGTGCTGTAAAAGCAAAGCTCGCTTTGGCTCCTGTGTCCCGCCCCCCTCCACCCTCTCTCTCTCGGCCCCTTCCCTGCTCTCTCTCAAAGATAAATAAACGTTAAAAAAAAAAAAAAAAAAAAAGGAATGATAAACCCCTAATCCCTGACGAGCTCTTGGGAGGACCGAGGGAGGCAGGTATGGTAGACAGGCCAGGCTTCTGTCTCTTCCTCCTCCGCCCTCTCTTCTCTGCCACCTGCTCATCCTCGGCCCTGCCCTCCCACCGCCCGTCTCCCCTCCCTTTTCTGTTGTTCCTGGACCCACCACCCAGCCTTTCCAGTTCACCAGATGCGTAATCGGCCCCTAGCGAGGGCTGACTACGGTGGTGCCAGCAGTAACGACGGCTGGGGCTGGGGCTGAGCCGTTGGAGACTGCCGGCCACATCGCTGTCGTGAGGTGAGGCCTGCCATCAACCCCATCTCCCGCACGGGGAAACTGAGGCCTGGAACCATTAGATAGCTTGCCCAAGGTCACTAAGCAGGACTTGAACCCAGGCAGTCTGAAGTTCACTGAGGGGAAGCCTGAACGTATGCAGACCTTTCCAGATCCTTACCCCTGCCACACACACCCCCCCGCCTCCCTGGCCTGGCTGAGGACCCTGCTGACTCTCTGGCTGTCCCCTCTCGGGACTGCTGTCCTGGAGGCTGTGACCTGGGCTTGGGTGCCACCCCACTGCCTTCCCTGCTTAACTCCTCTTCCTTCAGACTTGACCCCGTGCAGCCCTCAAGCAGCGCATCTCTTCTCCCTGGGGCATCGAGGCTGTAACCGCGCCATTAGTTCCTGTGTGTTCCGTCCCAGGGACGGTGGTGTCCTCTCCTGCCGTGCCCGTCCCAGCCTGGTCCGCGGGACCCTCCCCGCTCCCACCCCTTGCCACTGTCCCCCGCCCTCGTGGCCTGAGCTGCACCCCCCATCCCTTTACCCGCCTCCTTGCCTTTGCGCACAGCCTCCCCTTCCCGGCCCCCTCCTCTGAGAAGCACCCTGGGGCCCCTCCCCGGGGAGCTGGCTCTGCCCTGCCGGCTCCCCTGCATGTGGGGTGCCCATCGCCTGGGCCCCCGTCTTCGCACCAGGCACAGTGGCCAGCTCCTCGAGGCCACCAGGAAATGTTTGTGGAGTGAATGGGGAAGTGTGTCCCCCCCCTCCCCCGCATGCTAGGAAGTCCTCAGGGACACATGTGCTCGTCAGAATGGAGCCTGGCCTGCCTCTTTAAGGCGCTCACCTATGGAAGGGGGGGACAGGGAGCACAGCCCCTTCCTGGGGTTTTCCTCCCGCCAGGGGCTGGTCACCCAGGTTGACAGACTCACCCAGGTTGAGTGACAAGGACAGTAACATTCACTAAGCCCGACTGGGACCACTCTTAGCCTGCATTTACTAACTCCTGTTATCCTCCTAAGGACGCTGGGAGGTAGCACTGTTGACACGGTCCTCTGTTTGCCCGTGAGGAAACTGAGGCCCAGGGCAGTTAGCCCCCACCCAGCCCCCCAGCTGGCAGGTAGGTGTCGGGCTGATCTGGCCGTGGACCCTGCACTCAGCCACTGGTCACACATCCCCTCCCTGTCTCACACACCTGAGCTCATCTGTGCAGGTGCCTGCCTTGGCGGTCAGACCCCTCCCCGCTCGCTCACCTGCTGTGCCCAAGGAAACCAGAGGAGCCCCCATGGCAGGAGCAGAGAGCCGGCCGGCCGGCCGGCGTCGGCCACCAGGAAGCTGTGTCATCACCAGGGTCGTTTCCTGCAGGAGGAGCGTGGAATGGCGGGCGAGGGCCTAGGGGCCAGGGGCCTGGCAGAGAAGAGGGGTGCCTTGCCCAGAACCGCAGGCAACCTCTGCTCGGGGGGGGGGGGGGGGGGGGGGGGAGGGTGAGCGCAGCCCTCGCCACCTTACTGAGGCCGGGACAGCTGTGGGTGTCGTCCTGGCCACCCCCCCCCCCCCACCTGGCCATCTGGGCTTGGGAGCCGGACCCGCTCAGGTTTGAAAGATGACCCCATGGCTGAGGTGCCTGTTACCTAACCCTCGAAGCCCCGCTTTCCAGGCGTGAAATACAGCCTACCTTACGGGGTGGTGAAAATTCAACAGGAGGTTCGCACAAAGCGCCCGGCACACAGTGTGTGCGCTAACCCCGATGGCTCACCTTGTTCGGCCTCTGTTTCCCAAGGGCCTCCCACATGCCAAGGCCAGTGTTGGCTGCTGAAGGTCAGCCCGGGTCCCCACGCCACAGACTGGTCAGCGCTGGGATCGAGGACCCAACCTGCCGGGAGGGCAGGACAGGAGGCCTCCGGGAGTTGGGGGAGGTAACAGTGAGTGGGCGGAGTGGCCCCTCTGCTGGACTAAGGGAAGCTGTCAGGGCACAGGGCAGAGGGTGATGGAGGGACAGCAGGGTCCCAGAAGGCTGTTGAAACCTGCTGAGGCCAGGACATTGTCCCAGAGCCAGATCTCAGCAGGGAAATCCTATCCACCATGGGAAAGGCTCCAGTGATGGCCCATCAGGCCCAGAAAGGAGGCTGGAAGTCGCTCCCGGGGGAGGGTGGTGGCCGGAGGAAGGGAGGGACTCAGGCCTGGCGACTGCCGCTTCCCTCCCAGGGAAGGCTCGTGCCTGGGCTCCGCACCCCCCCCTCTTGACCCTGCTCCGCCAGATTTTCTCTAGGGAGCACCGCACCTCACTCTATGCTGTCCTGGTATTTCTGATGCCCCCCACCTGCGCCTCTGCCCCTCCCGCCGAGGGACACTGGCCTGAGCTCTGGAGTGCCACGTGGCCACCACTGCCTTCCCTGAGCACCCAAGGGAATCTCTCCCATCCCTGAGCCCTCGCGTGTCTCTCCCAGGGGTCTCAGCTGATTTTTTTTTTTTTTTTTTTTTTTTTTTTTAGATTTTAGAGACAGTGTGAGCGGGCTAGAGGGGCAGATAGAGGGAGAAAGAGAGAGAGAAAGAGAATCTTAAGCAGGTTCCAGGCTCAGCACAGAGCCTGATTCGGGGCTTGATCCCATGACCTGAGATCATGATCTGAGCTGAAACCAAGAGTCAGACAATCAGCCGGCTGAGCCACCCAGGCACCCCCTTGGCTGACGTTTTAAGGCGTGATGAACAGAGTTGATTTTTACAGCTTCCTGCTGGCCAGGCCACGAGGGTGGGCCCCACGGCCCGGGGCTCCCTTGCTGTGGCTGCAGGCGTGCTGCCACAAGAGCCCCCGGGCAAGTCACCGTGAGCCCCCGGAGTGATCAGAGCACTACCTGCCCACGGGGTATTGCAAGGCACACACCGGAAATGCTCACGATAAGCGATGGGTGTTCTCAGGACAGAGCTGACAGAAGAGCAGGCGGAAGCCAAGCCTGAGGAAGACCCCCCATTTTTCCTGCAGCAACAGGGAGCTGGTCTTCAGAGCCGATGGCGTCTGTGGAGGCATCGCGTGGCAGGGGCACAGCCCTCCCTCCTGGCTCTCCTTACCCTTGAGCTCGCAGAGATGGGCACATTGGTCTTAGGGTCCCCTCTGTGGCTGCTGCCCCAGGACACTCCCTCTTGGGGCTCCCCTGAGCCTCTCTTCCCTGGCCTTTTAGGGACAGAAGATGAGCCTGTCTGTCCTGGAGGGCATGGGCTTCCGTGTGGGCCAGGCCCTGGGCGAGAGGTGAGAGCCAGCGCTTCCTGTCCTTCCCCTGCTGGCCAGAGGCAGGCAGGACCCGAGGCCAAGTCCCTTCCTGGGCACACCTGGACGGGGAGGGTCGTGTTGCTCCATATAGGAACCCAGCCTGGCGTCCCCCCCCCCTCTTCCTAACCCCGGGCTCCCCATCCCGGCCCACCCGGCCCCAGTGTCTGCCGCTGCCCCCAGGCTGCCCCAGGAGACGCTGGCCTTCAGGGAGGAGCTGGACGTCCTCAAGTTCCTATGCAAAGACCTGTGGGTGGCCGTGTTCCAAAAGCAGATGGACAGCCTCCGCACCAATCACCAGGTGTGTTCCTCGGGCCCAGGGCCCGGCTTCCTGGCTCAGGGCGGAGGCTGAAACCAAGAGGAGGCTGGAGAGGGCCCCCCCCTCACCCCGGAGGCCCGGCCTCCCCTCTCTGGGCCTCTGCCCAGTCCTCCGAGGGAAGCCAGGAGGCCACTATGGGGCGTCCTGGCTATCGCCAGAGTTTCCACAGGCCTCCCAAGATGGGGCCTCGCAGCGGGCAGCAGGCGCTCGTGGTTGGTAGCACCTCGCCCCGGCAAGTCGCCGCTTGTCTCGAGCTGGCCCGACCTCCTATTAGGCGCCCACGCTGTGCCGGGCCCTGGCCTCCGCTTTGAGGGCCGGGTCTGCAGCATCTCACCACAGCCCTGGGAGGAAGGACCACCCCGGAAGTCCTGCAGCTAGAGGGGCAGGACCCACATGCCCCATGGGCGGATACTTGGCCCAGGCTGGGCAGCTCCCGGGCCCTTCTGCATAGCTCCAAAGGATGGGGCCCGTGAACCTCCAAAGGATGGACCCCCAAAACAGGGGTTTTGAGGGAGGGGTCCCTCCAGGCCTCAGCCCAACGGAGCAGGGGGCGCCGGGTCCTGGCTTATCCCTCCCCTGCTACAAAGGCACAGGTGCCTCCCCAGCCCCCACTGGGCTCCTCTCTGCCCCCAGGGGACCTACGTGCTGCAGGACAACAGCTTCCCCCTCCTCATCCGGATGGCCTCCGGCCCGCAGTATCTGGAGGAAGCACCCAAGGTAGGGAGGGTGCCTGGACTCCACAACCCCCCATTTACACACGCCTGCCCCAAAGCAGGCCTGTCCTCAAGCCGAGCGACTGTCCCATGGCCCGGGACCCAGGGAAGGAGGTGACCCCCACTGTGGAGCCCAGTGCCCCGTATGGCCCCGGTCCTGGGTATTGGCCTCCCCTCTTCCCTGGGTGACTTGTGTCCCCTGTCCCCAGTTCCTGGCCTTCACCTGCGGCCTCCTGCGAGGCACCCTCAGCACCCTGGGCATCAAGAGCCTGGTCACCGCCTCCGTGGCATCCCTGCCCACCTGTGAGTCGGGGGGGTGGGGGTGGGGGAATCTTCCCAACCCTGAAGTGCGGTGGGGGCTCCGAGTCCTCCGGCCCCTGCCCCCGCTGAGGGTCGGGGAGGCGGGGCCAGGGCTGCCAAGCCCCACTTACATATGGGGAATTTGAGGCCCAGAGAGCTTAAGTCACGTGCCCTGGCCACCCGGCTGGTGCAGCCCGTCCGTGCCCCCTGGCCACACCCCCCCCCCCCAGCCTGCTTCCCTGGGGTGCGCGCCAGGCCAGAGCAGGGGACATCGGTGATGAGCTGGTCTGGTGGTTTTGAACGTTGTTCCGGTTGGACGTGATTGAAGTCAGCCTGGTTAATGCTCTGATGGGGTCCCCAAAGGGCAGCCGGGGCCTACGGGCCGCAGCCTGTCTGGCGGGGTGTCCTGACCCCCCCACGGCCCTCCCATCAGACAGGCTGAAGCTTCATCCCTACCTGGGGCCAGCCCACCCTCTGCTGCCCCACCCCCCAGGTGTCCTTCCCTCTGTGGGTCCCCGAGGCCTCCTTGTGGAGGGGCCCCGAGGCCACGTGGGCAGGACCTGAGCTACACATGCCACAGGAGCCCGTGCCCGGCCCTCCTCAGCAGCCTGCATGCTTGACCTTCATGCCGCTAGTCACCCACACAGCTCTGGGACGCGGGCCAGGTGGGCGGGGAGCAGCACCCCCTCTGACCACCCGTCAGCCCAGCCCAAGGCCACGCAGTCTGCTGGTGCTGGACAGGGATGAACATCTCTGAGCTGTTTGGGTGCTTTCTGGCTCGCCCCTGAGGTCCCGGCCTCCAGCTAACGCCAGCCCTTCTCTTCCAGGTAAGTTCCAGGTGGTGATTCAGAAAACCTGAGAAGCCCCGGGCCCGCACCCCAGCTGAGCCTCACCGCCGCCCCGGCCGGGGGGGGGCCTCGGACCACTGCCTTTGGGGGTGGCCAGAGGGCTGGTGTTGGGCACCCCAGACTCTATGGGTGATGAACAGGGGGGGGGCGGGGGTCCAGCCGCTTCAGGGAGTCCCATGTGCTCAGGTGGGTGTCCTAGGGAGGTAAGGGCATCCCACGTTGGGGCTGGTGTGAAGGGTTCCCTGCACGGGACTCCTCCTCCTGCGCGGCAGGTGCCCAATAAAGGTTTTGCGTGTGGAGCTGGGTTTAAAGTGGAAGGTGGAGGGGGTCACTCTGAGTGCGGACGGGGAGGAGGCATCTGTGACTTTGTCACTCGTCCTGCGGAGGTGGGAAGCACACCACCCTGTGTGGCTCCCCCCCCCCCTCGCCCCTTGCAGGCCCCTTCCACCCCCAGCCCACAGCCTCCTGCCCTGCACACCTGGCAGGGGAGGGTGGCCCCGGGCGCTGGCCGCCCTGCCAGAGTCAACAAGTCTGGGGCTGTCCTCTGCCCACTGGGGCGCACGGAACAGACCTCTCCCTGGGGCGCGGGGCTGAGGCCACCCGGAGTGTGGGCGGGGGTGGGCCTGGGGCTACCTGCACCGAGGACGGACCAGAGGAGACGGGCCAGACGCCCTCATTTCCCACCCCCCGCGCCCACTCTTGAGGTGCCTGGCGGATGGAAGTCCTACCCAGAACAGCAGCCTGGCCGACCTGCCCCCCGGGGCCGTGGTACCCATCCCCCACCGCCACCCCCTTTACGTTCATAGCACCCAAGGGTATCACACACCGGGACTCTGCCCAGGCCCCGCTGCCTGCTTCAGAGCTGTAAACTGAGGCTGGGGTGAGACCCAAGTGGGAGGAGAAAGGGTCTTCTTGCTTAAAACAACCACCGGTGGGTGGGGGCTCCTTCACCTCTGGAGGATCCTGCGAAGACACCCCATCTGGCCCCTGCCCTGCCCCCCCCCCCGCCCCCCAGCCTAGAAGGCTAAGCTCTTTGTTCCCTGGCCTGCCTCTGGACTCCCCACATGCTGTTCCTGCCTAGGCTGCCCTACCTCTGGCCCACTCCCCACTCTCCTCCCTCTTGGGCACCCGGGAGCCAGCCGCTTGGCCTCTGAGCGGTTCCTCACTGTGCCCCCAACCCCCGGAGGACCCCTGGACGCTTCTTCTGGCCCGTGCCGTTTACTCCTGTTCAGCACACTTTTGCCTGGGTCCCTCTGGATCCCTCTGTGGGGCACTGGCTCTGCCCAGTACAGAGCCTGGCAGATGCTTCCCGAATGAATTGGTTATTCAGGCTGGGCAAGGCGGGCAGGGGATTGGCCCTGTCCTGCCCTCAAGAAGCTCCTGGGCCCATCCTGGAGGTTCCCCCCCCTGCAGACTCACCCCCAACTGAGACATACTCGCCTCCCCCCGCCCACTGCCCCGTCCCCGTTGGCTGGGCCTCTGGGGGCGGCAGTGGGCAGAGTCCCCAACTGGTGAAGGACAGGGAGGAAGCCTTCCCAGGAAAAGCGGCTTGAAGACCTGAGGAGGAGAGAGGACTGGCCCCCAGCAGACAAAAGGATGCATGGCTCTGGTCGCCCAGGCGGAACCCCTAGAGGGGCAGCCTGCTGGACCATCTGGGTTCCCTTCTGTCTCGTCCTGAACCCCCTTGTCCCGGGCACCGTTCGGTGGCTGTCTCCCCCGCCCCCCCCCATCACCCTGTCGTGACTCCTTGTCAGGCAGCCGCAGGGAGCCTCCCACCCACCCAGCGGACAGGAGGGGAGCCCCAGAGCCTGCAGCACAAACCACTGCTTTCAAAAGCCCTACCCTGCCTCCATGTGACCTGGGGCGAGGGACTTCATCTCTCTGGGCCTCCGTTTCCTCGTCTGTCATGGCCTCACGGCTGCCCCCGGGGAAGTGGTGAGGAAGAAGGGCTGACTGTAGGGAAAGCGCATAAACCACGCGCGGCTCCCGGTAGGGCGCTACGTGCGGGCGGCATCCAGGGCGGCCTGGTAAGTGGGTCAGCCGGTGCCCACAGGTGCTCACTGCCGTCATTACCGAGTGCCAGGTTCTGTGCTCAGCGGACTCCTCCTGACAACCACGGGAGGTTGGCTGTCACTGGCCCACTCAGCAATGAGGAAGGTGAGGCTCAGAGAGGTGAAGTCACTTGCCCAAGACCACACAGCTGGGCCCTGGAGGAACTGGCATCTGAACCCGGGACTGTGGCCTCCTCTCACTTCCCGACTCTCAACCCCGGGGCCGGCTTCCTTCCCCGGGCAGAGTCTGCCGATCCCCGGGAGGACAGCCCCCAGTCCTCGAGAGCAGAGAGCACCGGGGCAGGGCGGGCACTCCAGGGGAAGGGGCGGGGGCAGGGCGGGCAAACCGGTCGGGCGGCTGGCACCCGGCTCGGGCTCTGTCTCCGGTGGGGCCCGTGCTGACGGGCGGTGAGGCTGGCACAGCAGCTCGGCGGGGCAGGGAGCTGGGGCCTGGAGGCTGCCGTCAGGTACGGGGGGCCCCAGGTGGGGGGCAGGCGGGCAGGGGCCACGCGCCGGGCCCCCAATCCTCACTGAGCCCGTCCTCACCCCGGTTTCCTCTGCCCCTCCGCTTCGCCGCCGCCCCCCCCCCCCAGCATCCCGCCCTCCCTTTTGCTTTCGGCTCTTTACGGTTTAAACCTGTGCGCCCCATCTCGCCCCGAGTTTGCTGAGTCTCTTCCCGGGTTGGACCACCGTGATGTAATGTGCTCCCCCAGGATTCCCCTCCCGCCCTCATTCAGGCCCTAGATGTACCGGCCCTGGAATTTCAGTCACCCGGTGGCTCCCGGGGCTCCCAGCTCTCACCACGCCGGTTACATGTCCCTTCAAAGGACGCCAGGCGCCACCTCCCACAGCGCACACCCCCAATACCTGGTGGTGCCCTGAGTTTACTCGGCACCCCCAGGCTCCCGTGTTTCCCCGGCCCACAGCTGCCCGGCAGCCCCCCTGTCCTGGCCTCTTAGAAGCCCCCAGGGGCGCCCAAACACCCAATCACCAGCCCTGGGAAATCTCATGCACCCCAAATCAGCCCCTAGCACCCGCATAACCATTCCCCGTTCTCTCACGTCTAGCTGTCCTTCCCCCGCCGCGACCACTCACTTTTACTCTGAAGAGCACCTCCGCGCCCCCCTGGTGACCCAGGGCCCCAGTGTCAGGGACAGGATCTCTCACCTGTCCCAGGTCACGTCTCGGGGGTGGGCTCTTCCTGCCGACGCCCAAGGGTGCCGCGCGGGCACTGAGCCCTCTCCTTCCCCGAGCAGGGCCCCCGCCGCCATGCACAAACACTACACCGTCCACTTCGCCAAGGGCGCCCTGCCCTCTCGGACCCCCGCCGAGCGCTACTTCTTGGACCCGGAGTTGGGGCGCCATAAAGGTAGGGGTTCAGTTTGGGGGGACGTCCCGGCAGGGAGAGTGGTCTGTGAGCGGGGAGGCCGCCGAGTGGATGGCTGAACACAAGGAGAACCTGAGGGCCCAGGAGAGGGGCCGCCACTGCTCCCCACGGAGGCTTCTGCGTAAAGGGGCCGCGGGTGGGGGCCGTGGGCCCCGAGGAGCCCAAAAGCGTGAGTCCAGGATGGGGGTGTCAGAGGGGGAGGCCCAGCCGGCCTACCCCTCCCCCAAGCGTGGGAAGAATTCCCCCACCCCGGATTGTGAGCTCTCCCCACCCCTGAGTGGGTACGAATGGGGGTCTGGGGCGGGGGCGGGGGCAGCGCGGTCTCGGGAGGCCCCGGCCTCCCGGGGCAGCCCCCTTCCCACCAGCCTTGCCGGAGCCCGGGTGTGAGGCCGCCCCCTTCTCAGTCCTGGCCACCTCCCACCACTCCAGCCTCCTCTGGACCAACCAGGCCAGCTCCTGATGGATTCCCTTCTGCTCCCCGAGCCCTGGGGACCCATCCCCCAGGGGCTGAGGACTTTGGGGGCAGCAGGGACTCCCGAGTCGTCGTCCCCGCTCCAGCCCCTCGCCCGGCTAGAGCCCAGGTCTCTGCACCTCTTCTTCCCACCCACGGGAGAGCACGGAGACCGGCCCCTCCCTTGCCCACACCCCCTCCTCATTTTCTCTGATTTCTCCGGGGCCTCAGAGGAAGGACCAGCCCCGGCCTCCACTTGAAGACTCGACCTGGTTCCAGTGCCCGCCAGGGCTCAGGGACCCAGGCCCAGTCACCCCCCACTTCCTTCCTTCCAGGATGCTGTCACCAGTGGCGCCGTGACCCGGCGGCCCTTCCAGCCCACGGGCCCTGCCGGCTGCCCCCACAGGTGCGCTGGCAGCTGGCCTACAACAACCGGGGGGGTGTCAGCGGCTGCCCCCCCGGCCCCCGGCCCCCCAGCCCCCTGCGACAGCGGCTCTGCTCCGTTCCAGGGGTCCAGAACGGGCCACCTGCAACCGCTGCTGCCCCCACGCAACCGGCCAGCGCCCCCCAGCCGCCCCCCAGGCCCACCATGTCACCTGCCACCGCAGCACCTGCCATGGCCAGCGGCGGCCCGGCCCCGCCCCCTGCAGCCGGCACCCTCCTGGAACCCAGCAGGCCCAGTGATGCCCGCCCCCTGCCCGCCCCGGCAGCCTGCGGTTCCTTCACCTACAGCTCGGGTGCCTACCCAGTCCTCCTGCGGGCTCGTCCCTGCCACCTCTCCCCCCTACCCCGCTGTCCAGGCCTCTTGCTCCTCAGCCTGCCCGCCTCCCCGCTCACTCTGGTCCCTGTCTCGGGGTTGGTGGGGGGGCGGGGGGGTTGCTCCTCCCCGCCCGAGCCTCTGCTTCACCCGTCGGGATCCGAAGCTGCCAGGCCAGGCCTGCCCTGTCCACGGGGCCTCCGTCCGGGCCAGCCAGGGGTCTGGGCCCTGGCCGTCTCCCTCTGCTGACAGCCTTGCTCTGTTTTCTCTTTCCGGCCCGCCCTCCCCCCAGCCCGGCAGGCCAGGGAGAACTTGGGGCAGGGGGTGACAGGCACCAGCTTGCTGGCCAGCTCCGGTGTGGGGCAGACAGTCAAATATGCAGCCGAAGCAAGAGGCAGGGACCGGCCTGGGGGCTGGAGAGAACAGCGTGGCCAGGGGAGGGATCCATCCATCCATCCACCCATCCTGGGACTGGACGGCTGTCCTGGGTGCCCAGCTCTGTTCCGGGGGAGCGGGGTGGGGAGACGGCAGGGAGCAGGGCAGAGGCTGCCCCCCTCACACGGAGCTCACGATCTCTAGGCGGCAGAGGGGAGCTGGGTACGGGCCGTAAGAGGAATCAGAGAAGTTTAAGCGTGTCACCCCACAACAGGCACGCTGGGGGAGAATAGGGCTGGGAGAGGAGCAGAGGGAGCATCAGGGCTCGCAAATTGAATAGGGTCATCGGGCGAGGCCTCAGGAAGGCAGGATTTGAGCAAAGAAGGGGCAGTCCTCTCAAGTAAGCGGCAGAAGGATCAGCAAATGCAGACTCTGAGGTGGCCCGTTCCAGGGACAGTGTGTGGGGAGGGTCACAAGGGGCCACAGCCTGGTGGCTGTGGGGAGGGGGAGGCGGGAGCCGCGAACTGGCTTGGGATCTAACAGGAGGGTGCGCTGTGGGAGGTGAGCATGGGAAGCCGGAGTCCGAGCGGGCGAGGGGGGTGACCGAGGGGGTGGCAGGGGAGATGGGGACACGTGGCCGGGTTCCGGGTCTGGTTTGAAAGTAGAGCAACAGCCAGGCAGGGGCTCGGGCTCCAGGTCAGGCACCACCTCGTCGCTGGCGGCTCTCGGCCGTGACGCCCACGTCACACACAGAAGCAGAGGCTTGACGAGGTGAGGTCACCCAGCCATGAGGCAGAGTGGGGCCAGATCCACCCTGGCCGCCCCCTTAGCCAACCTCGTCCTGAGTCTGCCCTCCCCGCTGGGCCCCCAGGCCTGGCGCTGACCTCGGGGAGGGGGCGGGGATCCTGCAGCCCACGGGCCCACCACGGGCCCACCGTGCACCCACCCGGAGGCTGGCCCGGCACAGCCCACAGCTGAACCCTGCCGTTCTGGTGCCCCAACCCCAGGCTGAGAAGTGGCACTCGGCGGGGGGATCTGGGGGGCAGGGTGCCCTCAGCCAAGTGGATGCCGTAATGCACAAGGACTTAGACCTGAACCTGCTCCCTAAATGGCCACCCCAGACCATGGCATTGACCAAGCGCCCCCCCCACCCCGCCCCGGCCCATCCTTGTAGCATCCACGCTGCCCGGTGTTTCTGCACCCCACCCTCCAGAAGGAGGGACTGAGCCTCGCTCAATGGCAACGCTCTATCTGGGTCATGCAGAGAAAGGTGGCAGGGCCAGGACCAAGAGGCGGGTCTGCCTGGGCTCGGGGGCAGGACGGGAGCTGGTAGGCATGGGGTCCTGGAGAGGGAGAGAGATCAGGGTAAGGGATGGACAGGAAGCTGAGAGGAGCGTGTGACTGTCAGGGCCCTTCCACACTGGGGCCAGGCTGGCAGAGCAGGCAGGAGCCGACACGCAAGATTCTGGAGCCTGCAGAGAGGTGTCTTGGGCATCTGAGAGCCTCAGGTCCCGAGAGAGGCCCATGGGGTTTTTCTGGGAGAATCACAGGCTGATGGCTGGGCCTGGTGACCTAGGGCCAGGTCAGCCGAAATCCCATGGGCCTCTGTGCTGGGGATCGGTGGGGTGTCTCCTGGCCTTTCCCTGGCGGGTCTGGGGTCAGCTCCTCCTGCGGTGCCCGGAGGGACACATGTGACCCAGAGGAGGTGGTTGCCTACTGCCCCAGAAGTCTCCATCTGCGGGTCTGACCCGAGTCACCTCGGGGAAGTGGGGAGAGGGATGCCGATGCGGGCAGGAGCTGAGGGTGGGCTCTCTGGGGGGCAGATGGGTGGATGGTGGTGCCCGGCCAGCCTCATTGACTCAGTTTCCCCTCCCCCGCCCCCCACCCCGGCCTCCAGATATTCTGACAGAAGATGACGTCTACTGCAGCTGCCTGGCCAAGACCCTCTGCCACGTGCCTGTCCCTGTGACCGTGGGTTTCTATGCCCCCTTTGGCTGCCGTCTGCACATGATGCTGGACAAGATCACCGGTGAGGCTCTCTGTGTGTTGGGGGAGGGAGGCGGGGGGGGGGGGGGGGAAGGAGGAGGGGAAACGGAGCCTCTGATCCCTGCCCAGCCTCAGGCTTCCCCGGCCTGCCCCAGTCCAGAGGCCCGGAAGTCAGCATTAACCAGGTCCCTCCTGATGCCCGCAGCCTCTGCCCCCCGCTCCCCGCTCGTTCCCTCTCTGGCCTCCCGGCCAACAGTCTCATCCCCTCTTCTGCCAGATCTGCTCCAAGGAATCTTTTTAAAGATAAAGATCTAGCCCCATCCTCCCCCTGTTCAAAAGCCCTCCCTGGTTCCCCAACACTCTGGGGAGAAGACCCAGGGTCCTCACTGGCTCCCGCAAAGCCCCTCCTGTGCCCACCCCCTGTCCCCCGGACCCATCTCGTCTCAGCAGTGGCCCGGGCAGGGCCTGGTGTCCACAAGACCCCTAACAGATAGGTGTTAAGTGAGCACAGGGCCTGACACGTGGCCAGGATCCGCAGCAGCTCGGACCTGGTTCAAGCCTTGCCCAGACCCCAGCCTGACGGTGGCCAGAGGGGCCGGAGGAGATTCACCTCCACGAGCCTGGCCCCGGTGAGCCGGCCTCTGCCCCTGTGTCGTCACACAGCGACAAACAGGGTCCTGGGAGGAGAAAACATTCAGCTAGAAGGAAAAAGGAAGCAGCATTCTGGAGCTCCTGGTCTGTACTAGGTGACTGACACAGGCCCGCTCATTCGTTCACCGACCTCAAGAGCAGACCGACCCTGCCCCTCAACCTCTCATGATCCATCCTTCAAAACACTCCTTCCCCCGGCACTTCCTTGGCGCCCAGGGGACGCGGGACGCCCAAGACGACCAGAGCCCTGCCCTTCCTGGCCTCACAGTCCAGAGAGGGAGACAGACCTGTCCCCAGAGAGGGATGACCCCCCCCCCCCAGTAGTGGGTAGGGTTGGGGTGCCCAGGAGGCACCTGACCCAGCCTGGGGATCAGCGAGGGCTTCCTGGAGGAGGAGGTGGAGCACCGAGCCAGGAAAATCAGACCAAGGCTGTACTCTGCTGCCCTGCGCTTCGCTTCCGCGGCTCCTCGCACGCACGCGTTCCTTCACTCCTTAGGCCTTCCTTCCCGCTCCCGTCCTCCCTCCCCCTTGGGAGCTCTGCTTCTGCCCACCCACGACCTTGGGCCCCGCCCCCAGCCCTTTTCCCGTCCGTGCGGGGCGCAGGCCTCTCCTTTTCGTCCGGGGAGTTGGGGGGGGGGGGGGGGGGCTGGCTCCACCTCCCACTCCTGGGCCCCGCCCCGCCCCGCCCCGCCCCTCACGCGGTCCCCCGCGCCCGCCCTCCCCTCGCTCCCCGCAGCGCTGATGCAGCAGGAGGCGGCGCAGCGCGAGGCCGAGGAGCTGCGGCGCGTGCGGCGGCAGCCGCGGGCGGTGCGCGGCTGGGGCTTCCCGCGGCTGCTGTGGTACCTGGTGTTCCTGCAGCCGGTCATCACCGAGGTGCACCTGCGGCGCAAGAACGTGAAGTTCCTCTTCATCCGCTTCAGCGCCTGGCAGTACGCGGGCACCGACAAGCTGTGGGCCGGCCTGGTGACCACGCTGTGCGAGGGCATCCGCCACCACTACGGCGCGCTGCCCTTCAGCGTGTACTCGGTGCTGGGCAACAAGCCGGCCGCGACGCCGGGCTTCCGCCGGCGCGAGTGGCACTGCCGGCGCCGCGTGTGCCTGGCGCTGCTGGCGCTGCTGGCGGCGCTCGGCCTCGGCGTGGGCCTGCTCTACCTGTCGGTGGGCGCCCGCGCGCCGGGCCACGGCGCCGCCGGCGGCAGCCTGCTCCGGGTGTTCGGCGGCGCGGCCACCACGCTGTCGGGCTCGGGGCTGCTCATGGCCGTGTACTCGGTGGGCAAGCACCTGTTCGTGAGCCAGCGCAAGAAGATCGAGCGGCTGGTGTCTCGCGAGAAGTTCGGCAGCCAGCTGGGCTTCATGTGCGAGGTGAAGAAGGAGGTGGAGCTGCTCACCGACTTCCTGTGCTTCCTGGAGATCTACCAGCGGCGCCGGCTGCGCGTCGTGCTCGAGGTCACCGGGCTGGACACGTGCTACCCGGAGCGCGTGGTGGGCGTGCTCAACGCCATCAACACGCTGCTGTCCGACAGCCACGCGCCCTTCATCTTCATCCTGGTGGTGGACCCCAGCATCCTGGCCGCGTGCCTCGAGAGCGCCGGCTCCATGAAGGGCACGGCCGACAACGGCTACCTCTTCCTCAACCGCACGGTCACGCTGCCCTTCTCCGTGCCCATCATGGGCCGCCGCACCAAGCTGCAGTTCCTGCACGACGCCGTGCAGAGCCGCGACGACCTGCTCTACCGCGAGATGACGCGCAGGCTGCGGCCCGGCTGCCGCGGGCGAGGCGGCGAGGACGCGCAGCTGCTGGCGGTGGAGACGCAGGCGGGCGCGCAGGGCGCGCAGAGCCGCATAGACGCCGAGGCGGCGCGCCGCATCCAGGAGGCGCTCTTCTGCCTGCACGACGAGCGCGACTGCCTGTACGAGTACGTGCCCGACAACGTGGTGTCCATGCGGCGTATCGTCAACACCGTGCCCATCACCGTGCGCCTGCTGCAGCAGCAGGACGGGGACTTCGCGGGCCCCACGCCGCGCCAGGCCGTGGCGTGGGTCGTGCTCGCCAACCAGTGGCCGTGCCGCCTCAGCTGGGCGCTGCAGTGCCTGGAGGACCGGCAGCAGGCGGGGGGCGCGCCCGAGGCCCGCGCGCGCCTCTGGGACGTGTTCTGCGACAACAGCCGCGAGCTGCACGCCATGACCAAGGCGTTGCAGAACGTGCTGGACTTGGACGGCGACCCCGAGCTTTTCGAGCGCTTCCTGGGCGCCGACTTCCCCTTCACCGTGGCCGAGGCGCAGAGCCTGCTGCGCTGCACCGTCAACCTGGACCACTCCATCCGCCGCCGCATGGGCCTCATCCGGGCGGTCAGCGCGCTCAAGCCGCCCAGCGCGCCCGGGTCCCCGGCCCACGCCGCGCCCCACGCCGCCAACGGAGCCGGCCACGCGCCCGGGGCGTTGGGGGCAGGGCAGGGCGCCGGGCACGCCCCCGGGCACGCCGGCGAGGCCCACCGCCCACGGGACCGGGCGCACGGGGGCAAACCACGGCCCGGGACGGGCCTCGAGTGGGTGCCCCGGGAGCCCCGGGAGGCAACGGCTCCTCCCGCCGCCCAGATCGGGGTGTGAGGGGTTCGGCCGGGCTGGGATGAGGCCTCCGGTGGCCTCCCCGCCCCCCACCCCCAGGCGAAGCTGTGAGCCGGAGAGAGCTGTAGGCAGGCGCAGCGTTGTCGGTGCCGGCGTCTGAGAGCTGGCGCCGGAGGACCAGTGAAGAAGCGGCCCGGGTTCAAGTGCAATAAATGGAGATGTGAAAGCCCCGGTGGGTCTTCATGTCCTGGTCTCCCTGGCTTAGGCCTGCCCTGTCCCGCCAAGCCCACGTCACCCCCTGGGGAGTCGGGCAGCCTCTGCCGGGGCCTCATTGCTGGCATCCCGGGAAGCAGGAGAGGGCGTGGGGGCGGTGGGTGAGGCCACTGAGGCAGGGCAGAGAAGGACGGACGTGCCGGGTTGACTCAGGCAACAGGGAGCGCCGAGAGGCCTCGGGGGATCCAGGTCCTTGTCCCCACACCCTAGCCTGCCCCTTTGCAGGCATTTCCGAGGGCGGTGTCCCCGGTGACCTCAGCAGGCTGGTCCCCTCCAAGGGTGGCGCTCTGCCCCTGGCGTAATGGATTAATTAGGGTTCGCCGGCACTTCCGCCAGCTGGGGCGGGCAGCGCTGCCTCCCTGGAACAAGTAACTGTCCGGGGAGCACCTGCCCACGGGCCATCCAGGGCCACCTGATGAGCCCCTTGGGGACTGGGAAGTTGAGGCGCAGAGACGGGCACCTGTGGGACATACAGGGTCGGAGCCAGAGCCGGGCCGCGGTGGGGGCGGTGGTGTTTCTTAGCTACTGCGGCTCACACTTTCCCCTCCCACCCGTGTGATACAGCGAGGAGGCAGGTGGCACTCCTCAGACACCTTCTACCTCCTCGCTGGTCCAAGTAGCCACCCACTCAGGCCCGCGGCGTGCCTGATCCAGTCCAGCTGGGGAGGGGGGACCAGCACTTAACCCGTCCCGTGTGACCAGAGCTCAAGGGTGTGACCTCTGAGCCAAGGCCCTAAGGGCTGAGGGGACAGGCCCAGAGGGAGCCGAGAACTCTTCGAAGGCACCCACCCTCAGGCCGTGCGGCCTGGTGGGGGTACTGACCTCGCACTGCTCAGCTCCAAGGCTTGGGCACAGCACCCCGACTCCACCGGCCAACGACTGCTTCCGAGTGGACACAGGGCAGGAAGCCGGCATGTGACTGAGGCGCTGCCTTCCAGTCCCGGCAGGGCTAAGCTTGGAGTAAACCCACACCTGCGAGATGTTCTCCGGCAGCGGGGGGGGCGGGGGGGGGGGGAGCATTGCCTGCCGAGAGTGAAGCCCCCACGGAGACACGTGGGACCCTGAGATGCCATTAGGTCACTGTCCGCAGGCGTGGGATTGGAGCCGGTGAGTCCCTCCCCTTGGCCTCCCTTCGGCCGATCTGGCTCCGCCTTCCGCTTCTCGCCACCTCCAGTTGAGGCGGGAACAGATGAGCAGCAGAAGCAGGGCCCGCTCCAGACGGAACAAACTCGGACACTGGCGGGGGGGGGGGGGGTGGGGGTGGAAGCCGCGGCCCCCGTCACGTGGTGCCATCTGTGGCCCGTGTCTCTTAGACGCTGACAAAGCCTGAGTCCAACAAAGCTAAGTGGGGGGACAGGTGGGTGTCGCAGGGCAGCTGGGCATAGCCGGGATGGTGACGGGCCACCGGCCTTGCCACGGTCTGTGCAGCTTTGCCGCTGGGACCCCGCACCCAGGTGAGTCCTCGGGGCTGGTTCCCATGGACAGAAAGGAACCTAAGCGACGTGTGTCCTTTTCCCGTCGCGCCGAGTGAAGAAGCAGGTCTGCCTTCTCCACTCTCCTGCCCCATCCGCCTGCCGGGTGCAGGGGCTCCCCGGGGCCTAAGCAGAGGCAGAGCCACGCGAGACCTGGGGCCACAAGTCACTTTGTGGGGAACGGCTGCCTGCTACCTGAACTTTCACATGCGTGAAAACACACCCCGTGTACCGGCACGGACGTCTGGCCACAGCATCTAGACTCGCTGGGTCTTCACAAGCCCCAGCGATGCTTGGGCGGCCGAAGGCCAAGGGAAAACACTTAGCCAAGGGGAGCCACCCTTGTGATCCAGGACTGGATCCAGGATCCAGGTGGAAACCAGGACCCCCGCACGGCCGGTCTGTCAGTGGCCCCGGGCTGTTACAACAGAGTCCCGGGCCCCGGGTGGCTTAGAACAGAAGTGTATTCTCCTGGCTCTGGCGCCTGGAAGTCTGAAGGGCCACGCACTCTCGGAGCGTCTGGGGGCGCCGGGGGCCAGCCGGTGCCCATGCTCCCTGAGCTGTGGACGGCTCGTCTCCACCACACCCTGAGAGCCTAGGCCTGAAGCCGGAAGATACTTTGGGGTTGTCTCCCTCTGGAGACACGGAATTGGCAGGTGGGAAGAAGATACAGGAGAGGGGGGGAAAAAAAAAAAAAAAGTCGGCAGAGGGGGTGCACCAAGGCAGGGAGTGTTGCGGGAAATGTGGCTTTTGTCTGTCCAGCCTCCCAGCTTCCCTCTGGGGGACCACGGCACGAACCCCGCAGACGACCGAGCCCTGCCCGCCCCGCTCCCTGTGCCCACAACTCCCGCAGGGGGCGCCCACGATCAGCACCAGCAGAGAGCAGGCGAGTGTGGTGAACCCAGCTCTGGTTTATTAGAAAAGGTGTGAACAGAGTTGCACCGACAGGAAGAGCCCCTCCCCCACCCTCTGCCCACCCGTACCCCACACCCACACCGCCCCCGGGGGTTGTAGTGCCTCTCAGGGCGCAGCCTCAAGGGGCCTGGACAGCAGGGTCTCCAGAACCCTGGCTGCTCCCCGCCCCAGCTCCCTGATAGATTTATTGCACTTAAGAAAAAGAAAGCTCTGATTCTCTGCTCCCAGCTTCCCCACCCCCCCACCCCCAGCCCCGGCCCGCACCCCTGCTGGGGCTGCTCTCCGCATCTCCACCACCGCCACTCACCGCCCCTCCGCCCGGTCCTGTGCCCCGGGGCCACCGGGGGGCCACCCCGCCACCACCCGGGACTCCTGCCTGCCACAGGGCAAGCCGGGCCGAACAGGCCCTCTTGAAAAGGCGTCCAGCCTGGTGGCCGATGTCCTCGGAGACCTCCTCCTCCCATCCCCCCAGCCCAGAGCCTTCGAATGCCGGACACAGAGATACAAGTGCTTAAGTCAGGGCGGGGAGGGCACCCCCTGCAGCTCCTGCACTCCGTGTAGTGTTGTTGTGCGGGGCGGGGGCCCCCGGCAAGGCCCCCCACACCCCCGGCGGCCTGGGCCTCAGGGCGGCTGGGGGTGAAGGTGAGCAGATTCTCATGGCTCTGGCCTCAGCTCATCGAAGACTGATGGGAGGGGGAGAAAAGGAACTTGGGGAGGAGAGATTGGGGGAGGGCCCGTCAGAGCCAGGGGCTCTACTGCCAGCCCCCAAGCCCCTCCTCACCCCCAGCCCTCTGGGGCCCCTGCCTCACCTAAAGTGTCACAGTGTCTCCTGCCCAGAGTCCTGACTGGCTTCCAGAAGCAGCTCCTCGAGCTCCTTCTCGTTCTTGGAGCAGCTCAGCTCTGCAAGGGGAGGCGACAAAGGGCAGGCGACCTCCTGTCAGGCAGGCGGGGATGGGGGTTCCAGTCTGACCCCCAGGGCAGCACGGGTCTCGGGTACCAGTGAGACCGTTAGACTCCAGTTAACAGATCTGGCCTTGCTCCCTCCCAGGGAGAGCTGCCCCGGATCCGAGGGAAGAAAGGTGGGGGCCAAGGGTCAAGTCCTACTCTTTCCTACCCCTGTACGGGCCATTTTAAAGAAGAGAAAACGGAAGCCTTCCGAGAGGCAGGTGCCTGCCTGGGGTCACACACAGCACCCAGGGCCCTTGGGCACCCTGCCCCAGAGCGGCACTCACCGTGTTCCAGGCCACAGCTGCCCGCCTTGGCCTCGGGCCCCGGGGGCGGCTCCGGGGGCAGTGCGAGGGCAAACTCGGGCTTTAGGCCGTTGGGCAGTGGTGGCCCTGACTGAGGCGGCTCCAGCTGCGACTGAGGCTCCGACACCCCCGGGTCCTGAGTGCTGACGGCCTCGGCTGGTGGCAGGGCAGGTGAGGCGGGAGGGGAGGCTGAGGCAGGTGGGGAGGGAGGACCAGGTGGGGAGGGAGGACGAGGAGGGGCAGGGGAGGCGGGAGGGGCGGGAGGCACAGGGGGCTCTGCCCTCTCAGGCGGACTCTCCACCCGGGTCACCACAAACACTTTGTGGCCCCGGCCCGGGCTGGACACAGAAATGCGCTGCTCGGTGGGGGAGGAGGGGCTGCCTGGGGGGCTCCTGTCCCCAG
Organism: Panthera tigris; assembly: GCF_018350195.1. Lineage (NCBI taxonomy): Eukaryota > Metazoa > Chordata > Mammalia > Carnivora > Felidae > Panthera > Panthera tigris. The sequence goes on from NC_056674.1 coordinate 11,603,097, forward strand.
GGCCCAGGGAGTCCGAGGGGGGCACCAGGGCGGGGCAGGGGGCCTCGGCCCTCTCCCCATCCTCCTCCTCAGAGTCTGATTCCGAGTCCGAGTCCGGCCCGGCGGCGGGGTCCGGGGCCCCGTTCTCCTGGGCCTGGGCGGCGGGCTCGTCCCCGGGCTCCTCGTCGGGCTGGGGCTCGGTGACGGTGATCTCGGGCATGGAGGCCGACAGCTGCAGCCGCTGCTCCTTCTCCTCCTGCTCCCGAGCCAGCATGAAGTTCTGTTTGCAGCCGTTCTGGATCTCGGCGAGCAGCGCCTTCTGCGTCTCGATGAAGCTCTTCACCTGCGGGCGGAGCGGCCCGGCTAGGGCTCTGGCCGGCGGGGGAACCCCCGGGCCAGCCCGGCCCGCCCCGCCCGCCAGAGGCCTCAGGGGAGGGCCCACTCAGCTCACCGCCTCCTTCTTGGGCTCACGGTCAAGGTCCAGGCGCAGCAGTGAGCGGTTCACCTTGAGGGCCAACGACAGTGCCATGAGCCCGCCCGTCTTGATCTCGTTCTCCCGAAGGTCCAGTCTCAGGAGGCGGGGGCTCTCGGCGATGAACTCTGCCACCGCCACCGCGCCTGGGAGGGGGACCGCAGGGGCTGGCCACGGGCTAGCCGCCCGCCAAGCCCGCGGGCACCGCTCCCCTGGCCCGGCCCCGCGCCCTACCCTCGCACGTGAGCTTGGTGGCGGTCAGGCCCAGGCGCAGCACGCTGCGGTTGCTGATGAGGCCGTTCTTGAGGTTCCGCACGCCCTCGTTCCCGATGGGGTTGTGGCCCAGGTTCAGCGTCTCCAGGCTCTGTGTGTGCGGCTGCAGGGGGCGGGGCGTGACAGTGAGGCGAGGCCCCGAAGGCCGGTCAGGAAAGAGGCACACCGAGTGCTCCCTCTCCGGCAGCGTCGCCCGGACAATCCTGCTTCAGGCCAGGTCCTTCGCGTACTTAGAAGCGGCCCCAGCGCCAGCCGCCCTGTCCGCCCCCAGCCCCGGGCCCACTCCCTGCTGGCACCCGAGGGCTCAGGGCACAGACCTGGCCGTTGGTGATTCTTAACTTAGACGGGAGTCTTTGTATCCTGTGGGCTTGTTTTACACACCACGTATTTATTTAAAAAACTTTTTTGGATGTTTATTTTTGAGAAACAGAGAGCGCGAGCAGGGGAGGGGCAGAGAGAGAGGGAGATGCAGAATCCGAAGCGGGCTCCAGGCTCCGAGCTGTCAGCACAGAGCCCGACGCAGGGCCTGAACTCACAAACCACAGGATCATGACCTGAGCCGAAGTCAGTTGCTCAACGGACTGAGCCAGCCAGGCGCCCCGCACGTATTTATTTTAAAAGATTTAAAACGTACTGAAGGCTTCCAGAAAGAGTAACTTCCCATGCATAACATGTTCACCTTGTGCGAGTCATTGTGCTAGGCTACCGTGCTGGGCGCCAAGAGACAAGGGAAGCCAGAGCAAGGCTACTTTCCTCGGGACAACGAGGCCGTGGGAGCCGAAGGAGAGCTCAAACAGCACGGAAAGGGCTCCTGCAAGGCTTCCTGAACTGCGGGAGGCGCCGGATCGGGGAAGACGACGGGGCTGAGAGGTGGCGGCGGACACGTGGGCGCCCTCCCCTCTCCCGGGTCCCACTCACCAGCGTCATGCCCAGGAAGGCCATGCCCGTGTGCGTGAGCTGGTTGTTCCACAGCACCAGGGTCTCCAGCCCCTTCTTCTGCTCCTTGAGACCCTCGCAGATGTAGGCCAGACCTGGAGGAGACCCGTGGGCGAGTCCCGCCTGTGGTCTAAGTGCCTCTCCCGGGGGCACCAGAGCCGCCGGCCAGTGAGAGCGTGGAACCCCCCCCCCACCCCGCCCCCCACAGGCTCAGGCCCAGCACACGACGGCGCCCTGTCCGCTTCAGGACCCTGCTCGAGTGTCGCCCTCGCGCCAGTCCACCGCCAGCCCACCACTGCTGCTCTGTTTTTCTCCAGAGCACATCTCACCGTCCGACAGACTCGGTAATCTGTTCATCTGTCTCGGCGGTGTCTCTCCTGAGGGCAGACACCTCTGTCTCACGGCTGTGAGCCCACAGGCAGCAGGCCCGGCACGTGCCAGCTGCTCACTAACTGTGGCGTCCGGGCCCGGCCTCGAGGCCCTGTGCCATTCCCCCAGCCCTCTCCTCCCACCGAGGCCAGGGGACCCCGCTCAACGGTAAAGAGGATGAAACGGAGTTCCTCTCAGTAACCACTTCCTCCTCCTTCCCATTTACCCCCCAGCTCACCGTGGCCTCGTCTCCCCCCAGACATCCACCATCTAGCCTCTTTCCCACCTCGGGGCCTCTCGCACTTGCTGTTCCCCTGCCTGGATTCTTTTTCTAGGTCTTTAAAATGGCCGGTTCCAGTCTCTCTCCACATGGCCGCCCAGAGGCCCCCTCCCCACATCATCTTAAATAGCGTCTGGTTGGCCCCTTGTCCCAACAGCCTTGTTTCCTTCAGGGCACTTTTTCCAGGTGGTAATTATTTTAATTGTCTGTTCAATACCTCGCTTCATCCTGCACGTCTCCGCTGAGCTGTCCCCTCCTCCAGGACGCCCTCCCTGGGCTCCCACAGCCCAGCCCTGCCCAGTCTGAGCGGTCACTGCCTGGGGATGTTCCCTCTTGGACCGGCAGCCCCAGGAGGGCAGGGCGGGGATCGTCCTGGCCACCGCTGTGTCTCCAGCACCGCGGGGGCACCTGGCTGGGCACACGGCGGGTGCTCGGTGGCTGGGGTGGGGTGGGCAGACCTCTCACACACCTGAGTCCAGCACGTGGTTGTTACGGAGGTCCAGGATCTGCAGGGAGCAGTTGAACTTGAGGAGGTTGCCCAGCTGGGCCGAGTCCTGCAGGCCGTTGAGCTTGTTGTCGGCCAAGTACAGCTCCCTCAGATTCACGTTCATCTTCAGCGCTGTGGCTGGGGGAGCACGGGCAGAGTGCCGTGACCGGCCAAGCCCCGGTGCCCGGCGGGCGCCCCGTCACTGCCCGGCGCCCCCGGCCCCCGAGCTCACCGAGCAGCATCAGCGGTCGCCCCGACAGGCTGGCGCTCTCCAGGTGCAGCACCGCGAGGCTGCTGCGGATGCGCAGGGCGCGGGCCACGAACGGTGCCGAGTGGTCCAGCAGGGGCGTGTTTCGGGCGTCCAGGTACTGCAGGCAGCTGGTCTGGTGGGGCAGGGGCGGGGCTGCGACAGCCGGCCCGGCCCTCCCTGCCCCCCGGGGCATCTCCCGCCCCGCGGCCCGGTGGGCACCAGGGCCCCGTGAGGGAAGGCCCGGCCCGGAGCCCCGCGGGTGAGCCAGGAGGGGCCCCCAGGCTCCCCCGCGGCAGACGCCCCGCACGAGGGAAGGGGGTGGCAACCACAGCCACTTCCAAGGGGTATGTCGCGGGCAAGCGAAGGACGGGGGAAAGATGCGTGAAGGGAGGAAAAGGGGTCAGGGTTGGCCTGGGGCAGGGCACCCTTCGCGCCGCTTTCCCACTAGCCTGGAAGCTGGGCACCGGCGCCCCACCGACGGCCCACGCTTCGAGGGCTCGGGAAGCCAGGTCCCAAGGGACAGGTGCCCCGGGAAAGCGCCTGGACCCCCCCTGTGCCCGAGCCCCTTCCACCCCGGGTACAGGTGAGGGGCACCCACCTTGCGCATCATGTGTGCCGCGGCCTGCCAGCCCCGGGTGCCGATGTGCTTGTTGAAGGAGATGTTGAGGTGGGTGGCCGACTCGTAGTATTCGATCATGTCGAAGAGGGCCGAGGCGCCCTGTGGCACACACAACGGCGTTTAGGCTCAGGTGGAGGCAGGCCCAGGAGGCTAGGAGGTGGGGGCCACGCGACTAAGGGAAGGGGAGAGCCCTGACGCTGCCCTGGCACCTCCGGGTTCCGGGAACCAACCCGCCCGCTCCTGCCGGACTCTGTCTGCTTTCTCTTACTCGCCACCACCCCCGAAGTCGGGCAGATCTGGCGCGTGAACAGGACAGGCCCTGGTGTTCCTGGGTCTCAGTTCTCCAGGAGCCCACCCACCGGGTCTCCCGGTGGCCTCCAAGTCTGGGGAGGCGAGGACACCTAGGCCTAAATGGGGAGGCTGCTTTCTGAAGGTTTCTTAAACTCTCCCTTACAGGTGCCGTTAGCTCCAGCAGGGGTTCCTGAAAAGGTTTCCAGTGGTCACACGGCTGCCCCCACTAAGGCCCGGCTCCCCAAGTCCCTCCCTTGCGCCAAGTCCCCTGCCTTTGGGGTGGGTCTCTGACACCCCATTTTCTGGGCCCCACCCCAGAGCCCCAATATTCCTCACACCCGCGCTGGTCACACTGGCTGTGTCCCCATCTTGTCCTTCAAGAGGCCCTGCCCAGCTGTTGTCCAAGGAGGCTCTTTTGCTGCAGCGCCCCCTCCGCCCAAACCTCAGAGGGGCCGGAGGGCTCAGGGAACAGGTGAGGCGGTGGCAGGGGCTGCTCACATCTTCGTCCAGGTTTGTCTGCTCCAGGTCCACGACCTTGAACTGTAGCCTCTTGAAGACCTCTTCCAGGGCCTCACAGGTCTTGTAGTCGAGTTTCTCGCCTGGGACAAGACAGAGGGCCGGGCACGTCTAGTGCACCTGTGTGTGTGTGTGTGTGCACTCGCGTGCCCCGGCGGGGTGGGGGCCGGAAACGCGGGCTCCAGGCCAGGGGAGGCTTATCGCGCCTGCCTCACGTCAGGGGGGGGGCGCCTGCCCCTGCCCCGGCTAACCTCCTCTTCCCGCAGGACCTGCCAGCCCAGACCCACCCCACAAGGGTCCCGGCCTCTGTCCAGACACGTACCTTTCAGGTCCAGACAGTCAATGCGGTGCCCAAGATCTGTGAACTCCTGGGGGAACAGAGCGGATGGTGAAGACAGGAAGACACCCTCAGGAGCCAGGCTGGACCCTGACAGCGGGGCGGGCGGGGCTCTGATCTGGCTCCATTTCTGAGGTGGGGGCCGCGCGCAGGGCCTCAGAGAAGAGGGGCGGTTCTGCACCCACAGGGCCCGGGCCAGGCAGCCGGGGCACAGTCCCTCCGCCCCAGCTGGGCATCTCTGGGGCGGGCATCCTAGGCAGAAGGAGCGGCCAGCACAAAGGCTGTGAAGCAGGTGCTGAGGCAGGGAAGGCTGACAGGCCTGGGGGTGAAGGCCAGGCCCCAGGCCCCACAGAGCAAGCGGTCAGGTGTGGGCCTGCTGGGGGTCACGTTCTGTTCTCGGGGCTCCACACACATTAACCCGTGGGGCGGGTGCTGTGACAAAACCATGGGCAGACTAAAGGCTCAGGGCCAGCCTTTGCTAAAGTCACTTGCTAGCGAGGGACAGGCTTGGTCGGAACCAGATGGTGGGCTCCAGGACCCACACTCTTGGCCACCACGCAGAGTGACTCTCTCTCCCTGGAGCTGCCGACAAGCCCTTCTGGAATTCTCCCAGAAACCCTTAAACCCAGTGAGCAGGAAGTCCCTAGCTGGATGGCAAGAGTGACTGCTCACAGTAATGCTAAGGGAACAACAACCCTGGAAACAAGCAACCTTGGAACATTCTGGAATGACCCATCCCGAGAGAGGACAGGCACCTTGTGGCACACGGCTACAGGGGGAACACGCCACAGGCACAGGAGTGCCCCGTTCACATAAAAGCGGAAGGTACCCTTGTGTCTGTGTAACTCTGGATAGTGAACTGCCCTCTCACAAATGCAGCACAGCAAAGGCCAGAGGACAAAGCCCCCAAGCTACCAACAGTGGGACTCCTGGGAAATGAGACCTGACTAAGAAGTGAAAGGTGGATCTTGTTTGTGCCTATAATATTTTAATTACAAAAAAAAAATCAGACACAGGCCGGTGGGTGGCTCAGTCGGCTGGGCGTTCGGCTCTTGGTTTCAGCCTGGGTCACGATCTCACGGTCTGTGGGGTCGAGCCTGGCATCAGGCTCTGGGCCGACAGTGCGGGACCTGCTTGGGATTCTCTTTGTCCCCCTCTCTCTCTGCCCCTCCCAACTTGTGCTCTTTCTCAAACTAAATAAACTTTAAAAAAAAATCAGACAACGTATATATTGAACAGAGAATATAAAGAATAAACGTGCACGTTTCCCCTGGGGAAGAGAATTTCTTTGGGGAGTGATAGATATTTGAAATTCTTATTTTTTTCTTTTTTGTTATTATTATCTTTAAATGTTTATTTTTGAGAGAGAGAATGCACGTGCGCGTGGGGGAGGGGCAGAGAGAGAGTGGGAGGCGCAGACTCTGAGGCAGCCTCCAGGCTCGAGCTGTCCCACAGAGCCCGACTCGGGGCTCGAACTCACGAACCGTGACATCATGACCTGAGCTCAAGTCGGACGCTTAACCCACTGAGCCACCCAGGCACCCACATTCTCACTTTATATAGTTCCATACTGTTTAAATATTCATGAAGAGGGGCGCCTGGGTGGCTCAGTCGGTTGAGCGGCCGGCTTCGGCTCAGGTCATGATCTCACAGTGCGTGAGTTCGAGCCCCGCGTCGGGCTCTGTGCTGACAGCTCAGAGCCTGGAGCCTGCTTCAGATTCTGTGTCTCCCTCTCTCTGACCCTCCCCCGTTCATGCTCTGTCTCTCTCTGTCTCAAAAATAAATAAACGTTAAAAAAAAAATTAAAAAAAAAATATTCATGAAGAGCCCGATTGCTTTCACAACCGAACAGAGGATTTTCAAGGATGTATTCACACGGGCCCGGGGCTGGGTGGCCAGGCTGGGCAGCGCTTTGTGCACCGTCCCCTGCGCGGGGCAGGCAGAGGGGCCCGGAGGCTGCTGGGGGCCAGAGGGAGCCCGGCCTCCTCTCCCCGCCTCCCCCGCCCGGGTACCTGGAGCTGCCGGAGGAGCTTCGGGATCTGTCTGCAGTTCAGCTTCTGGCAGGCCTGCTTGTAGGCACCAATGACCTCATCCACGGTCACGTTCTGGGCTGCGGGCACAGAGGACCCAGGCCTGTGACTCCCCACACCCCGGGCCCCCTCCACCCCCTCCCACCCCCAGGCCTCTGCCAGCGCTCCCTTCCCCCCACGCCAAGCCTCCACAACAAAATGTCCCTCCCAACGACCCACTGGGTTCTGTCTTCCGTTCAAGGGCCCTCGCTGCCACCGCCGCCCCGAGATGCGGCCAAACGAGCCACGCCTTCCCTCCACGTCTCCCCACGGCTCCTCGAGCAGCGTCACACAAACATCACGCAGCTAGTATCACAAAATTTCTCTGCTTGTCATTCGTCTCCCCCACTAGATGGGGAGCCCCGAAAGGGCAGGGCTGGGTCTATCTTTGTCACCACCTTGTCCCCACGCTGCCCAGCCTAGGGCCAGGGCCCAGAGCAGGTGTTCAGTTTGTGGTTTTGTTTTGTTTTGTTTTGTTTTTGTGGATAAGAGAATGAATCTGTACTTTGGTGCTATGAGGAAGCTGAGCCCAGAGAGGTGAAGCACCTTGCCCAAGGTCGCACAGCTGGTAAGTGGTGGAGCCAGGGACTGAACTCCGCTCTTAACTGGGATGCACGTGGCCTCCCAGACTCCCCACTCCTGAAACACCCTCAACAGCAAAACGTTCCCCAACGGCTACTTAGTGCCGGGCCTCGTCCCAGAGACACAGCAGCCGTCAGAGCAGACCGGGCACGGCCCTGTGTCCAGGGTAACAGCAGCGGCTCACAGAATGAAGGGATGTAGCCCAAACCCAACAGCGGCCCGGCACAGTCCTGGGGAAGCCCGGGGCCAGCCACCGCGCCCCAGGCAAGGCTGGCCTCTCGGTCTGCACGGCTTTGCCTTCTGTGGATATCGCACTAAAATGGAGATAAACAGTACGTGGCCCTTTGCGGCTATAAACAATACGTGGCCCTTTGCGGCTAGCCTCTTTCGTGGAGCATAAAGGATTTTGAGTTTTGCCCCTTTACCGTGCTGCACACGCGCGTTACACAGTCTGTTCGTCCATTCACTGGATGAGACATTTGTGTTCTTTTCAGTTTCTATGACGTACTGGATTCTGCCCCAGGGCAGCCAGGGAACAGGAGGCTCCGAGCAGGGGAGGGACGGAGTCAGGCCGAGAAGTCGATGCAGGACAGAGTCCTACACTTGGCTCCGGAACCCCATTCTCTCCGCTGTGCTGGGTGGGGGTGGGGCGCTGGAAGAAACTGACGCAGGCCCCGGCTGAGCCCTCACTGAGCCCTCACTACAGGCGGCCAGCAGCCTCCCTGGCGCATCACCTTCCCGCAGGCCTAGTGAGGGAGCTCTGACGTGGGCACGTGAGCCTGGTGGCCCCCAGGGCAGGGGGAGGGGGGAGGGGGGAGGGAGGAGGTGGGGGCAGGAGCTGGCCCTGCCAGGGAAGGCAGCCCTTGGGACTTGGGCCGCTGCCTCCGGGAGTCCCACCCAGCTGGGTCCACTGAGCCCCCAGGGTTCCACAAACTTGAGTGAGCAAAAGGGACATCTCTACTTTCACTAAGTGAACTGAAATGAGATTGAGCCTTTCCTTCTTATTAACCTGGGCAACAGAGAGAGAGAGAGAGAGAGAGGGAAAGAGAGAGAGAGAAAGAGAGAGAGAGAGAGAGAAGCATTTAGCAGCCCTGTGACTGTGTCATCAACTGCAATGACAGGTGCTTCCACGTCACGCAGGAGCCCCTGCAGACTGTGACGGCTCCTCACTACCTCCTGTTATTTTATGTGCCAGGGAGGAAGAACAGAAATACTGGATTACAAGTTTAAAAAATCTCCAGCTGACTGTATTTTAATTGGTATCCTTTGTAACCTGACTTTATTTTTCGCCTTTAAAAGTCATCGCTCCAGTGCCTGGTTGGCTCAGACGGTGGAGCGCGCGACTCCTGATCTCAGGGTTGTGAGTTCAAGCCCCATGTTGGGTGTAGGGCTTACTTAAAAAAAAATTTTGTTTGTTTCAATCACCATTCTGAAAAGTGGTGCGCGGGCTTCAACTAGGCAGCCAAAGGGCAAAAAGTGCTCCCCTGGACAAGCTTGCTTCAAGAAAGGCCCCTAGGCCAAGGCTGCGTTGGCCTGGGCACATCAGACGGGGATGAGGGCCTGAGCACACGTGGGGCCATCAGTAGCAGCTCTCAGGGCCCCAGACAGCCTACAGGAAATAAGCCTCCTAAGCAACCTCTCAAGCTGCCATCAGTCCTTGAGGTGTTCAGTTCTGACATCCCTTCCTCCAGGAAGCCCTTCCTGACCCTCCAGGCTGGGCCAGGCTCCTCCCCTTCTAGCTCCACCCTCCCAGCCCTGCCCGCCGGGTCGATCTGTGTTGCGAGGAGCCCCCTGAGAAGCTTGAAGCCCGGGGTCTCGAACCCGGCCTCCTCCACACCAGCCACAGCTGCCGTCTGGCCACCCCTTCAGCCAGGGGTCCCTGGGGTATACATGCAGCACGGCCTCACACAAGGTCACAGCCAGGGCTCAGAGAGGTCGCATCCGCCCACTCACTTACAGAAGGGGAAACAGAGCGGGAGGCAGGGCTGGACGGACTCGGAGAAGTGGGAGAGCCCCCAGGGCCCAGAATGACCGGGCGCCCTCTGCTGGTAAGAACAACTGCAGCTTGTCATTCTCTGATGCTGGGACACACTTTTGGGGGGGGGGGGACGGCCCAGGGGAAAGACACTAAAGGCACGAGAGCGCGGGGATTCGGTCAGTCCACAGCAGCCTGAGGGCACCCCTGCCCCACCTCGGTTACCCCAACATCGCCAGCGGCACGCCCCGAGGCCCGGCACGGCGCCGGCAGGCTCGGAGTGACCTTACATGTGGGGCTTCAGGCGCGTGTTAAGAAAAAGAAACTACTGCGAATTGCTTGCGGATGATGAGATGAAACGTATTCAAAAAAAAAAAAAGAACCAATTTAAGAAAAACTGGTAAGGAAGCGGTAGTACGGGGGTCCGGGGGTCCGGAGAAGTAGCAGCATTTACACAGCACTTCTTTCCGCTGGGCCCGGCGCCGTCCCGAGCACTTCAGAAGCCAGCGGAACCGGACTGGCCCCTCCACACACCTGCTCTTCTGTGACGCCGTGGCCAAACGGTCAAGGGGAGAACACCTCGGAGGCCTGGCGTCTGCGGACGGAGAGAGACAAAGCTTCCCAGACCCCGCGCGGGGCCTCCAGCCTTGGGTCATCCGCCCCAAGACTTCCACAACCTTAAGGAACCGCACGGGCATCGCCACGGCACGAACGGGGGGCGGGCGCGAATCAGCGGGCTCAGCAGTCACCCCGCAGGGGCCTGGAGGCCTCCCCAGGGGCCGCAGACGCCCCAAGGCGCTGGGCCCAGGGGACGGGGGAGCAGGGCCGCAGAGCAGTGAAGGCACAACTGCTGAGTGACCAGGGCAAGACTCCTTGCTGCCTCCCTCCCGGCCCTCCTGGGTAGGGCTCCCGAGTCTCCACCTGAGACACCGGGTCCCGCAAAGCGGTTAAGAACACAGGCTGCGGGGGACGCCTGGGTGGCTCGGTTGGTTAGACGGCCGACTTGGGCTCTCAGGTCACGATCCCGACGTCCGTGAGTTCGAGCCCTGCGTCGGGCTCTATGCTGACAACTCAGAGCCTGCTTCCAATTCTGTGTCCCCTCTCTCTCTGCCCCTCCCTGACTCGTGATCTCTCTCGCTGTCTCAAAAATAAATGTTAAAAAAAAATTAAAAAAAAAAAAAAAAAAGAAACAGGCCCTGAGGCCACCAGGGTGGCTCAGTCGGTTGAGCGTCTGACTTCCGCTCAGGTCATGATCTCACAGTTTGTGAGTTCAAGCCCCGCATCGGGTTCTGTGCTGACAGCTCAGAGCCTGGAGCCCGCTTTGGTGTCTGTGTCTCCCTCTCTCTCTGCCCCTCTCCCACTCGTACTCTGTCTCTCTCAAAAATAAATAAAAACATTAAAAAAAAGAAAGAATAAATAAACATTAAAAAAACAAGACAAAACACAACACAGGCTCTGGAGCCACAGTGCCTGGGGTTGGATCCTGACTCCTAATTTAAAACTCTTGTGACTTCGAGGGGTTTCTGGGTGGCTCAGTCGGATGAACATCTAGCTGACTCTCGATTTCAGCTCAGGTCATGATCTCACGGTTCCTGAGTTTGAGCCTTGCCTCGGGCTCCATACTGACAGTGTGGAGCCTCCTTGGCATTCTCTTTCTCTCTCTCTCTCAAAATAAATAAGCTTCAAAAAACAAACTAACTAACTCTGCCTCTGAGCAAAGCGATTTAACCTCTGTGCCTCAATCGCCTTACCCGTAAAATGGGAGGAGGGTGACTAACTCCTCAGGTAACTGGTGATTGAGTGAGTACAAGTTCATCCCTCAGACCAGGGCTTGGCCAACTCACGGGTGCACATTAAACACCAGCCATCACTGTCGTGTCGCCCCCACTGAAAAGGAGGGACGCAGGAAAGGCATACAGGCACCTGTCCCTTATGGAATGGTTGGTGAGGCTGGGCGCACACATGTATGTAGGGGGGAGGAAGGGGGACAGGCGTGCGCACGCGTGTCTGTGTGTGTGTCTCAGGTCAGGGCTCAGACGTGTTCACTCAGCTCCCAAGTCCAATGCCCTGGAAGTCCCATTCAAGCAGCGGCTGGAGTTCAAGTGGTCGTCAGAGGAGGGGACGGTGACGAACGAGGAAGAGAGTGTGCGTGCGTGCCAGGAAAGGTATATCCAGAGGTTGTAAGAAACCCCGCGCTCAGTCCTTGTCCTGGTGAGGCTGCGGCAAACGAGTGTGGCCACCTCTTCGCCTCTCTGGAAGGGGCATCGGCAGGGTCTCGGGAGATGAGGAACGTGAGGGCACTCGCTAAGAGGCCGCACAGAGCCAGAGGTGACTGAGCAGGAGCCGCGACTGGACAAAGAGGACGCGGAAGGTGGTGGCCGCCACTTCCGGGTCCTGGGAAGTCACTGTGTGTGAGGCGCGACGCCGGGCACTTTCTAGGCACAGGTTCACTTAGCCAGCTTGGAGACGCGAGGCTGGCACAGTTACGACCCCATTTTCTACTAAGGGGAGGCCGGCCCAGAGAGCGCGCGTCGTCTGTGCAAGGGCCCGGAGCCAGGACTGGCAGGACTGGAACACACGTCCAGATCCGCACTGGTCTGAAACCAGAGCACGGCTGCTTCTACTACTTTGGCCTGAGGAGGAAGGTACCAGGGGCAGAGGCAGGCTGTGGGGGACCCCTGGGCGCGGGGTGGGACAAGGCGTCAGCTCTGGGGAGGGAGGCTGCCGTGTGGCAGCTGGCAGGCGGGGTCTCCCGCAGGGGTGAGGCTCTGCGGCACGCCCCGGCAGTTGGTGCCAGTCTCCCAGGAAGAGGCTGTGGGGCCCGCGGAGCCTGCCTCCCCCCTCCCAGCTGCTACAGCCCTCACAAAGGGAGGGAGAGAAACCCGACCCAGGCATCAGGTGACAGGCAGAGAGACATCTGTCTGGTCCCTCGCTCTTGTCTGCACATACTTGCGAAGGCACCCACGAGATGCAAGGAGAGGCTGGGCACCAGGGGGCGGCAATGACTCAGGCCATCCCTGCCAGCCTGGAGCTGGTGGGAGAGAGAAGACACAGTCATCCAAGTGGGAGTCAAAAACCAGGAAGCCACAGTGTCGGGAGAGAGGGAAGGGGACAAGGCAGATATGAACAGAGCAGTGGGCAGCGGCCCCTGGGAGGGGTAGGTGTGACAGAGTGAGAGCAGGCATGGCAAGATCCAGGACAGCAGGAGGCAGCACATGGGAGGCAGGCGGGGGGCAGCGAGGGCTCGGCCCCCTGCATGAGACAGGAGCCCCCAGGGCCGGGCACAGGGCAGTGATGGGAGCTCCTGGTGCCGTCCCAGGATCCCAGTGGGACCAACCACATTACCTCCGCTCTCCACTGTCCTCCCCAAAGGTTCCACGAGTGGACAGTGGCCTGTCCCTAGCCGCTGTCACAGGGACTGGCTGAGGCAGACCCTTATAGAACCAGCCACAGCCAGTCACGGGGACTAAGCTGGAACTGTCCAGAAGGAAGGGCTCTCCTCTGCAGGGGCGGGGCTGAGGTTACCTCTCATTTCTGGAGCTGCTGGCGGCCATCCTGGCATCCACCAGGAGGAGAGGGCCTCCTGAGCCGACTCAGAGGAAAGGTGAGCTCAGACATTTGAGACCCTGGACCCAGCCGGGCCTGAAGCCTATTTAGGAGGACGCCTCGGGTCCATAAGCCAACAAGTGCTCCCTTTCTGCTTCAGCCCCTTGGAGTTCGGCTTCTAATCCGGGACAATTCCAAGTCAGGTGGCCTCTGGCCGTTCGCCCGGTGAACACCTCCTGAGGCCTGTCGCATGCCAAGCTCGGTGCTGCAAGGGGAGAAAGGGGCGACTCCGACCCGGTCCCTGCCCTCCAGGGGTTCTCGTTGGTGGAGGCGGCCGTGCCCTAAGAGGGCTCTGTGAACGTTCCAGACCGAGCTAAGATGAGGCAGTCAGAAGGGAGCCAGCTCTCAGAGGCCCCTTCTTTCTCCCTGGGCTCTGTGATCCAGCCTCGCCCACGACATCTCAGCCCCGCCCATTTTGAGTTGTCACTGTTGTCTCCCACCCACCAGACCGGGAGCCCCGGGAAGACAGGGGAGGGGCAGGGGGGGCCAGGCCGTGTCCCCAACACTGCCCTGCATGGGGGCCAGGCGCGTGAGGGGCTGACAGACAGATGAAGGGGCTCACGCCCGGCCGCTGTGCTAGGCCCCAAAGCGGACAGGGGCTCTGAGCAGGAGGGGCCCACCTGTCCCGGCGGGAGACACTATTGCGGGGGCCGGGACGAGGGCCTCCCGGACCAGGAAGCCTGCAGGGAGGAGAGGGGCGCCGGGGCGCCGGCCCTGCCAGCAACTACCCACCTTGTGACAGAGCGCTCCTTGCACAGAACAGCAGGAACTCTTTGGTTCACCTGCTTCCCCACCAGGTGCTCTGTCAGACAACGTGCACAGAACCGTTCGTCCTCGTCACAATCCCGCAGAGGGGACATCTCTGGCCCACGGCCCACTACCCACTACGCAGAGAAGGAAACCTCCCGTAACGCTGAATGCTCTCCTGAGGGCATGAAGCAGGGAGGAGGCAGAGGGAGGGTCAAAGCCGGGACAGGACGGTCCCCGTCCTCCCTTGAGGTCCTGAGGTCCTCAGGCCCTCGGCTTCAGGCTGGACCGATGCGTGTGAGGGCCCAGAAACGCAGCCTTCTCTAACATCGGGCAGGGAGGCTGCCGGAGGGATTCATCTTTCTCTTTGGAGTTTCTTGGATCTACAGAGCCGGTCTTGTCCCTCAGTAGCACCTCTGGGGCTCCTCACGGTGCCTGATGAGACCTGAGTGGCTGCAGTGGTTGAGCCTGAGACCAGCCCGGTGTGCTCCCGCCCCCTGGGCCGGCCTTCTCCCCTCCCCACAAGTCCCCCCAATAAGCAGCCACCAATCCCCACTGGCCCTGTCCCAGAGCCTCCCTGCACGGTGAGGGAGACAAAGCGGGAAGCAATCACAGAACAGCCGCACAGGGTAGGGAGGGAACACGGAAGCGGGGAGAATGGGCAGACTGGGATCTGCTGGAAGAGAACACATGGAAAAGTCTCACAGAGAAGGACTTGAAGAGAGACGGCAGAGAGAAAGGCAACCTGGCCAGAGGGAATGTTGGGAACAGGTACAGGCATGGGGACTGCACAATGCACGTGGGCAGGAAGCCACACGATCAGGAGGGCCCAGGGGGGTGTGACAAGAGGGGGTTTGGCAAAGACGCTGGGGGGGGGGCACCCATGGAGGGTCTCAGTCACGGAGCATGGGACAGGGGTATCATCCTAGAGACGTGGGTGGCAAAGCCCACACACAGAAGAGGTAGGAGAGCAGAAGCGGCTCAGTGGTCAAGGTCCCCACTCAATCCTTGTCCGCGACAGAGCCATCTATTCACAAGGCCTCAGGGCCTCTGTACCTGCCGCCCCTCTGCCCAGAGTGCGCTTCCACCTCCTGCCTCGGTGGTCCTCTCCCTCCCCACCTGCAAATCTCTGCTCCAAGGTCACCTCGTCAGAGGCCTTCCCTGATCACCCTACGCAAACAGTCCCCTTTGTCCATCCCTGCGTCCTGCTTCATTCTCTGTGTGGTACTTTTCACGACCCAACAAAGCTTTATAATCTGTCTGCTTAATTACATGCAATGAGGGGAAGGATTTCACTGCTTCTGTTCAGTCAAGTATCCCCAGAAGGGTATGCACTGGGCACACAGTAGGTGCTCAATAAACATTTGTTGATGGAACAAACGAACAGAGGTGGGGAGAAGAGCGGGTCTCTGGAGTCTGAGTCCCCGCTTCCACGCAGGCCAGCTGAGCTGGATGAACTTGGAAAAGGGTCCTTCTCTCTTGGGCGCCCCGCAGGCAGGCAAGGAGGACGTACCTGCAGGGAGGTCACGGACGGGCATGCTTAGCCCAGAGCTGACCAGGGCGAATGCCCTCCAAGCATCTTGACCAGGCATCCAGTCCTTCCCGTGCTCCTGAAATGCCACACACAACCCTCCGATGGCCCGGGCTGCCCCCAGGTGGGGCAGGGGGCAGGACAGCGGCAGGGCGACACAAGGCCGCCTAGAGCCTGACACAGGGAAGAGGTAGAGAGCACCCCCAAAGCTTTCTGAGGGGCCCTGTGCGCCCGAGGCCCCACCACCTCTGCAGTCCCCGTCCCCCGCAAAGCCAGGTACGTTACGCTGCCCACGTGCAGACAGATCTTCCTCGTTCCCACCTCCAAGCCCCTACCCACACCTCCCTGGGCATACAGCCCGAGGGGCCTCTCTGGTGCTTTGCGGAGCCATCATTCTGCAACTACTCCCAGACTGATCTCCAAGCCTGATCTCGCCGATCCCTCCAAACAGCCCTGGGAAGCTTTCCAGAAGAGGTCTGGAGGCGGGAAGTGACTTGCCCGAGGACACTCTTCTGGCTGTTAGAGGAGAGGCAGGGTCTGACCCTCAACGGCCGTTCTTCACATCGGCCTTCCTGACCACTGGGCTGGCTCCTCGAGCGGGGCGCCCTTCGCCGTGGGCGCTTATCTGCTCTGCCAGCCTCGCAGGGGGCCTCTTCCAGCCTGCTCCCCAAAGCAGAAATCCACCTATCACGCACATTCACTTATCAGGCAGGCCGGCAGTCACACACTAGACGGCAAGCGCTGGGGACCCCAGGAAGCGGGAGCGCCCTCAAGCGGCCGGTGAACGTGCCAGGCGGAACAAGCCCTTCCAAAGGCAATCCGGCAATACCTGTCAGAATTCCAAAATCCGAACGCGGACGCCCTTTGGTCAGCCATTCCACCCGCGGAGAAGCAAAGTTACGTGCCTGTCGGCTCATTCGCTGCGGCGGCGTCTACAGTCGCAGAGCGGGAACCCACAGCACTCACTGTCCACCGACAGGCAAGCGGCTGATAAAGGCCCAGTCCGCCCAGGCACCAGAACCCGTTGTGGCCATAGAGAACGAGGACGCTTGCTCTGGGCCAACAAGGAACAACATCCAAGATACACTAAATGAAAGAAAGCAAGGCGCAGGATAGCGTGCTTGTGAACTAGAGAAAAATGAAACTCTGCTCACTGTTAACAAGCAAACTGACACAGGGGGCGGCCTGGCTGGCTCAGCAGGTGGAGCATGAGACCCCTGATCTCGGAGTTGTGAGTTCGAGCCCCATGTTGGGTGTAGGGGTTACTTACAAAAACACGACACGACACAACACAACACTAACACAGAGATGGAGTGGCAAGTGAAGCAGCTCAGGAATCAGGGAACGAAGGCACCCGGCCCCCTCACCAGGCTTCCCGGCTGCCCGCACAGACGCAATAAAAAGTTAAACGCCCTCTTACCCACGTCAGTTACAACCCCCGATGCCCTGGGCTTCGCAGCCACCGCCCCCGGGGGAAGACCCTCTACCCTGCAGGGCTGTGAGCTGCCCCCAGGACCTGGCAGAGATCAGCACACTACGGGGGGCTCTGGAGACCAGCCGCTGGGGGCCCCGGAGGCCTAACACAGAGCGGTGCGGTGACATGGCCCAGACAGAGGGGAGGGGAGCAGCTGCCTCGGCCAGCGGGCGGTGGGCCAGCCGGGTACTTCCAGCAGCTCTGCCTATTTGGGAAAACCTCTGTCTGTGACTCTTCAGGAAGAGCGAAGGAACACTGGTCACGGGCAAGTCTTCCCAGTGAGCAATCGTTCAAGCTTCCTCCATCCCCACCAGCCTTTCAGGAGCTCAGAGCCACCAGGGGAGCGTGCAGCTGGAAAGTGTGAAGCTCAGGAAGCGACACCTGGCCCAGCAGAGGGGGCCCTTCCCACCGACACATGTCCTCGAGTCCGGGGACGTCACCGCAGTGTCTCCAGTAAATGTCTGCGAATGAACGAATGTGATGGCTCGAGCAGAGCAATGTCTCCCTTCCTTTCTCCCCAGAGACCCACGGGACCAAGGGGAGGAGACCCTGACTGTGTCGCCAGACAGGAGGCCCTTCAGGAGAGGCTGGGATGGCACAACCAGCTAGGAAAGGCCCAGGGCCCTTTGCAGGGCCGCAGAAGGACCTGCCCGCTCCACTGAAGGGCACAGACGGCAGGTGCCGTGGGCTTGCCCCGCCCCCCCTCCCCCAGCCTGACCTTCCAAGCCACTTGGCCCAACTGAATGAAGATCCTGTTACAGAAACACCTGAGGTCAGAGGATGCCTATGGCTTTCCAAGTCTCTCGGGACAGAGGGAGGAGGCCAGGACCTGGGGGGGTGGGGGGCGGCTTACAGAGCCTCACACACAGCAGGAGCTTGACAAGGTCAATGGTGGATGAAGGGGGAAGTCACGCCTCAATCCCTGGGCCCCCAGTAGCACAAGGCACGCTAAATACCCAAGACCCAGCTGTATGATGGGCATATTTTCTTTTAAAATTTATGTTTATTTTTGAGAGAGAGAGCGAGAGAGCCCACGAGCGAACAGGGAAGGGGCAGAGAGAGAGGGAAACACAGAATCTGAACAGACTCCAGGCTCGGAGCTGTCAGCACAGACCCCGACACGGGGCTCCAACTCACAAACTGTGAGATCATGACCTGAGCCGAAGTCAGACGCTTGACTGAGCCACCCCGGCGCCCGGTCAGGCCACTTTTAATTCTAAGTTATTATCAGTAACCACAGCTAACACACAGTATTTTACATATGTTACTTCATTTACTGTTTTCAACAACGCTGAGGTAGATCATCCCTATTTTTCAAGTGGGGAAACAGAGGCAGGGGAAAACTAAAGAGCCTGTCCATGGTCACAGAGCCAATCAAGAGGTAAGATTCAAGACCAACAGTCTGGCTCCACAGTCCTTGCTTTTAACACGTTTGACCACCTTTCTGATCGCAACCACCGTTTCGGGTGCAGACACGCCTCTCCCTCCCTTTCCAGAAGGGGAGACTGAGGCTCAGGGAGAGGAGAGCACTTGCCAAAGGCACACAGCTAAGGCAGGGAGGACCATGCAGACAGGCCTGCCTTCAAAGACCAATTCATCAGGCGCGAGTAGGGGCTGACCGGGCCCCCGTGAAACAGCTGTGACACTCAATAGTCTCGCGCAGGCCAGGTGCCCGCCCACCAGCCTCACTCCCGTGTTCTCTATCCCAGCCCTTGGCTCACTGGCTTCCACCTGCTTCTGTTGGTCTACAACGGCCGTGCAGGCTGCTTGGCCAACTTCTCTCTCCCCTCCCCTTCCGGCCAGCGAGCCTGTTAAGGCAGGGCCAGGTTTGTCTTGGCCGCTGCTGTGTCCCCAGCACAGGACGGGGCACAGAGCTCGATGCTGGCTGGCTGACTGCCGGAACCAGCAAGAAAACACATCGAATCCCATGGTGAGCGGAGACTCACGGCACCCACAGAACCCAAGTGCCCCAGGCTGCCCCACTAACCGAGGGTTTTCTGCTGGGATGGGTGTGTGTGTGTATGTGGGGGGTCCCGGGGCCTCCATGAGCCCCCATCTAGAAGGGGCTCCCCCAAAGGCATGTGTGTATCTGAGAACACGGGTGACTTTCCGCCTCATAACCGGAATCCACCTTCTCACCCCACAGAACAGCACAGACTGGTGGTTGAGGGCATGGCCTTCGGGGTCTGACCGTACCGGGGTGTCTGCAGAGCCCGGGCCCCCTTCTCTGACATCTTCTCCCTACCCCCACAAGGAGAAGACAGGCCCTCGTAGGCCCCACTGGGCAGGAAGGCTGTGGACTTTTGCTAAGCCTGCATGAACCGCCCGGGGCAGGC
Organism: Panthera tigris; assembly: GCF_018350195.1. Classification (NCBI taxonomy): domain Eukaryota; kingdom Metazoa; phylum Chordata; class Mammalia; order Carnivora; family Felidae; genus Panthera; species Panthera tigris. The sequence continues at coordinate 11,622,226 of NC_056674.1, forward strand.
GCCCGGACCGATCGGTCCCGCCCCAGCCACCAGGAAGGCCAGGCTTGTTTGGCCCGCGACCAGACAGAAAGAGAAACAAATCAGGAGTGCATGTGGCCCAGACAGCCGGTACCAGTCTTGGTTCCTGTTGGCTTTCAGGACCCCTGGGAACTGGCAGAGGGCCCCGTGTCCTCCCAACGAACACCCTCATTTACCTCATGCAGCTCCAAGTGCATTCTGACCCTGACAACTTGAACAGACCCCAACTGTCACGGGAGAGGGCCTCATCTCCCCACGGTTGAGTCTCCTCATCTAGAAAATGGATGGAGCCAATGAGACTAAGACACACACACACGGAGGCTTCTAGAAGCAGCCACCGAGAGCGCTTGTGTACAACATCTGGCGCGGGGTTGGCTGCTGCTTGGTAAACAGCAGCCGGTCGTCACCGGGCCCGGGCCTGACACCCTGGCAACAGCTCGGAGTGGGTGCTGGATGAACAAAGGGCAAACAAAGTGACCAGCTCCAGCCAGAGGCTCACGGAGCACTTGCTCCCAACTAGCTGCCCCCACCTGTCCGCTGCCACCCGGCTCAGAAATACCGGTTACACACACTCCCACTGGCCCGTAGGCAAATATTTACCCAGGGCTGGGCTCCTGAGGGCGCTGAAGTGAGGACCTGGGGACAAGTGAGCACCAAGAGAGTGGCCGAGAAAGCAGGCTCGGGGGCGAGGAGGTGGAGGAACCCAGCCCGGGCTGACTGCCTCCCACTCAGGGGTGGCTGTGGCCCTGGGGGCGGTGCAGCTGTCTCACAGCTCTGCCACGGAGAGTCAAGTGCACCGGAGGGAAAGCCCTCAGCCCGGTGCCCCAGGCAGGACTGCTGGCTACTGAGGGGCTGAAGGAGCCGGGCCCCCAGGGTGGCTTCCGGGCTTCCCTCGGACTAGCCAGGTGAGCTGGCCTGAGGCTGTGCATCTCAGGGTCCCCCCTTCATCTGTACAATGGCACAGTGATTCTTCCTACCTCCTGGGATGGGAGAAGGACAGAAGGAGCTACAGCGTCCTGTGGCCGCTTAGCGCCCCACCAGCACCCTCTGGGACTGCACGGCTCCTACTCAGTCCGCTTTTTGTAAGGGTTCGCACAGACCTCTTCAAGAGAACACCGACGTCCACTCTCTAACTCCCAGGGGGCCGGGCGGACCTCACACTTCTCAAGGCACCTCTGCCCCAGCCCTGCACGCTGTCAGCAGAGCCAGATGTTGGGCAGTGTGACAAGACTCTAAAGTGTCAAGGGCGAGGGCTGTATCCTCTCTATCTGCCACAGAGCAGAGCACAGGGCCAAGCATCTGTGTGCTCAGCCACCTGGGGGCATGCTGGGCTTTGAGCCAGGTGGTCCTGGGGCTCAGGCCTACCTCCGACAAGTACTGAATACTGGACTCCTCTCCCCACCCCCCTTTCGAAAAAACTTTTTAAGTAAGCTCTCCACCCAACACGGGGCTCAAACTCACGACCCCGAGATCAGGAGTCACATGCTCTACCAAATGGGTCAGCCAGGCATCCCGCCGTTTCTTCCTCTTAATCCCACCTGCCTCGAGGTGCCCACGAGACACTCAAGGGTGCGTGCGTGTCTCAGCAGTAACTCCACAGATCCTTCGCCCAACACCTGCCCTGGGCCCCACTCCGTGTGGAGTGATGCTGGACACGGCACCCCAAACAGCTCTCATCCCTATCCACACAGGGATCCCAGGCCAGGAGGGGAGAGAGACCCATCTCCGGACGGTAATGGCAATGACCCAGAGTGGGCAGGGCTGGGGCCGAGGAGCCTGGGAGAGCGCCTGGCCCCATCTAGGGGTCAGAGAGGGCTTCTTGGAGGAGGGGCTACCCAACACCACTAATCACCCACGCACAGGGACCGGGTCGCCTTCACCACTGCACTTGGCACATGGCAGGTGCTCCATAGGTACCTGCTGAAGGAAAGACAGCGGGGAAGGAGAGCCTGGAAGAATGAGCAGGAGCTAGCCAAGCACCGGAGGGAAGAGCCACCGGGGAGTTGGCCAGGACATACGAAGCTGCAAGCAGCAATTCCACTCCTAGGTCTTCACCCTAGACAAATTCTTGCTCGCAACCCCGGTGTTACGTACCAGGAAGGTCACAGCTGCGCCAGTCTGTCATACCAAAAAGCAGCCACAGCTCGACCGTCCACCAACACCACAATGGACAACCTAAGGCATGGTCACACAATGGAAGATTCTAGAGCACCTACATGGATAAAACAGGGAAATATAACGTCGGGAGTAAAATCAAGACCCAGGAGTCCACCCACAACACAGCGCCGTTTTTATAAAACTCAAAAAAACAAGCAAAACTAAAGACCATACTTTTCAGCGCACGCACACACACACACAACTTGAAAAAGGGGGCTCCCGGGGCGCCTGGGTGGCGCAGTCGGTTAAGCCTCCGACTTCAGCCAGGTCACGATCTCGCGGTCTGTGAGTTCGAGCCCCGCGTCAGGCTCTGGGCTGATGGCTCGGAGCCTGGAGCCTGTTTCCGATTCTGTGTCTCCCTCTCTCTCTGCCCCTCCCCCGTTCATGCTCTGTCTCTCTCTGTCCCAAAAATAAATTAAAAACGTTGAAAAAAAAAATTTAAAAAAAAAAAAAAAAAAAAAAAAAAAAAAAAAAAAAAGAAAAAGGGGGCTCCTGGCTGGCTCAGTCCGAGGAGCACGTGACTCCTGATCTTGGGGTCTGAAGTTCGAGCACCACGCTGGGTGTAGAGATTACTTAAAAGTAAAATCGTGCAGCGCCTGGGTGGCTCAGTCAGTTAAGTATCTGACTCTTGATTTTGGCTCAGGTCATGACCTCACAGTTTGTGGGATTGAGCCCCGCATCAGGCTCTGCGCTGACAGAGTGGAGCTTGCTTGGGATTCTCTCTCCCCCCATCCCCCTCTCTCAAAATAAATAAATAAATCAAACAAAATTAAATAAATAAAATCTTAAAAGAAAAACAACCCCACAAGGCATGACAGTCATAACATTCAGACACTCAGAACACAAGTCTCCGAGCTCTGGGGCTCCACCCTCCCACCCAGAAGTAGAGGTGAGTTAATAGCCATGTTCTCATCCCCAAATTGGGAGGTAGGCTCAGAGGTCCTCATTACAATTACATTTCAACTTAGGTGTCTGTTACACATATAGTTCATATGCCCGGAAAAAAATTTAATAACGATAATTTAAAAACCAGAGAGAGGGAGAAGAGCACTGCAGCAGAGGGAACAGCTTGTGCAAACACTCTGTGGAGACAGAGCTGATGGTGCCTCTGGGGAACTGAAGGTCATTGTCAGGGTCAAATGAAGCACACGGGTAAGGGACCCAGGAGAGGGCCGGGGGCAGCGACGTGCTTGAGAAAGGTCTGTGAGTCACTCAGTGGCTCACGGCTTCTCATCACTGCCACCCACTGAAATCCCAGGTAGGCGATGGGGCACACTTGGTGAAGGTGGCCTGTAAGAAAGTGGGTGCCCATCAGGGGACAGCCAGTCCTGCCAGGACCAAGCGGGCTATTTCAGGCTGCTTGCCTCAGGCTTCCGGTCAGGGGTACCAGATGGCCAGCTGGATTTGGAGGCACTGGGGGAGTTTTAGTTCAGAATTAAAATCAAGTTACTGTGAGCTGTTTACTGGTCCAGCAAAGGCTCCGGGGATGGAAACTGGGTGCCTGGAACTTCTCAGCGCCCATCCTGAGTTGTCCATGTGCGGAAGGTGAACAACACCACAACCTTCGTGAGGTCTGTTTGGGAACTAAAGGGTATATTTATTCCTTGATCCTCTACCAAATGACCTAGGCTGGGCAGACAACGGAGAACAAAACATTTTGATCCCTGCCCTCGGGGAGTAATTGCTAGGAGGACAAATACACATACAATTAAAAACAGCAAGTTATGGGGCGCCTGGGTAGCTCAGTCAGCTAAGCTTCTGACTCTTGGGTTCGGCTCAGGTCATGATCTCATGGTTTGCGAGTTCAAGCCCCACATGGGGCTCTGTGTTGACAGTGTGGAGCCTGCTGGGGATTCTCTCTCTCTCCTTCGCTCTCTCTCTGCCCCTCCCCCACGTGTGTGTATGTGTGTGTGTGTGCACACGCGTGCATGCGCTCTCTCTCTCTCTCTCAAAATAAATAAACTTAAAAAAACCCCAACAAGTGATTGGGGGGAAAAATCACTCCTATAGGAAAAACAGGGGCATATAAACTTAGACAGGAGGGCGTAGTTAGGAAAGACCTGTAAGAGAGAAGAACATGTAAGCTGAAACCTACAAGATGAGTAAGAGTCAGAAATTCATTCATTCCTTCAAATATCCCTCTCGTGTCTATTCCGGGTGGGCCTGGCCCTATTCCAGATGCCGGGGCTGCCTGCCATGGTGAACACCCCCATCAAACAATCCCTTCCCCAAGCCGCTTATACTGCAGCTGGGGGGGGGGGCACAAGACAGTAGTAGATGTAAAGCAGCAGTAAGCACACGAAAGTTGGGGAAAGCCTCCCAGGCAGAGGAAAGAGGCAGCGAAACCCAGGGATCGGGGGGGGGGGGGGGGGGGCAGCAGGAGATGAGGCAGGAGACGTGAGCGGGAAGCACAGTCCGCAGGGCCAGGAAATGTGAGTCTACAGGGAGCGGGGAGCTGCTCAGGGCTGATGGCATATGATAAAGGGGACCCTCACGCGCGGAGTGCCGACCACCGCAGGAGCTGGAGTCTGGGCTTCTGGGACTTGTCGAGCCTCTGCCAGCTGCGGCAGAGTGGATGTGCCCAGGGACCGAGGCGGGGCCGCTCTGCCTTCTGCCACCTTCTGCAAAGGAGTGCGACCTCAGGAAGCCACTGATGGCCCAAGTCACAAAGTGAGGCTTCACCAGGTCTGTCGGCCCGGTGCTCGGCAAACAGTGGCTGTAGTTGTGTTTGCAGGGGACCCTCCCTACGACCTACTGTTGCTCCGCCCAGGCCTGGCTGCCACTAAAGTGCCCTCCGCTGACGCCGCACTGCTGCCAGGACCCAGGCTGATACCGCCTCATCTGCTCTTGGACTTGGCCGCCAGAACCCCTCCACCTGGAGCTGCTCCGGCTGGGATGGGTGCCCTGCTATGCAGATCCAGTGAAATAGCAAGGGAGAAAATGATTCTTTTTTGAGAGAGAGAGAGAGAGCGCTCACGTGTACAAACGGGGAAGGGGGGAGGGAGAGAGAGAGACAGAAAGAGAGAGAGAGGGAGGGAGAGAGAGAGACAATCGAGCAGGCTCCATGCCCATGCAGGGGCTCGATCTCATGACCTGTGAGATCATGACCTGAGCTGAAATCAAGAGTCAGATGCTTAACTGACTAAGCCACCCAGATACCCCAAAAATGATTTTTTTAAGAAGGAAAGAGGGGTGCCTGACTGGTTCAGTCGGTGGAACATGCAACTCTTGATCTCAGGGTTTTAAGTTTGAGCCCCATGTTGGCTATAGAGACTACTTAAAAAGAAAATCTTTAGGGGCGCTTGATGGCTCAATCGGTTAACTGTTCGACCTTGGCTCAGGACGTGCTCTCACAGTTTGTGAGTTCGAGCCCCACACCCGGCTCTCTGCTGTCAGCGCAAAGCCCACTTCGGATCCTCTCTCTCTCTCCCTCTGCCTTGTGCTTTCTCTCTCTCTCAAAAATAAACAAACATTAGAAAATAAATAAATAAATAAAATCTTTAAAAAGAGAGAGAGAGGGAAAGAGGTGTCCTGCTCCACTCCCCAGCCTTCCCAGCAAGGCAAATGCTACGTGAGGAAAAATATACCAGTACAATGAAACTCCAAAGAGCCAGTATTTTCAATAGGGAAGGAGTCCTTACAAAAGGTCCCGGAAACAAAAATGGGAAAGAGCATGAAGGAGGAATTTTATGTGGTTAACGATAAACAGGTTAACTACCAAAAGAACGCTCATTAAAACAAGACACCATCCTGGTATGAAGATACCCAAATGCAAATACTGTTCCTTCACGCATCCAAAAAAGACAATCAAGAGATAAAACCAAGTCCTGTCTCTCAGGGCTTGCAGTCCCAGGCGGGCCCGGATGGTACACCTCATCTAGGGTTTCAAAGGTTCCTACCCTCTGACCTGGTAAAACCACCTTCTAAGAATTTCTTCTGAGAAAGCTCCCCGTAAGGAACATAAAGATTTATGGACGAGGATGAACATCGCTGCATTATTTATGCTACTGAAAATGGGAAAGGACCCAAATGCTCAGCAATGTGGAAATGGCTAGAAGCAATTACAGTGGCCCGATGATGTATTTTAATCATGCTTTTTAAAAAATGGGAAAATGAAGTGAAAACACAGGATATTCAACCGTACAGAGTATCCTCCCAGTTTTATTTTTATCTTATCTGTGGCAGCGCATCTAGTCATAGAAAAGAGATGGAAAGGAAATGCTCTGGCATTTAATGTTGAAAACATTCCAGGTGGTGCAAATCATTTCTCCGGTAAGAGTCTTGCATCTAGAATATGCACAGAACTCGTACAACTCGATAATAAAAAGACAGACAATCCAATTTTAAAACATGCAAAGGATCTGAACAGACGTATCTCCCAAGAAGACACACAAGTGCCTGATGAGCACGTGAAAGGATGTTCAACTTCATGAGCCATGAGGGAAATGCAAATCAAAACCACAATGAGATACCACTTCACGCCCTCTAGGGTGGCTTCAATCAAAAGGACAGACACTGGGGCGCCGGGCTGGCTTGGTCAGTGGAGCATGTGACTCTTGATCTCAGGGTCATGGAGTTTGAGCCCCATGTTGGAAATAGAGTTTACTTAAAAAAAAAAAAAAAAAAAAAAAAAGACCGACATTAACCACCAGCTGGAGGAATCCGAACCTTCATACACTGTGGAGGGGAAAGTCAAGGGTGGCAGTTGCTCAAATGGTTAAACAGAGTCGCCACGTGACCCAGCAATTTCATTCCCGGAGAAATGAAGCCATACGTGCACACAAAAACTTGTACCTTAACATCCACAGCAGCGTTGTTACTCGTCATAGCCAGAAAGTGGAAACAACCCAAATGTACACCAACAGATGAAAAGATAAAGAAAACGTGATACAGCCACACAATGGAACATTCTCTAGCAACAATGAGGAATGAAGTTCTGGCACATGCCACAAAGTGGGTGAACTCTGAAAACATTATGCTAAGTGAAAAAGTCAGACACAAAAGGCTGCACAGTGCACAAATCCATTTATATGAAATGTCCAGAATCTAAACAGACAGAAAACAGATCGGCAGGTGCCTGAGTTGGGGGAGGGGTGATGGCCAAGGGGTGAGGGTTTCTACAGGGGTGATGAAATGTTCTAAAATCGACTGTGCTGATAGATGTACAAGTCTGTGAAAAACTGAAATCCAATGAACTATACACTTTAAATGGGTGAAATATGTGTGAACTACATCTCAAGAGAGCTGTTAAAAAATTTCCAGATGGTGAAATTAACGAGTGATTTTTTTATTTTCTTCATTAGACTTCCCAAGGTTTTTGTTTGTTTGTTTAAATGTTTATTTATTTTTCAGACAGAGAGAGACAGAGCGTGAGTGGGGGAGGGGCAGAGAGAGAGGGAGACACAGAATCCGAAACAGGCTCCAGGCCCTGAGCTGTCAGCACAGAGCCCGACGCGGGGCTCGAACTCACGGGCTGTGAGATCATGACCTGAGCCGAAGTCGGATGCTTAACCGACTGAGCCACCCAGGCGCCCGTTTGTTTGTTTTTAACAATGAACATATCTTAATTTTAAAGTCAGGAGAGCAAGGGGCATCCCTGGGTAGCTCAATTGGTTGAGCATCCAACTCTTGATTTTGGTTCATGGTTTGGGAGATTGAACCCCTTGTCAGGCTTTGCGTGGACAGCACAGAGCCTGCTTGGGATTCTCTCTCTCTCTCTCTCTCTCCCTCTGCCCCACCCCACTCACCCATGTATTCTCTCACAAAAATAAGTAAGTAAACATTAAAGAAATTCTTTTTGGGGCGCCTGAGTGGTTCAGTTGGTTAAGCACCCAACTTCGGCTCAAGTCATGATCTCACAGTTCACGAGTTCGAGCCCTGCGTTGGGCTCTGCGCTGACAGCTCAGAGCCTGGAGCCTGCTTCAGATCCTATGTCTCCCTCTCTCTCTGCCCCTCCCCTGCTCATACTCTGTCTCTCTCAAAAATAAATAAACATTAAAAAAAACTTTTTTAGTGACAAAAATTTGTGTTTCAAGTCAGGAGATCAAGGTAGCGATCCTGTCCTTAGTGACAACTATCATCAGCCTCCAGGGTGACTGCACACCCCTCTCCCCCACTCCCCTCACCAGCTCCGTGAGGGAAGAGGAGAAAACCAAGACCCTAGCCGCCAACAAGCTCTTTGGGCTCCACGCTGGGCTGGAGTTGTTGTCTCCATTTTCCCAGAGCACAAACCCTTTCTGTAAATAACAACTTCACACAGCCAGTTGGGAGAACCCAGGTGCCAAGGCAGGTCTCCCTGACCACCCCCCAGGATGGGTCACTCTGCCCCTCGAAGCTACAGAGGTGGCCGAGGAGAGCAGCAGGAGCCCTGTCCTGCGTTCCAGGCCACTTCTCTCTGGCCTGCTGCCTCGTCGGTAAAACAAGGAGGTTACCTACCCCTCCACCTCCAAGAATCTATACTCTGGCCATGGGGAAGGGGCCTGCACTAGCCCTGGATCCTCTTGGCTGGGTGGTCAGTGAGGACAAGCATCTGGACCCGACAGCTGGTGGTGGCTAAGTCAGAGGCCCCGCCTTCAGATGCCTGCTGCTCCCGCCAGGCTCCTGGCCGAGGACGTCTTCCCCCAGGACCGGACAGGATCGGGCTCTGTCAGACATGGTAACTCTAAATAGGGCTCCACAGAGAGCGTCATCTCTGGGCTCTCCCCATACCCACTGCCCACCCCCACCCCCCAACCCCGTCCTAATGTTATGACACTCCCTGAGCATCTGCTCTGTGCCCGAGACATCCCAGTAATGGGGACGGTCCTGGCCCGGCCAGGGCTCACGGTCCACTGGGGAAGACAGACCTGTCACCAGATAGGGACCGCCCCGAGCGGGCAGAGCTGAGACAGGGAGCCCACAAAAACTGAGCACTGCAGATCCTGAGGGCTGAGCCCAGGCCCGGCAAGGAAGGAGGCTCCCCGGGGGAACGTAGCTTTTCCCGGTACTCTGATCAAAGTGGGGAGAGCTGGGTCAGGAAGCAAGGACTCCACCCGGGGGAAGAAGGGAGTTACAAAATAAGTGAGACGGAGCAAAGACAGGGAGGAGGGAGGCCTGAGTGGGTGGCCGCACACCACTGACACCCTCCACCTCCTGCTGTAACACCCTGTTGTTGCGGGGACAGGGGATCGGGTCACCTGCCACAAGGTGGAAAGGCAGATCAGCTACCAGCACCTGGGCTGTCCCATGATGGGGAGGAGGTCCTGGAACCTATTTAGTTCTCTAAATGGTGGGTGTGATCTATGCAGAGAGATGGGGAAACACACGCAGTGGGAAAGGACCTCAGACACCATCTTGATGCACAGAGAGGGCAGTGCCTCGACCTATAACACACAGCAAGTCAACAGCAAATATGGCTTCTCCTGTGCTCTACCAGGCTGGCTAGCTTTGGGGTCCGCCAGACTTGGCAAGGGGACACTAGGGGCAGACTTGGGGCCCTCCCTTCTTCACACTTCCTTTTCTGGACCTGGGCTACATGAGGGCAGGGCCTGTCTGGTACCCAAGGCCCCGCATCGCATATTGCTTTCATTTTCACCTGCCACATAAGCTCCTGCTCAGAGCCCGCACAGTGCCACACGGTGTGGGCACCGCGGGACACAGTGGCACCGAACCAGACCCATCCCGCCTCATGATCCTTACAGTCTAAGAGGCAAGAGAAAATCTCAGGAGGCCTACAGATGCACAGATCGCTGACCACCTCACAGGGGATTTAGAGGGCCAGGAAGGAAGAGTCTGCTGGTACCTGAAGGACAAACCGGAACGGTGACAGCAAGGCCAGCATTCCGGGACGGGATATGGGGAGCTCCTGGCACATTCTAGGACTCAAAGAAAGCCACCACACTTGAACCCAGGGAGAACGTGGGCCGGGGTGATCACAGCCGTGGTCAGCGAGGGTGGCTAGTGCAGGGACTCTGGACTGGGGGTTGCGGGTCACAGGGCAGGATTTGAAGCGAGAGTGGAACAAGCACGAGGGAGCAGGGGCGGCAGTCAGGACCCGTCCGCCTGGCACCCGGGAGGTGAAGTAAGTGTGTGCCCGCAAGGAATAAATACATGGGAGCGTGAACAAATGATGCCTCAGTAAATGCCTTCTTCCCTTCCCTGCTCTCTCCACGGCCCCCGACTTTCCCAGGCCGCGGGGACTGGGTCTTGAGGGTTCCAAGGCATCCAGAGTGGGACACTCATTAGCAGACCCGCTTTGCCCTGAGTCCCTAGGGAAAGTGCCTGGGTGTGTCGGCGGTTTGCCTCCTCTGGGGAGCCGGATGGACAAGGTGTGGTCCCTCATGGAGCGTCCGGGTCCAGTGCGGGGAGATGGGCCCAAACAGATAACGACAGCATGAGGGGGCATCACGGGAACCTGGGCGGGTCCCTGGGCAGCAGCACTGCCTGGGGACCAAGGAGGTGATGTGGGAGCCAGCTCGGGGAGGATGAGCGGGAGCCGGGCAGGAAAGGCAGGGGACTGGCTTAGGGCGCCCTGTGCAGAGGGGGGTGGCGTCTCTGGGTCAGGAGGGAGGGTCTCCCGCCAGGCTCGGAGGTGGGGACTCGACCCTGTGGTGGTGAAGGGGCCCTCAGAGGCTTTTTGGAAACACAGCGGAGGGTGGGAACCATCCCTTCTAGTTTGAACGCGGCTCCCCCCATCCCCCGAGCCCCGGCTTTCTGCTTCTGGCTGCTGCGGAGATTAAATGAGCAGACGCACACGAAGCGCTGAGGCCCGGTAAGGGCTCCACGAAAGCGGGCTGTGCTGACCGCCACGGCCGCCATCATCCGGAGGCGTGACCCCCTCTGCAGGGTCACTTCCCCGGTGTCTGCCCTCAGCCCCCCCCCCCCCCCCCCCCCCCCCCCCCGGCAGCCCCTCCCAGACGCCCTGCTGCTTCGAGAAACAGCAGGGAGCTCAGCTGGGAAGGCACTCTGCCCAGGACGGGGGCAGCTCTGCCGCGACATGGTTGACGACAGCCGGCGGGAGACGAGAACTGGAGAGACGCGGGGGTGGGCGTGAAGGTGGCACACGAGCCTGACCCCAGCGGGTTCCCAGAGGGGGCTGCCCACCCACCCCAGGAGCACCAGCTGGGATCCGACGAGACCCTCCAGGGAGCGTCAGACAGCAGGGCTCTCAACCCGGGCTTCTGCTGGAAAGGAAGAGGGCGTCAGGCAAGTCACATGAGCTGTCACACGAGTGGCTGTCAGCAGCCGCTTCCAAACCACCCCCCCAACCTGAGGCAACGGCTCTGCACCAGCTGCAGCGTAAGCAAGGGGGTGAGAGTAGCTTCAGAGTGCCTACTGTGCACCTCCGTCCACCACCATCGGACGTGAGGGCCTGAGGAGAGACAGGAGGCGCAAAGGCTTCTGCGGACGGCGAGGGGAGCCGAACGGATTCAGGCCCTGCCTTTGTGGAATCTGTATTCCAAGTAGGGGGAAATACAATCAGAGCACGATGGGGTCCGTAGGTGCTTTGGGCACTCACCCTCCGAAACCCCTCCTGGAACTGGGACCCCCCTCCGTCTCTCCCACGCTAACTCCAGCCCCGGAGACCCACCCGGGCTCAGCCACGGAGGGCTGCCCCAAATCTAGCCCAGTCGCCATCGGTGCCGCAGGCCTCCCTGACACGAGCGGCATCCAGGGTCAGCATGGGCAGTGCCAGCGTCTGCCAGGGAGCGGTGACGTCCAGGACGTCAGGCACTCTCGCCAGATCTGCCTGACGCTGGGATGTGCTCCCGGCTTCGAAGGCCCGAGGGCTGGCTCTGTTCCCAGGAGTCTGAAAGCTTTGAAATAGACTCGTCTGCCAAAAGGGCTTCACAAACGGGGACAGCGCGGCACAGGGATGTTTCGGGACGTGCCCACATTCACACGGGTGAACCCACACCTGGGCCTGTGCCATCTAGCGGGGGAGGTGGGGCTATCATCTTGCTCTTAGAGATGAGGGAACCAGGGCAGGCTCCCAGCAGGGGCATGACCTCATTCAACTTCGGCAGATCCTCACGGAGTGCCTGTAATAGCTGGTCACCCTTCCAGTCGCTTTCCAAGTATGGAATAATCTGATCCTCAGGCCCCAGACAAATGAGGATACTGAGGCAGAGAACTCGAGGGATTCGCCTAGGGGCAGAGCTGGACTGGCACCAGGGGGCTCCGGAGCCCGAGACCTGGGCGCCTCTCCTGTTGCTACCATTACACGTTTTGGGGAATGAGGCCCACAGAGGACTCCATGGTCTCCTACTGGAAACCCTCAGGCCAGATGTGGATTCTGGATTCAGAGATGTCCTGGGTTTTATTGTTTTAAGTTTATTTATTTTGAAAGACAGAGAGCAAGTGGGGGAGGGGCAGAGAGAGAGAGAGAGAGAGAGAGAGAGAGAGAGAAAGAGAGAAAGAGAAAGAGAGAATCCCAGGCAGTGCAGAGCACAATGCAGGGCTCGAATTCATGAACCGTGAGATCACGACTCAGTCATGAGATCATGACCTGAGCCAAAGTCAGACGCTCAACTAACTGAGCCACCCAGACACCCCTGGATTTTATAAGAGGGCCAGGACAGCTATATTATGCTAAGACCCCAGCAAGGTCTGGGACAGTTTTTAGAGCTTGCCGGATCTGGGAAATGTGGGGTCTAAACAGACCATGCAGGTGAAGCCACCTGGGGGAGGCGGTACGGGAATCTGACCGCACAGCCTACACGCTGCCCACCTCCCCTGCCAAGGGCAGGATGAACTGACTGGAGGTGTGGGCAGGGGCTCAGATCCAAGGAAAGAATGTGGGGGGGGGGGGGGGCCTGTCACCTTAGAAGGGTCACAGATAACACTGGCAATAGTAAAACCTTCGGGTAGGGGGGCGGGGAAAGTTCAGATAAAGCCAATGAGTAAATCAAAGAAGTCAAATATCAGCTATCATCCAATGCAGGACCACACGAAGCTAAGCGCCTACAGGTTCCTGACCCCGTGGTCACCTTCCTGGTCTCTAAGCCTCAGTCTCACCCACCTCACACCACCCAGAAGGTTCTGTTAAAAATACCAGGCATGGGGCGCCTGGGTGGCTCAGTCGGTTAAGCGGCCGACTTCGGCTCAGGTCACGATCTTGCAGTCCGTGAGTTCGAGCCCCGCGTCGGGCTCTGTGCTGACAGCTCGGAGCCTGGAGCCTGTTACCGATTCTGTGTCTCCCTCTCTCTGACCCTCCCCCGTTCATGCTCTGTCTCTCTCTGTCTCAAAAATAAATAAACGTTAAAAAATTTTTAAAAAATAAATAAATAAAAATAAAAAAATAAAAATACCAGGCATGCCCCTTCTTAAAACCCTCCACTGGCTCTGGGCAGCCCTGAGGCTAACAGGGCCTGTGAGGCCCCAGCTAGCTGGGTGCTCTTTCCTGCCTCCTCCACCTCGCCTCTGACCCTCCTGCCTCCACCTCCCGGAAGACCGGCTTCTTTTTCCTTTCCTCAGATGCACCTCCCCCACTCTGCCCCCAACCCCTGCCGCCGCATACTTCCAACTGCTGCCCACCCGACCAACTCCTGGGATTTCTGGGCCTCCGATGGCGCCGACTCCGGGAAGCCCCCCTTGCCCGCCTGCCTGCCCAAGTAGACCTATGAGCTCTTCCTAATCAGAGTCCCGGGCACCCTGGTTTGATGAGAATTGTTTTCTGTGTGTCTCTCTTACTCGGCTATGACCTCCATGGAGGCAGGGACTGGGCCCGTCTCATTCCCCGACCTCGAACACCTGGCACGGCCATGCCATGCTAAGTGAGTGGCGGCTGGCCGTGGGGGAACCGGGTCACACGTTCAGCCAGGAGGTCCCGCGCACCTACCAGGTACCGGACACCGCGCAGCACAGCAAGAACTCGGGCCAAGGGTCAGAACAACGAGGACCTAATGCGGAGGGCAGGGGAGCGGCAGAGACCTCCCGGGGCTGTGGAGCTGTCCAAGAAACACAGCAAACCCGCATCCCCGAGATGCCAACTGGGCCGGGCCCTTTACTCCGTCGCTTTCTCATCCCGGCCACAATGATGCACAGCTGGAAGTGTCCTCTCCACTTCGTAAAGGGTTATGGGTTGCAAGTGAAGAAACCAGGCAGCACGCTGAACTGAATGCGGCAACTTGCGGAAGTCCAGGCAGCCAGGAGACAGAGGTAAGAGCAGGGGACTGCCTGGTTTGGATCCGGCTCACCCATTTACTGGCTCTGTGAGCTCAGGTAAGCCCCATCACTTCCCTGCGCCTCTATTTCCTCATCTACAAATTGGGAGAACAGCACCTACCCCCTGGGGTGGTCGTGCGATTGAACTGAGACAATACGTGTAGCCCAGTGGTGAGCACACGGAAGGCAAGCAGTCGTGACGATTAAGGTCATCCAAGAGCAGGGATTTCAACCCAGGCTCCTCTACGCTCCACTGCAGCAGGCTGCCCTTCCCAGCTCGAATTTCTGCTGTCACCGCAAGCCAGACGCTTCCATTTGCTCCAAACAAGCTTACCAGGTCAACCCCAGCCACCCCTGAACGGAGGGCTGGAAGGCAGTCTTGGGATCGAGTGTTGCGTTGGCTCAGCCCTGAGCAGGACAGCCAAACCTGGCTGTCACAACCACCTGGGGAGCTTTCTAGAAACACAGATTCCTGGCCCCCATTTCCAGAGGCTGCCTTAGTTACAGCCAGTCCAGCCCGGGGGATCTGGCTGCACATTTCTTAACTTTCGGAGCATCAGACCGAGGAGAGCCACGCGTGCCGCGCTCCCAGAAGCACGCCCACGTGCACCGCCACTGACTCACTCACCGACTATTTACTGCCTCCTGCCCGCTAGGTTTGCGTGATCCTTCTGGGGGCTCGTGATGGGTGCCAAAGCCAGCCTGCAGATCTCTGGGGAAGAGCCCCCGGCACAGACCGGATTAACTACCCCAAAAAGCTTTCTCCCAAACACCACCACCGGCTGAGATGTGAGGCTAACCTCACTCCTCTGACATTCATCCAGTGCCCAGGCCCTCTTGAGCGCCAGGCTGAGGTCACAGAGGTGACACGCACACAGTCTGTGCCCTTGAAGAGGGAAATACGATGCGAACACAAATAAAGAGTTGGAGGTGGAAAGAATGAGGGCGGCCCGCCTGAGTTTGAGGATGCAAAGGGCCCGGCCCAGCAGAGCGGCACTCCCAACACACTGCCGGAGGCGGGCAGAGGGCTGGGGGCTGGGGTCCATGCCTCACACGGGACTAAGGCCCGGGGAGGAGCCGTAAGTTGTCCAAAGTCAGCAGCCGGTATCTGGAGAGGCTAGCACTTCGAGTCTAGAATCTGGGTTCTATTGCCTCTTTTCAGGCTGGTGAGAAAAACGTGTTGATTTAGTTTCAGCTCAGAGAGGTTGGGCAACCTGCCCACGGTCACCCAGCTTGTAACAGATGGGATCAGGCCTGGGGCCTGTGGTCTTTCCCATGCCCGGTCAGGGACAGGGCAGCAGGTTTTGCCCGGGGAGTGGGGGGAGAGACCAGGGAGAAAGACGAGTGCAAATACACAACAGACACAGGAAGCGCGCTGACGGTGAGGCGTTAGGTGGGGCTGCAGGACTGGCACTGACAGGAAAAATGAGGGAGACATGGGATGAGCATTCACTATGGACTCTGTTATCTTACTTAATCCTCACGATCACCCTATGAGGAGGTACTATTGTCAGCTGCATTTTACAGACAGAAAAATCGAGAGAGCACAATTGTCCAAAGTCACACGGCACATCGCCCAAAGTCACACGGCAGACGATGTGCCAGGGCCGGCAGTAGGAGGTGAAGTTGGGCCCGGATGGAAATCCGGGCAAAGGCCCCAAAAGCTGCCCCCCACGACCCCATTCCCTACTCTCCAGCAACACCACCACTTGTGCTAACGCGAGCTGAGTCCTTTTTTTCAAAGTTCATTTTTTTTAGTCATCTCTACACCCAGTGTGGGACTTGAACTCATGACCTCGAGATTAAGAGTCACATGCTCCACCAAATGAGCCAGCCGGGCGCCCCTTGAGCTGAGTCTTTTGAGCTGATTCTTTTAACGGAGGGCCTCTTCCTACCACTGACAGGTGCATTTCTACCTGCCAAACCAGTTTCAAGGACTAAATCTACAGCACAGGTTTCAATGAGAGCACCCAGTGAAGCATTTCCACCCCCTCTGATCCCCATTTGAGAACACCATCGCCACTGCCCTCACTGCCCCCTCCAGGCCCCAAGCTCAGGTGGCCAGAGGTCGCCTCGTCCTTGGGACCCCCTCACCCTGCAGACACGCCACAGCAGTTCCTGGCGGGCAAAACTCCCCCACCCCCCACCGCGGGACTGAACCTCCTGGGCCAGAGGTCAGGGGGAGGGGAATGGGTTACCGGCAGGCCAGGAGGGAGGGGGGACAAGCCTCCCAGACTGCGGCCGGTGTCACGTGCTCTCCGACACCTGTCTCGCGAAGCCCACACAGCGTTCATGGGACGGGAAGACGAGCCGAGCCTTGGGTCACGCCTGCAGTTTGGTCTACAAGGGTCCCCAGCACAAGTCCCTCAGGAGAGTTGGGACCACGGGGCCTGCCACCGTGGGGTGGGGTGCATCCAGCCAGCCCCTCCTCCACTGGGGCCCCCGTCTACCCCCAGGGAGAATGGAGCCCACAGGTGGCCAGTGTGGCAGCTCTGAGGCGGTCTCTCCCCCTCGGTTTCCACCCTGCCTCCTCCCCAAGCTTCCCGTCCCGACCACCCACGCTGGCCTGTGGAGCAGGCCCCGCCCCACCGGGTTCATCCTATCTGCTCGGACATCCTGGGTGGTCAGCGGGGCAGGGATCACCACTTCACAGATGAGGAAACAAACTCAGCAAGAACAGGGGCCTCGCTGGAGGCCACAGCGCGCTGCCGCCACGGCTGGCCTGCACGTGCACGCTGGCTCCATGGGGCCCGGGTCTGGCCTGGGTCACCCCTTCCAGGATAGCTGCACACATGCTCACCGGGGCTCGTTCAACCACGATCACTGCGTGTCCTCTGAAGGGCCGAGGAAGTGGAAACGAGGACGGACGGCGTCTGCTCTCCCATGTCAGTTGGGGAGAGAGACCACGAGCGTGGAAACGAGCACGTAAGGAAACATCAGACGGCCATTAGTGCACGGAGGGAAATGAGCAGGACCCCAGCACTGGGGGCAGGTGGGTGGGGACACTGCGTGACACGGGAGCCAGGCAAGGCCCCTCTGAGTGCTGGGCTGGGTTGAGCTTCCGTAGGCCTGAGACAACTCCCCCAGTCCAGATCCATCTCATGTCTAGGGATCCCCAACACGTGACCTCTGGCAGGGCCTGATGGGGCTCTCGCCCTCAGGAAGACACCCCCTGAGGCTCCCGCCTGGCTGGGCCACCGCTCCAGTCAGGGCCTGGCTCTCCTCCACCCTAGCTGGAGGCTCGGTGAGGGCCCGGCCCAGCTCTCCCCGTTGAATGGTCACCCTGTACTGGGGCCCCCCCGACTCCCCTAGTTCGGGAGTGCCCCTGCACCTCTCCTGGTTCAGCCAACTTCTCCACCTCTACGACAGAAGAACGGCTTCCGGATGACCTCACTCCCAAATCGGA
This sequence comes from Panthera tigris, assembly GCF_018350195.1. Classification (NCBI taxonomy): domain Eukaryota; kingdom Metazoa; phylum Chordata; class Mammalia; order Carnivora; family Felidae; genus Panthera; species Panthera tigris. Next base: position 11,639,951 of record NC_056674.1, read on the forward strand.
ACTGCCAAGTCCCCTGACCCCTGACCTCAGGGTCACATCACCACAGCAGGCCCCAGAATGACTCCTCCGTCACCCTGCCCACCAGGCCCGCAGCTCAAATGACACCCTCTGTGCTTTCCCACCGCTTACAGACCAAGTCCGACAGATCTCCCGCCCTCCTCTAGGACGGACCAAGTCCTCCCTGCAGCCCCCAGCCAAGACCCTTTGGCCTCCCAACCGGGTAACCCCCTTGGCCCAACCTTCTGTACTGAGTCTCCGCTTCTACGGCCTGGCAAGACTCCACCTTCCCTGGTCCTGGGCCAGGCAGCAACCCGCTGTCCTCCCCAGGCACAGAGGCTAGCCTCCTGCTCCTCAGCATGGCAGGCCTTCCGACTTCCCGTCCTGCGAATCCCACTAACCTCACCAACTGCACCCATGACCCCTCCCTGCTTGGGGACCAAGATCACCCAACTCCGTCACAGCCAGGCCAGGCCCCCACCCCACCCCACCCCACCCCAGCCACGACACACGCGCTCTTCCAGCCCGCACAGATTTCTCAACTTCTCCGTGTCGCTGCCTCTCTCCCTCAGACCCACCGACTCCTCCGGAGAGGGAGTCCTAACCAGTCCCTGCGTCCCTCTTTAAACTGCCAGAAAGGAGGGACTCCCCCAGCCTGTAAGCTGTGGCCACCTCCGCCTAAGCCGGGGAAGACTGATCGGCAACCATCCCCTCAAACTCCTCCCAGCCAGACTCCAAGTGACCCCTCTTTCTTGACGTTCTCCCCTGCCGGGGGAACAGCAGCTGCTATTTATGTGGCCAGAATTTACAAGGACTATTGTATTTAATCCTCACAACTACCCGGCGGTAGAAATTAGCACCTCCATTTGCAGAGCAAAGAACAGGAGGCTCAGGGTGGAAAAACAGCTTGACTCAAAAGCAAACAGCTGGTTACACACAGCTGTTCCTCTTCTGGGAACCTGCACACCAGAAACTGCCCCCGCTGCTCCACCCCGTGCCAACTCTCCCGCCCCCCCCCCCCCCACCATGACCCTGAAGCCCACACAAACTGCCCATCCGCCCTTCTCCTTGCCCCGGGGCCCACACACTCGGCCCACCCTCTCCGCCCCTCTGCTGGCAGCTTGTGAAGCAGAGACATCCAGGCCCCAAGCCCGTGAGCTGACTTCTCCAGACTAGCCCCTCAAGTCACCAATATCACCGGTATCACCCCACATCACCCACGTTGACCGACATCAACTGCAACTTCGTGAAAGCTCATCCTCGCCAATGACCTTTCGTACATCATCATATTTAGTCCTCTCTTAAATGCCCCCGGGGCAGGGGTATTGTCACCCACCTCACAGTCGGAAAACTGAGGCTCCGAAGAGTTAGATAACCAGCGCGAGGTCAGGAAGTGGGTAAAAAGGAGTCAGGATTTGAACGAAGTCCTCAATTCCTCCACCGCACAGACTAGCAACAGTGCCTCCTCTCTCCAGCGGCCAAGTGACCAACTTCTACTGAGCCGGGACCAGGCTGATCCCTCTCTTGGTGGGCTCCACCCTGGCAAGACTGACCGACGTCCCCCGCACAGAAAGACTCAACACTGCCGTTCATCTATGAAGCGACTTTCCGACTTTAGCTCTATACGCAACACACACACTCCTCTTTCCGACACTAATCTGACCTCCAGGGAACCCAGAATCGGCAGACTTGCTCCCTCTCCCAACGTCTCAAGCCAGCAAACTTCTTCCGGCTCCTACTTTCTACCGACCGGCAACTCCAAATCCCTAACTCTTTCTCGAGGCGGGGAGCGGGGAGGAAAATTTTAAAAAGAGACCCTTCTAGAGCCAGGCCCCAAAATTCCTCTGCTCCTTAATGGCTGATCATGTTGTGCTTCACTTTTGGGCGAAAGCAAAGAAGGCATGCAGTGACTTTTCTTCTTCTTAATGCCAAGATCCAACACCTCCTCCGACTATCTCGTCCACCCCCAAAGTGACCACCAACTCTGCTCCTTTTCTGGGAAGCCGTTTAGCTTGACTCCCTTTTCCCAACCCCAGGTTTTACCAACTCCTCCACAGCCACAGTCCCGCTGGTTTATTCTTCCTCCTCACAGCCAAAAAAGTGAGCGGCATGACTACCCCCCCCCCCCCGCCCCGAGGTTTGCAGACTAGCAGCTTAACCTTCTTCCAGCCCTATGGGCCCATCAAACGTCCACCTGCCCTTGGAACGCCAATTTTGACCCCCTCTTCCTCCCCAGACGGCTCTCTTTATCCTTTCGGGCGGGTGGGGAAGTGGGACTATGATCTCAAAGGCTACCGCCCGCCCGATCTCCCTGGCCTCCAAACTTTCTTTGATTGCTTATCATTTTAACTCCTAAAACGACCACCTTCAGCGTCCGCGAGGAGTGCGGCGGGGCATAAACCAGCTACTTTTCACCTTCCCAATCTAACAGCCACCCCGTCTCAAACACCTTGCAGCCCTAAAGTGACGACAGTCTCCTTAAATCATTAGGTGCAACTTCTCGAGCACCGCCTCCATGCCCGACGCTGCCCTGACTCCCGGTCAGCCACGAGCCCGCCCCCGCGCCCCGGCAGTAGCTACCGTGTCTCCAGGGGTCTTTGGGCTCCACCGCTCCGGACACGATATCCTCGTCGGAGGGGAACGTGACGCGCTTGGCCGCAGCCTTGAGGCGCCCGTCGGCGGGGGACGATGCGGGGCTGGGAGACCGGGCCTCGCCGGGGGCCTCCTCGGCGTCGCCGTCCGCGCCCGGCCCGGGCGGCCCCTCCTGCGGCGGGGTCTCCATCGCCGCCGCCGCCGCCTCTTCACGGGGGCCCCGGGGACATGTCCCGGGCCCCGGACTTGTCTCTCCGGGCCCGCCCGCCGTCCCGGGGCATGGGCTCCGCCGCTGCTTCAGGCGCCGCCTCCGTCCTCCCTCCTGGTCGTCGTAGTCGTCGCCGCCGGGAGCTCGAGCGCGCCTCCCCCGAGCCCCGCGCGCGCCTGCTCGTTCGCAGCCGCACTTTCGTTAACAGCCGGGGAGCTCGGCGCGTACTAATGAAAGCAGAAAATCAATTTACGCTATTCGCGGGTAGAGTGGTCTCGCGGGTTGTTGAAGCAGGTAACAAAAGGCAGAAAGAGCCACGGGAAAAAGAAACGTGAGCTGTGAATCTGCAGAGCCGGAACTGCAGAGTACGAGGGGCGGGGCGAGGTGGACGCCGTCTCCCGGAGCAGCGCGCAAGCGCGAATGTGGGCCGCCCCCACGCCGCCACCCTCCTCCAACTAGATAACTAACGTTCAGACTCGCACACATTCGTCACGAGCTCAGGCAACTGTGAGGGGAAGGGAGTTGATAAAAATAACATTTGCGTGGCGGAGCTAGGCCAACTGATAAGGAGAGAGGCAAAGGGACAGAGAACTTGAAAGGAAAGGGACAGAGGCTGTATTGCATATATGAGTACAGGTGATGGATGCTGACAGACGGATCCTCTGCCTGGAGACGAAGCCTTGGCCTCTTTGCTACAGACGCTCTAGCCTTCCATTTGCAGACTGCAGTTTCATCAGTAGCTCTCTGTATTTGGACAGCGTTGCGTGAAATACAACTTAAATTAAAAGACTAAAAGAAATATGAGCCCATGAGGAGTATCATAACCTCTATTAAAAAACAAAAAACCCTGGATGATGGAAGAAATTCCAAAACCAGGAGACGAATCTGCCAACCAAACTACCGGGCGACGGAGCAGGTAGATTACCAAGCCCCGAGGAACCCGCACGAGTTCTAACGCCCCACACACCCCTCCCTCCACACGCACGCGCGCGCGCGCGCGCACACACACACACACACACACACACACACACACACACACACACATATCACGGCTCGTTTCAATCGCTTAATATTCGCCTCGGCACTTTCGCCAGGCTTTCCCAGCACTTCCAGCAATTCGGGGGGGGGGGGGAAAGGCGGGGCTAAAACTAAAAAAGGGAGGGAGGATTCGGGGAGGAGACAGAGCGCGCGACGTCGTTGCCTAGGCAACTAGAGAGCTAGACCCGCGGCTCGCTGGAGGCGGTGTCTTGAATGGACGGACGTAGGGGAGCTGAGGTTCTCCGCCCGCCCCGTTCAACATCACCAGCCGCCGCACTTTCGCGACTGAAGACGAACAAAGCAAATCTCATCTATACTTAATGGGATCTTCACTTACATTCCAAAGTTGATGGGATTACAAAGGGGGCAGAAATCACTTGAGCCCAGCGAAACCAGAAAAACGACTAGTGGCGGGGATAAGGGAAGCGAGTGATAATGGACGGCTACACAGCTGGAGCGAAATGGAGAAAGGGTGAAGCTTCACCCCAACCCCGTCCTCAGCCTGTCCTGAAAGGCGCGGCCGCACCGGGCCCGGGTCCGACCCCTTCCGGAGCGGGCGGGGAAACGAACCCGCCTTCCCTAGAGTGAGGCCCACGCCACCCAAGGGCCCGGCGACCGTGTAACCAACCCAATGCGAACCACGCCCCTCGCGGTGAACACACCCCAACCCCCCCCCCCCCCGCCCACCCGAGAAAAGAAACCACATCTGAATCTCCCAAACCCGCTGCTCAGGTAGCTCCAGCCACTCCCCGGGAGAGTGAGGACCAACCCAATCTCCACCTTTATCCCCCAGTTCCTCCCGGCCCCTTGATGTGGGCCCCTTGATGTGTCCTCTTCTCGAGGGCCACCAGGATAGTCAACCTCCCATTTCCTAAATCCGGTTCCATCCCTATGTGGCACATTTAAACAAAACAAAACAAAACAAAACAGGAGTCTTCCTGGAATGATGGGTTCTTTAGTGGAGGGGACTTTCTCCAGGGTGGCTGAACTTCGCAACTTCAACAGACAATTTCCCACTCTGCGACGTGCCGCCCTTTGTTAACCGCCCCCAACCCCCAGTCTTCAGGAACTGGCATGAGGCCCTGTTTTAAGAGCTTAGATTCCTGTGAGGCAGAGCATTCCTTCCAACGGGCTCCAGAACTCCCGCGGTTGCCGAATTTTACTGACTGGACTCCGCAGGTCCCAAGAAGCCAGAGTTGCCCGGCGCTCGGCTCAAATTTCCAAGGATGTTCCAAACCCTGTGGGGCCCAGGGTGCTGGGCTCCTGAACATTTGGAGGCTGGGATACTGCGGCCAGGCCTCGGGCAGAAAGGTGAACACCGTCACGTCCTCACGGCTTGAAGGTGTAGGAAATAATGTCACTACACCGCAGCAGCGCCTCGGCCTGCACGCCTATCGGCGTCTGCAGCTGCAGCACGTAGAAATTGGCCACGTCCAGGTCGGCGGCTCCGAAGTGGGCGGTCACGTGCACACCCTCGTGCAGTGTGAAGTTCACCTGGTGACCCACCATGGCCAGCAGGCTGCGGAGGTAGCGTTCCCGAAGTGCGGCTCGGGCCTGCTGTTCCCGGGATTCCCGAGACTCTCGACCTACTGGAGATCCCGGGCTTCCAGGAACCTCTGGCTTCGGGGGGGCCCTGCGTCCGTCTGGGGCAAAGCCTCGGCTCAAGCCATCGGGGCCCCGGGGGAGCCGGAGCACAGGCACAGGAATGGCTGGTGGAGTCTGCATTATCCTGGCTGTTGGGTGAAGGGGAACAGAGGGAAGCCATTACACAGGGAGGGTGGGACTACAAGGGGGAGGCGGGGAGCAGGGGCTTGTCTACCCCACCTCATCTCAACTTGTCCCAAACCCAGTTCCTGCTTCTCCTTTTAGAAGGCCGCGGGGGTGCCTGGGTGGCTCGGTCCCTTAAGGGTGCGATTCTTGGTTTCTGCTTAGGACATGATCTCACAGTTCGTGGGTTCAAGCCCCACACCCGGCTCTGGGCAGACAGCGCAGAGCCTGCTTAGGATTCTCTCTCTCTCCCTCTCTCTGCCCCTCCCCGGCTCTCGCACTCTCTCTCAAAAATAATAAAAAAAAAAATTTTTTTTAATGTTTTATTTTTGAGACAGAGAGAGACAGTGCGTGAGCAGGGGAGGGACAGAGAGAGAACGAGAACACAGAATCCGAAGCAGGCTCCGGGCTCTGAGCGGTCAGCACAGAGCCCGACGCGGAACTCGAGCTCACAAACCGCCAGATCATGACTTGAGCCAAAGTCGGACGCTTAACCCATTGAGCCACCCGGGTGCCCCATCTCTCAAAAATAAATAAATAAAATCAGCCAGTAACCTCCTCCTCAGGAATTGGTACCACCATTCACAAGGTCCTCCTTTCCTCCCTCACGCACAGCCCATCCCATCCATAAGGAAATGCTCTCTTCCAAATAAATTCCCAATTACACCGAAGCCAATTTGAAAGGGCTTCCAGTGGCCAACTCTGGAATGATGTGAATGTTAAAATAATGCCAGTTACAGATTGTAACCCACTGAATAAAACAGAAATTCATGACTTCATGCTAATTATAAATAAATAAAAGAATAAATAAGGGAAGGAACTAAAATCACCAATGGACACTAAAATTTGTAGACGAGCGTTGGATGAAGTCTAGTGTATCTACACAGTCTTCAAGTACTTCCTCACAAAATACTTATTTGTTGTAAAGAATAAACAGTAGCTTTATTTTTTTTTTAATTTTGTTTAATGTTTATTTATTTTTGAGAGAGAGACAGAGTGTGAGCGGGGGAAGGGCAGAGAGAGAGAGAGAGAGAGACACACAGAATCCGAAGCAGGCTCCAGGCTCTGAGCTGTCGGCACAGAGCCCGATGCGGGGCTCGAACTCACGAACCTCGAGATCATGACCTGAGCCAAAGGCAGACGCTTAACCGGCTGAGCCACCCAGGCGCCCCAACGGTAACTTTATAGTGGAGGAATCTGGTGGACCCTACCTTCACTTAGGCATCAAAGCCATCATGTGCAGTAAAGGGACAAAAGACCCCATGTGCCTTCTGAGGTGATACACTGAAGGACAGGGCACCACTTCCGTGGTATTCCTACCAAATATGGATTACTGAAATCCAATCACGAGAAAGCTCACATTGAGGGACTTCTACAAAAAAGTGAGCCTGAGTTCCTTAAAAATAACAAGGTCCTGGGGTGCTGGGCTGGCTCAGTCAGTAGAGTATGTCACTCTCGGTCTCAGGGCCAAGGGTTTGACCCCCACTTTGGGCACAGAGCTTACGTTAAAAAAAAAAAAATGGGGGCACCTGGCTGGCTCAGTCGGGAGAGCATGCGACTCCTGATCTCAGGGTTGTGAGTTCAAGCTCCGTGTTGGGCATGGAGCCTACTTAAATTAAAAAAAAACAAAAGGGGCGCCTGGGTGGCTCGGTCGGTTAAGCGTCCGACTTCGGCTCAGGTCATGATCTCACGGTCTGTGAGTTCGAGCCCTGCGTCGGGCTCTGTGCTGACAGCTCAGAGCCTGGAGCCTGTTTCAGATTCTGTGTTTCCCTCTCTCTCTGACCCTCCCCCGTTCATGCTTTGTCTCTCTCTGTCTCAAAGATAAATAAACGTTAAAAAAAAATTTTTTTTAAATAAAATAAAATAAAAATAAAACAAACAAACAAACAAACAAAAAAAAAAAATGGGGCACCCGGGTGGCTCAGTTGGTTAAACATCTGACTCTTGATCTTGGCTCAGGACCTGAGCAGTACGGAGCCTACTTGGGATTCTCTCTCTCTCCCTATCTCTCTGCCCCGCCCCTACTCGTGGGCGTGCGCACTCTCTCTCTCTTTCAAAATAAGTAAATAAACATAAAAAAAGAAGAAAATCATAAGGAAGAGAAAATACATTTACAGTACTGTACTGTATTTATTGAAAAAAATGCATGTGTAAGTGGACCGATGCAGTTCAAACCCCCCACCGTTCAAGGATCAACTGTTGTGTACGTATTCCCAGCCTGACACCCCTGCCCCCATCTTGCCCCCCATCGCTTCCTTCCTGGACTACTGAAGTCAACTCCCCCCGGGGCCCTGGCTTCCACTCTCACCGTCCCCCCACCTGCAAGTCTGTCCCCATGCACAGCCAGAAGGACCTCGTTCGCACCTAACACCTACCATCTAACACCTGAGTCAGATCACATGCCTCCTCTGCCGAGAACCTTCCCCTGGCTTCAGCCTCGCCCAGAGGCAAAGCCAACGTCCTCACCACAGCCCTCAACGGCCGCTGGAGCTTCGGACCCCGCCAGCACCCTCGTGGCGGGCCAAGCTTCCCTCTCTAGCCCAGCCCCTCTGGCTGCCTTGCTGGGCTGCGAACGCGCCTGGCACAGAAGTCCCTCTCAGACCCCTGCACTTGAAGTTCCCCTCTGCTTGTATCTCCTCTCCGCCTTCTCTGCGCTACCCCACATTCTTCCACGCCCTCACCAGCCTCGTTGGTAGCGCGCAGGACTCTTCTGACGTGATATTGTATATTTATTGTCCTGCCTAGGGCCCTTCTCCTCCGCTAGATGCCTGCCTCCCTCCCCGTGGGCAGCGACCTTGCTTTCTCCCGGGTGCTGACCCCCAGCTTCCTGGAACACTGTGTGGCAGCGACCCAGAGACCAGGCTCCTTAAAACATTGTTCCTGCTTGAATGAATGGAGGGGAGATTGAGCTCCCAGGCCTGCTTAGCTGGGTGACTTCAAGGGACAGTTTCCAGGCTGGACAGGGCCTGGTGATTAACAGAAGTGACAAATTTTAGGCACATGGTGTCCCATCCCTGGGCCACTCCCGGTACGGGGGAGATCAAGATGATCCTTGGGGCGCCTGGGTGGCTCAGTCGGTTAAGCGTCCGACTTCGGCCCAGGTCACGATCTCACGGTTCGTGGGTTCGAGCCCCGCAGCGGGCTCTGTGCTGACAGCGCAGAGCCTGGAGCCTGTTTCAGATTCTGTGTTTCCCTCTCTCGACGCGGGGCTGGAACTCCCGGACCGCGGGATCGTGACCTGAGCCGAAGTCGGATGTTTAACCGGCAGAGCCATCCAGGCGACCCGGGACTGGATCGTTCTCTGTGGTGGTGTGGCGGGCTGTCCAGGGCATAGGTGTAGGACTTTAGCAGCAGCCCTAGCCTCTACCCACTAGATGCCAGTAGCACCCCTGCCCACACACACCATTACCCCCTGCTGTGACGACCAAAACTGTCCCCCGTTGGTGAAGAGTATGGTATGAGAATTACACCTCAATAAAGCCTTTTTCTTTTAAAAGATTTTATTTATTCCTTTAAATATTTTTTAAATGTTTGTTTATTTTTGAGAGAGGGAGAGAGTGCGCGCGCGCGCACCCTAGTGGGGGAGGGTCAGTGAGGGGGGGGGGCAGAGGATCCCAAGTGGGCTCCACGCTGAGCGATAGCAAAGGGCACAATGCGGGGCTTGAACCCACGAGCCTCGGGATTATGACCCGAGCTGAAGCTGGACGCCCCACGGATAGAGCCACCCAGGTGCCCCTAGAAGATTTTATTGTTTTTAAAGTGATCTCTGCACTCGGCGTGAGGCTGGAACTTACAACTCTGAGATCGAGTGGCAGGCCGTACTGACCGAGCCAGCCAAGTGCTGTAATATACGGATAACTTTAAAAAAAAAAAAAAAGGCTTTAAAGGGGCGCCTGAGTGGCTCGATGGGTTGAGCGTCCAACTCTTGACCTCGGATCAGGGCATGATTTCATGGTTCTTGGGATCGAGCCCCACATCGGGCTCTATACTGACAGCACAGAGCCTGTTTGAGATTCTCTCTCTCCCTCTCTCTGCCCCTCCCCATGCTGGTGCACGCATGTGCTCTCTCTCTCTCTCTCAAATAAATAAATAAACATTAAAAAAATAAACTAATTAACATTACAAAAGGCTTCAGGGGGATGCCTGGCTGGTTCAGTCAGTAGAGCATGTGACTCTTGATCTCAGGGTCGTGAGTTCCAGACCCACATTGGGCATGGAGCCCACTCTTTTTTTTTTTTTTTTTTTTTTTTAAGTAGGCTGCCACCCCAGTGTGGAGCCCAACGTAGGGCTCGAACCCATGAGCCTGACGTCATGACCTGAGCCGAGATCAAGAGTTGGACGCTTAATCGAACGAGCCCTCCAGGCGCCCCAGTAGTTTTAAAATTCTAATTTCAAAAAGGCAGGGGCGTATCGTAATGTTTCCGTGTCCCTTAAAAGATGTTAGACTCCCGGAGCCTCTGGCTGGCTCAATTGGTAGAGTATGAGGCTCTTGATCTCAGGGCTGTGTATGGAGCCTACTTAAAATTAAATTAAATTAAACTAAATTAAACTTAAAAATGTTAGATGTCCCCCTCAGGAATCTGAACTTCCTCTCCTATCCTTCCCTACTCCCCAGACTTTCTGTCCCGGTCCAGACCTTTCCCAGGGACTGGCTTTTACGTCCTGCAGATCAGACACCCCTACTGCTGACCCAGATTGAATCCCTATTAGCAGAAGTTGGCACATTTTCTCTGTAAGGGGCCTGACGGTGAATACTGTAGGCTCTGTGGGCTATAGGGTCTGTCACAACTACTCAACGTTGTCACAGTTGCAACACAGCGGCCACAGACAGACACGAAAATAATCAACACGGCTGTTCTTAAAACCTCACTTATTGGGCCACTGACATTTCAATTTTATCTAATTTCATGCACCACAAAAATTTCTCCAAGTCTTCCAAGCACTTCCAGAGTAAACCTTGGCACTTGGGGGACTCAGTCGGTTAAGTGTCCCGGCTCTCGATTTCAGCTCAGGTCGTGATCTCACCGTTCTCAAGTTCGAGCCCCGCGTGGGGCTCCGTGCTGACAGGGCAGGGCCTGCTTGGGATTCTCTCTCCCCCTCTCTCTGCCCCTCCCCTGCTCGTGCTCTCTCTCTCTGTCTCTCAAAATAAGTAATAAAGTAAACTGAGGGGAAAAAAGGTAAAACCCACTCTTGGCTGGCAGGCCACACAAGACCGGGAGGCGGGCCATTAGCTTACCCCCCTCAGCGGATAGGAAGGTGTGGATTCGGGGAGACGGGTGGTTCTTAGCCCTCCCAGATTCGCTACGAGGGATCTGGACAGGTCACCGCGGCTCTGCAAACAGCCTCCCTGTTCGGTTTCCTCATCTGTAAAATGAAGCAAAAAAAGAAAAAAAAAAAAAGACTCAGACTTCCTAGGGTTCCGGGAGACCCTTTCAGGCGGCAATGGGTGATCACACAAGGGACATCCCACAGCACCCTGGACTCCCCCTGGCTTTCTCTGCCGCCCACGTTCAACCCAGCGGTAAAGTCACCTTCGGAAAGGTATCCAGAATCCAGCAACTTTTCACCTCCGCTCGCTCTCCCCCCCCCCCCCCACCTCCTCCTCCAGCCATCGTCTCCGTCCCCCTTCACAGCCTCCACCGCCACCCTGCAGTCTGTTCCCTACGCAGACACAGCTCAGTAAATATTTGTTGAAGGGAAAGGAAGGATCCACCCGTCCACATTATCCAAGTGCCTGCTCGGGGGCCCAGCTCACGTGGGGTGGTGCCAGGGACAGGGTGGTGAGGGAAACCGCCCTCCCAGGCCAGTGGGTGACACAGACTTGTTTCTGGACAATGCCTACCCAGAGCCGGCAGGGCTGGAGGAGCCTCAGGTGCCCAGAGGGGCCACCTGGCCCAAGAAGGGGGCAAGAGATAGCCAGCCAGGAAGGGTGTTGTATCTGAGCAGCCCTAAATGAAATAAGGAACTGAGTCCTGTAGACACATCTCGGGGGACAGCGTTCCAGTCAGTGGGAACAGCAAATACAAAGCCCAGGGAAGGGTGACTCTGAGGCAAAGCAAGGAGGCCAGCGTGGAGGAGGTGGGAGCAGGGGCAGATCGGCAGGGAGGGGCCTCGAAGACTGAGGTGAGGGCTTGGCTCACTACTCTGAGGCAAGAGCCTTGGGATGGTTCTGAGCAGGGGAGGGACAGGACCTGACTGATTTTCACATGATCCTTCTCCCTGCAGGGAGCCCAGTGAGGAAGGTGCCTCGGTGGCCCAGGCGGGCAGAGCATGATGGTGCCTGGAACAGGGTGGGGGCCGTGGGGGTGGGGGAAAGTGGTCAGATGAGGGTTGGGTTTTTTTTTTTAATGTTTTTACTTATTTATTTATTTTTGAGAGAGAGAGAGAGAGAGAGAGAGCGTTGGAGCAGAGAGAGAGGGAGACACAGAATCTGAAGCAGGCTCCAGGCTCGGAGCCGTCAGCACAGAGCCTGACGCGGGGCTCGAACTCGCGAACCGCGAGATCATGACCTGAGCCACAGTCAGGACGCTCAACCAGCCACCCAGGCGCCCCACAGTTTTTGATCTGTTAGTTAACATGCACTATTATGTCAGTTTCAGGACTCCATTTCCTTTCTTTGACCACTACCACTGTAGATGGGATTAAGGAATACACACACTTTCTAATTTATCTGACCACTGCCCTTCGCACTCCAAGCTTAGCCAAGGCTCATCAGCCCCCAGGGCTTTCACCCAACCTAGGTTAACACTCCAGTGATTTAAGAGATACACCCTAGTCTGTAGGGCTAGGACGTCCCACGGTACTGATGGGAATTAAGCAAATGGCCACAAATCACATGAGATCCCTAGATAAAACAACCAACGGAGATTTGGTCATACCACGTAATCCCCGTTCTCCTGAAGAGGAAACTGGCACTGGGAGATGCCAAATCATTTACTGGGTGCAAGCTGGTGAGTGGCAGGGAAAGGGAGCGAACCCAGGTTGCCCTGGGTTGGACAACAGACCCGGGCCATCACCCCTGCTCTCTGCAGGGCAGATTTGTTTCAGGGTCAGCGCACCACTGGAGGTCTTGGAACCAAGGTGTGACCTGATAAGAAGCTGGTTTAAGAAAGGTCAGGTAGGGTGTGCCCAAGAAGGCAAAAGCAGGCATTATCCCTTCTCCCTGGTGACCAGGCCCCAGAATCCTTTATCCTCTAAGCCAAGGGTTTCTGGCCCAAAGATTTCAGAAAAATGGCCGAACCCACCCCCACGACTTGCACAGTCAAGACTCCAGACCCCATCACTTAGGTCACGGACAAGGAAGGGCAGGAGATTCACAGACCTCCCTTCTTGGGGCCTCAGTGCTGACTTCCAAGAAAGCGGGAATGGATCAGTTCAAGGGACAGACGTTTAGTGAACCCTTCAGTAGCCAGGGGAGGGATAGCAAGTTACCAGGTTAACAGTGAAGACCCCAGACCTTCGCTAATTAACCAAGGTGCCGACAGGTCCACACACACCCCAGAGGTGGCCCTGTGGGATGCAAATCAGTTAAAATGGAGCCTCCAGAGAGGGTCGGAACCTCAAGCACGCAATACTTCCCCTCCCCTCTGCCCCCTGGGCTGGTCAGTTTCCTTTCAATTCCGCCCTGGCCACCCACAGCTAGCCTTTTCTTATACTAAGTAGGTCCTCCCGGCCCCCAGGCGTCCATTCCCCACTCTGCCTGGGCTGGGTGTCCTCCCGGCTCAGATCAGGCAAGCGATTCAGTCCCGCCAAGGCGGGAGTCACAACTGCTGCCGTTGTTACTGTTACCGTCGTCGTCGTTGTTATTTTCCCGAGGGAGAGAGAGCATTCTGAGCGGCCCGGGCCCCTCACCCCAACCCCGGCGCCGGAACGTCCCCGATGCTGCGTTCCGGACCGGAGTCCCCATGCAGGCGTCCGGGGACCACAACGTCCCCACGGCCAGCGTTGCAGGCGCGGACCTGCCCCTTCCCGCCACTCCCGGCCGCGCACGCGGGCGGGCGTCCGGGGCCAGGCCCGGGGAGAGGGAGTGAAACGTGCTCGCGCCCCACCACCGACACCCAAGCACTCACCGAGGTCCGCGGCGCCCGGCGCCCCCACTTCCGCCGGCGCCCCAGCTGCAGAGGCCCGGGCGGGCCGCGAGCCGCCCAGCCTGGGTTCCGCCCGCGCTGCCGCCGCCCCACGTGGTGGCGGGCGGGCTCTCGGGCTCGGAAACCAGCGCGGCCCCACGCACCACCCCGCCCCGCGGCTGGGCCCATCGCTTCCATCTGATCCGCCCTCCTGCGAGGTGGGGGGCGTCCGGGATGCCCGCTTTAGGGAAGAAGAAACTGAGGTTCGGAGAGGAGGAGACTTCCTCCGGGCTGAGTTAAGGACAGAGCTTGGTCTCCCCCTACACGTGCACACTCCTTCCCTTCACCTGCAGTCCAAACCGCAGCTCCTCTCTTTGAAACCTTGAGCAGCCACACGGCAGGAAAAAGGCTTGGAGAGGGCAGCCGCGGGACCCGAGGTGGTGGTTCTGTCTAGCAGTCCCCCCCTGCCGCCCCGTTTTACAAAGGGGGAAACTGAGGCCCTGAAAAACGGAATGTCTGGCTTTAAGTGCTATGGAACCTCACTGCCCGGGGCTCAGATGGAATTCACTTCTTCCACATTTTTTCCATAAGCCAGGGGCTTCACGGGCCCAGCAGATCTCCAAGACCGAGTGCCTGGCACACAGCCCCTCTGTGAGGTCTGTTGAAAGAACGTGCTGGAGGGGCCTGGGCGGCGCAGTCCGTTAAGCGTCCGTCTCTTGAGCTCGGCTCAGGCCATGATCTCTCTCACATTTTGTGAGTTCCAGCCCTGCATGGGGCTCTGCACCCATGGTGTGGAACCTGCTTGGGATTCTGTCTCTCCGTCTCTCTGCCCCTCCCCAGCTTGTGCTCTAAAAAAATAAATAAATAAACAAACAAGAAAGAAAGAAAGAAAAAGAGAATGTGCTGAATACCCATTTGTTGACCGACCTATGAAGAAGCAGGATTTATGTGAACCAGGCCGATTTGACTCTTGCCCTCTGGAACCCACATTCCTGGAGGGCCGGGAGGGGCAGAATAGGATATACCTGAGCAAATACATCAACAAGATCCTGCAGGGCTTGTGATGAGTGATACAAAAGGAATAAAATAAGGATAATGGGGTAACAGGTGGTAGAGTCAGGGGAGCTTCTCTAGTTGGGTGGTCAAAGGAGGTGGCAGTGAAGAAGCCCCTTTAGGTAATAGATGGGGAAACTGAGGCCCAGGGAAGAAGTGAGGACAGATGGAGGTCACGGTTGTAAGGCCTTGAGCAGGGTGGAGATGCTTTAGATACAGTGGCCAGGGAGGCCCTGGGCTCTCCGGAGGACGATTGAGCTCAGACCTGAATAACAATATGAGGAACCCTCTGGCCCGGAGCAGTGCTCCTGGGACATTAGCATGTGCAATTCACTCAGAGCTGGGCTGGGGACCCAGGGGAGGACAGACCCCGGCCCCTGACCTCAGCGAGCTTGTGTTGGGTGGGGGTGGGGAGGGAAGAGAGGACCGTCAACAGATAGGTCTATGTTATTATGATGTGGCCGGTGCCAGGAAGAAAAGGAAACTCGTAAGGGTTGGAGGGTGGGGCGGGGTGTTGATGCCACTTCAAACAGTGATCGCAGTGAGCTGCTTTGCGGAGGCAAGTTCAAGGAGGCCCGCGTGGAGGGAGGTGAAGACAGTTGCTTCTTTGGTTTTTATAGTGATTCCAGGTTTAGGAGCAGAGTAGATGTATATAACCGCAACCCTCCTCGCCTTAACCAGCCCTCCGCCGCAGGCGTTGGTCTCAGAAATCCAAAGCCCTTAAGTGGACACAAGACCCCCTCGGCCCCAAGGCAGTTTTCTCACGGAACTCAATCACCCACGCCTCTCCCCACGCCCTGCCCCCCTTCCTTGTCATTCTGGAACATACAAGGCTGGCCGGCCCCCTCACCTCCTTCGGGGCTCAAGTGCCCCACGCTCTTCCCCTGTAGAAATCCGACCAAGGCCCCACCCCCACCCCCACCCCGGCAACCCTGCCCCTTTATAGCCCTTCCTAGTTTTTTATTCGGCCCCATCGCACTTGCCGGCCTGGAAGGCACTCCGTTTTACAGTTATCTGGTTGAGAGTCTGTCTCCCCCCCACGAATATACTGCGTGAGAGGAGATTATTGGCTGTCCTGTTCACCGCTATACCCTCAGTACTTAGAACAGAATCTAGTGCAAAGTGCTCAATAAATGTTTGCCCCCTGAGTGTTTATTGTAACGCATTTAATGGAATAGACCGAAACGTGGCCCCCGCCGTATTCTCTCTCGGGGGTGCATGTAGGCACCCCGCGCCTCGGTTTCACCGGTCCTAAAAAGGCATCAGGAATGGGCGTTTGTGTGCACGGTCGTGTGACCTCGGCGTCGTTAAGGTTTGGTCGCTAAGAAAATGCAGTGGGCTCGTCTTTGATCGAGTTTGGCTGCCGCCCGGGCCCCTGCGGGGCCGCCCCGTCCTCGCCCGCCAGGTCCCGCCCCGGTGGGTGGAGCCACGGGCCGGGCCAGCACGTGTAAGAGTTCGCGGCGGGTCGCCGCAGTCACTCACCTGAGCGCCTCGGTCTGAGCGCGCACGGCCCGCGCGTCCTCCGCCCGCCCGCTCACCAGCCCGCCCGGCCCTCGACTCATGTCCCGCCGCAAGGCCGGCTGCATGCCCCGCCGAGTAGACCCCGCGCCCGCCGCCAACACAGACGACGAGATGGAGATGCCGGACCTCGTCATCGAAATGAAGCCGGAGCCAGACGTGCGGCCCCTACAGGCCCCGGGGCTGGGGCCCTTCTCCCCGAAGGAAGTGCCCACGCCGGGGCGGTTCGAGGGCGAACCCCGCCGTTCCTCCGGCCCCGTGCCCGTCGGGAGCCCTCTCCACGCCCTCGGCGCGCGGAACCAGTGGGCACTGTGGACGCCGCTGATCCTCAACCCTCGCGGTGAGCGCCCCCTGCCCCTGCCCCGCCTCCCTCCCCCTTCACTCGGGTGGGACGCCCTCCTCCGGGCACCGACCCCCGACCCCCCGGCCTTATTTCCCTTGCTTGGTCCTGGCCTCCAGCCCCCTTTCTGACCTTCGGGGTTTCCCTCTCCCTCGGAACCCCCAGCCCCCATCCGGGCCCCACCCGACGCTTACCACCCGCTTCCTCCCAGCAGACCGCCAGCCCTGGACCGACAAACACCCAGATCTGTTGACCTGCGGCCGCTGCCTGCAGACCTTTCCTTTGGAAGCCATCACTGCTTTCATGGACCACAAGAAGCTGGACTGTCAGCTTTTCAGAGGCCCCAGCCCCGGCCAGGGCTCAGGTGAGTCAAGCCGGGATGCAGTCCCCCTCTCAAGTTCAAGGGCCTGGCTTCCTGTGGGAGAAGGGGCTGAACTGGACAGGCGGGGCAGTGAGCACTACTTCCCCTTTCTCGCTCCCCATCGGGTGCAGCCTAGGCGTGGCCAGGGCCTGCCCTGTCCTAGGGCTGGGACTGGTGGCGGGGGTGGAGGGGGGGGGGGGGCGTGCGGGCAGGGGCTGGGCACGAAGGAGGGCCGCCCACAGGGTGTGGCCAGCCCCTGAAGACTGGTCTGGGGATTTGCCACACACACACACCCCCAATCTGGTTTCACTTCTCCTTCCCCTTGGCCAGAAATAACTGGCCAGGTGGCCGGACCAGTGTGGCAGTAGGGGGACCTCTGGGGAGGGCAGCGGCCTGGGGGAGGGGAGGCTGAGGCCAGCTGGAAGTGCGGCATTACCACCCCCTCCCCTCCCACCCCATTATTAGTGCCGATTGAGGTGCCGGTGCATTTGCTCAGAGCCAAGGAAGGGGCTTCTGGCTTCCCTCTCTGATGGAATCTCCCAGCCCTGCCCGCTGGGAAGCCCCTGGTTTGGGCCAGGTCCTCGGAGTCTGGACACCTGGGTTCCTTCTCTTAGAAGGGAATGAAAGCCCTTAACGTGGTACTAGACTCGCGGGAAGCTTTTGGTCATCACAGGCTGTGGGGGGGCATCTAAACCTCCAAATTTTCATCCCCTGGCCATTGTGCTCCTAGGACTTTTGAGAAATAGAATTATATTCAGGCCTGGGGGGTGGGGGGGGGGGTCTGTGATGGGGGAGGGGAGGGAGGGGCTGTGACTGGATCAGCCCGAGAGTTGCAGCCGGCAGGGTGGCCTGGTGGCCCAGGGAGGGGCTATGATGGGATCACTGGAACACTCCCAGGTGCTTGGACTTGGTGGAGCGTGGGCACTCCCGCCACGTGGGTGTAGTGCAGTTCATGTTTACTGAGGGTTTACGTGGACCAAGACTTTCAGTTCTTCTCCGTTCAACGTCACAACACCCCTCAAAGGTTAGAATCCCCGTGTTCTACCAAATGAGAGAACAGGGCCAGAGAGGAGCGTTTCTTGCCCAAGGTCACACAGCTAGGGAGCCCAAGAACTAGTTGGTGGACACGAGAGGCTGGCCCTCCCCAGCCCCCATCTGTGCTCCTGACCCGGTGTTGCGTCAGGAAAGCCACCCCACCCAAGACTGTCTAGGACTTGGAAGAGTACTGATAGTACCTGGAGGGTCTAGAGAAAACACCCAATTTGGAGGGCTCTTAATTTGGGGTCCACGCAGAGGGAGAGGGAACCTCACTGACTACCCCTCCCAACTTCTAGGTGGCCGCTTCCCTCCTCGGCCCCCTCTTCTGTAAGGCAGGGAACAGGAGACCGTGCATGGAACCCGTGAACCTGGGGCCTGGCACAGAACCCCGCTCAGTAATCAAACGCTGTATTTAAGCCGAGCATCTTTTTTGAAAATCTGTCTCCCGCTCCCCAGGCTTCTGGGTTGAAACCCCAACTCCACCCTTCTAAGCTCGTCAGCTTGGGGAAAGGTCTTTGCCCGTTCTCCCTTCCCGACTCCCTCCCATAAAACAGCCCTCCCCACCCCACCCCTCACCCTGCTTTAACTTCTGGTGAAGACTTTCAAACACAGAAAATCCTCAGGTATGCACCATCCACTCCGCAGGTTTTCCTTACTCGCCTGCCCGCCCGCTTCTGAGCATCAGCTTCTGGAGGACGGGGTGCTTGCCTGCCTTCCTTACCGGGCCTTCTCAGCCCCCGGAGTGGAGCCTTTCCCGCGGAAGGTGTCCACCTGGCAGGTGTGAGTCGCAACTGTCGCTTTGCCCCGTCTAACACCGGGCCCTTCTCGTTGCAGCACGCCAGGACCCCAAGGCCCTGGGCTGTTTCCGCTGCGGGAGACAGTTCTCAGGGGCCTGGAAACTGCTGCGCCACGCCCAGTGGGACCACGGACTGTCCATCTACCAGACGGAACCCGAGGCCCCAGAGGCCCCGCTGCTGGGCCTGGCAGAGGTGGCCGCCGCCGTGTCGGCAGTGCTGGAGCCGGAAGCCGAGGCCAAGGGCCCCCGGGCGGGCATCCCCCCGCGGCGGAGCCCCACCTGCCCCGTGTGCGCGAAGACCCTCAGCTCCTTCAGCAATCTCAAAGTGCACATGCGCTCGCACACAGGCGAGCGGCCCTACGCCTGTGACCAGTGTCCCTACACCTGTACCCAGAGTAGCAAGCTCAACCGCCACAAGAAGACCCACCGGCAGCCACGGCCTCAGAGCCCCTGCAAGGCCAAAGCCAGTCCAGAACAGGCCTCTGCCGCTGCCCCTCCTGAGCCAGCGGCCCACGCCGCGGCCCCGGCCCGCACCCTCCTGCGCAGCAGTGGCGAGAGCGCCGGAGCGGCCGCCACGGCGGGGGTCCAGGAACCCGGGGCTCCCGGTGGTGGGGCGCAGGTGGGCCCCGGCGGGGCCAGTTGGGAAGCTACCACCAAGGAACAGAGAACTGAGCCTGCAAAGGGCCCGACGTCCCCCAAGAAGCTGCCAAAGCCGGCGGTCAAGAGCCGCGGGCCCGGGGGCAGCTGTGAGTTCTGTGGAAAGCACTTCACCAACAGCAGCAACCTGACGGTGCACCGGCGCTCGCACACGGGCGAGCGGCCCTACACCTGCGAGCTCTGTCCCTACGCCTGTGCCCAGAGCAGCAAGCTCAACCGCCACCGCCGCATGCACGGCCTGGGGCCGGGCAGCACCCGCTTCGAATGTCCCCACTGCTGTGTGCCCTTCGGCCTGCGTGCCACCCTGGACAAACACCTGCGGCAGAAGCACCCCGAGGTGGCCGGGGACGCCTGAGGCGCGGGAACGCCCTCTCTGCGGTCCCTGGTACCACCGTTACTGTGCTTGTCGACCTTGGCCTTGGCTCTGCTGCGAGTAAACCTCCCGCCTAGAACACACACGTTTGGACTCTGGCTTTCTTGGGGTGTCTGAGGCGGGGCGGGAGGCTTCCCTCTTTAGGGTGGACGGCTGGACAGACCGGTTTGCAGTGAGGGGGTGAGGGGAAAGGCCAGCCCCCAGTGCCCCAGGCACAGCAAGACTGGCACAGAAAGCCGTGCTCCCGGTTCCCAGTGTGGGCGAGGCCAGGGCAGGGGCCGAGACGAGGGTGGGGAGAAGCCCGGACCTGTCACCAGAGGGCCCTGGGCAAAGTCCTGGCCTGTCCTCCACATGCCCGGTCCAGGCCCTTCCCCACAGATCCCCACTGATCGTGCCCCTGCCCTCACAGACTGCAGCAGAAGCACTTCTGATGAACAAGGAGCCGCCACCTAGACACCCAGGTGTGGGCAGGACTTGCCACGTGGGCTCCTAGCGTTGGCTCCTGTCCCCAGACCCAACCAGCTTCCTCCCCAGCTATCCCTGGTGGCTGGACACTGACCACACAGATGACACCGAGGCCAGGTAAAGGGAATTAAATAGCGAGTGATTTTATTTCATTAGAGATAAAACCAGCAGCATCACAGCCTGAGCCCTCACCCCACCCCCCAGCCCCCCACACTTCTGCCTAATGTCGGTAATGGGGACTTCGAGATCGCGACCTTGAGCGCCTGGAGAGAGAAAGGAGGGACCCCGTGAGGGCTGGGGGAAGCAGCCACACCGCGTACACACGCACCCGTGACCGGGAGCGAGCTGCAGAGGGAGGGACGCTAACGGGACCAGGCCAGCCTCCACACGCAGAGGGGTACAGAGAGGGGATGGAGAATCGAGGCAGGGACGTCACGTTCCAGGGAGCGGGGCTGGCTTGCTTACCTTCGGGAAGAGCTGTATTCTCGACCTGGAAAGAAAAGAGAACAAAGCACACACACGCCCAGGGACGGGGCGCCAGGGCTGGACTTCCGACGCGGCATCCAGCGGCGGCCGTGGGGATACTTACTGTAACGGGGGGAGGGTGAGCGGCTCTGCCGGCTATACTGACGTTCCCATTCTTCTCTCTCCTTCTCTCTGCGTTCCCGCTCCCTGCAGAGAAAGGGAGGCGACCCAGGGGAAGGCATGAGCACGCGGAGAGAATGCTGAACTTGAGGGCGGGCTGGGTTGCCTGCCCGGGGCAGGTGCCTCCAACATCCCAGTCCAAGGGCAGGGTAAACCCAAGGGCAGGTACTGCTGCCGTCCTTGATTGGAAATGAGAACACTGAGCTCAGAGGGAACAGGCTGGGCAGAGCCAGGACTGGAATGTCAGTCGGCCTGGCTTTGAAAGGCCTGCTGAACAAACATACAGAACTGGAAAGTTTGGCCACTTCCTGTCAGTTTAGGTGGTCTCAAAACACAGGGACTCACACACTACGTGCTTTACCAGCCTTTGTCATAAAGTCGGGGACTGGGCCCCTTCTACTCGCCTGGCCCTGATCTCAGTGAATCCAGCCAACAAGCCTGTAAGGAGGGACAACTGTTCGTCCTCATTTAGCAGACGAGCAAACGGAGGCCCAGACAGGAAGAAGGCCCACAGCTGGGGGCGGCCGAGGCAGGATCAGAACTGGCCACAAGGCTGAGTCCCTGGGCACTCTGCTTCCCCACCTGACAAGCAGGCAGCATCCTCAGAGGCACACATGATGGGCTCGCAAAAAGCAAACCACAGTGACAAATACAACGAGCAGACTTCTGACATGCTAGGGACTGTGCTGGAAGCCCCACGGAAGGATCCCCCGGAGAGGAAGTGGAGAGTCCCCGCTCAAAGGTGAAGTTGCTTGTCTGAGGACCCACATCAAGTACGAGTGGAACCAGAAAGAAACATGGCCCTGCCACCGACGGACTCTCCTCCTCGCCAACACTGAGCACTTAGATCTCTGGTTCTGCACACTGGCCCCGAGCGAGCAGGCCTACGGTTTCCGAGCACTAATCCCTGAGCTGCCCTGTGAGGTCGTCACCAAGATCTGTCCTGGCTGCAGAGTATGAAGTGAGGTTTTAAGTGAAATAAGATAAATAAAAATAATTAAAAAAAAAAAAAGGAGTGGACGCCTGGGTGGCTCAGTCAGTTAAGCACTGGACTTCAGCTCAGCTCATGATCTTGTGGTTCGTGGGTTTGAGACCTGCGTCAGGCTCTGAGCTGTCAGCACAGCCTGCCTCAGATTCTGGGTCTCCCTTGCTTTCCGCCCCTCCCCCGCTTGTGTTTTCTCTCCTCCCCCCCCTTCTCAAAAATAAATTTAAAAAAAACGAAAAACCATCTGAAGTGAGGAAAGAGCTGGCAACCACCCCTGGGGCCACACGGTCACAGAGAGGCAGAGCTGGAACTCGACTTCACGTCTGTCTGACCCAGGCCCCGAGCCTGTCCACTTTGCAGTGAGGAGTTGAGGAACAGAAGGGGAGAAGAGGAAGCCGCCACGGGGTTGGCTTACTAAGCACCACTTCTGTGTTCCGGGGGCTGAGCGCACAGCAGGGACCCAGCACCGAACCTGTCCTCATCTCACTTTGAGGGGCATCAACTAGTAAGCGCAGGAACAGAACAGTACGTGCCAAGTGGGGGTTAGTGCTCTGAAGAAAACACGGCAGGCTTGCGGGATGGAGCATTTGGGGGCGCTACTCTAGACAGGACAGTCAGGGAGCCCCCCTCCGGGAACCCCCCCACAAATGAAGCCAGGCAAAGGAACAGCAGAGGTTCCGTGCTCCGGGGCCGGCAGAGCCAGGAGGAGACACGGCAGGCACGGCACAAAAGCCGAGGACAGAGGGAGGACGCTGAGGGCCAGGCGGGCACTTTGCCTTCCACTCCTAGGGCTGGAGCAGACAACGGGGCTCTAGCTAGGGACCAGGCGGTTGAGAACACTGGGCAGCCCACGAGCGGGGGGCTGTGACCTAGAGGCAGGAGTGCGACGGTCTTACTTCATGCGGATCTTGCGGGCCATGGCTCGGAGCTCGTCTTCCCGCTCCTGTGGCAGAGATGGCCGTGAGGGCGGGCCCGGCTGGCAGCCCGTCCCGCCCCCACTCCTCAGTCTCACTCCTACCTGGCGCTCATGCTCCTGCTGTATCATCTTCTCCTGCGCTGCCTTCTTATCCGCCTTGACTGGAGTGAAAGAGGGACACGATAGCTGAGGGGTGCCCTCAAGAGCCCCCGCTCTCCCGATGCCAAAGCTGAGCCCAGAGAGGCCCACCGGACGGCCAAGGCCCTTGGCGTGGTGGCCGAACGGCGTGCACGCTGATGCCCTCCCGTGCAGGGAAGGGCAGGGCCTCCCCCACGGGACGCTGGGAAGGGGCCGGGGAGACCGGGTGCACGTGGTGGCACATACACTGCCTGTTCAGTGCCTTCTGCATCCTCAGCTTCAGCTTCTCCTGTGGCGTCAGCTTGGGCTGGGGAAGGGGGAGAAGAGGCGGGAGAGGGGGTGGGTGTCCGGAGCTCCCACAACCTACCTCATCCAAGAGCCTGGGTCTTGCGGGGGCGCGTGGGGAGGAGGGACAGGCTGCGGATGCCCGCCACAAGGGTCTGGGAAGCCCGGGGACGGCTGGAGCCCCGCTGGACAGTGAGGAGGGGAGGGGGACGCAGATCTCACGGGGCAGAGCATTCCCAGCCCCCTTCAACCCCAGGGCTGGATCTCCCGACCCCCCCCCGGGCCCCCCCTGCAGGCCCACCGGGCCCAGCTCTCGGGCACTGCTGCTGGCGGGAATTAGACGGGCGAGTTCCAAATTCTTACTGACTTTGGCAGCTCCTGTCTCTTTACCAGCGGCAGGTTCGGTCCTGGGAGGAGGAAAGGACGGCTGCCACCTCTGACCCCAGGCAACCTCGGGAGTGTCTGAGGGCAGTGGGCCTCGGACACCCCCGAGGAGACACTGTGCCTCTCGGCTCTCTCGAGACAGGGGCCGTGTCCCCTAAACCCTCACCCGAGGTAGGGCCGCGACGCCTCAGACGCCCCTCAGATCTACCCTCCCGGGTTGGGGCCACGTGCCCCTCAGACCTCCCGAGGCGGGACCAAGCTCTCTTCAGAAAGAGAACGGTGGGGCTCAGCCACCTCGCCTGAGGCTGACGACCGACCGTCTTCCCCCAGCCCCCCTGCCCCCGCTTACTTTTTCAGCTTCTCGCCCACAGCAGGGGACGCCGCCGGCCTGGTCAGCTTCTCCCTTGGGGGCGATGGCGAGTGGCTCTGGCTGCGGCTGCGGCTGCGGCTCTGGCTGCGGCTGCGGCTCTGGCTGGGGCTGCGGCTCCGAGTCAGGCTGCGACTGCGGGACGGGCTGAGGGACCAGCTGCTGCGGCTGCGGCTACTGCTGTGGTGCCGGGGGCCCCGGCCGCCCCGCCTGTACCGGTCCCCGGAGCGGGAGCGGCTCCTAGGGGCACGGGGGGGGGGTGGGCAGAGGGGGGCCGTGAGGAGCCACGGAGCCCCCCCGCACACCCCCGCCTGGGCTCCAAGTCGACAGCCATCCGCTAGGCCCTACGGTAGGTCCAGGTGCCATCACCCGCTTCTCTCCAGCTGCCTTCTCCTCGGCTGCCCCCTGGCCTTGCTCGGTGTCTACACAGAGACCACCCTCCACATACGACCACCCTGAAATGGCTCCTCGCTTCTCGCTCATGAGACACCTTCTCACCCACTTCCCTGGGAGGTGATCTCTGGGAGGGTGGGACGTGGCTGGCCGGCTCCCCCCTTTACTCACCGTGCCCAGCTCTGGGCGCCCAGGGGCTGTGACCCCACCTACACCCTCAGCACCTCCTTACCTGCGTGCCCACTCTCCCCACCAATCCAGAGCACAGATCCCACGAGACCCACTCTGGGGACATGCAGCCCCATCCCTCCTCTGCTCAGGACCCTGGGGGCTCCTCAGCGATGGCTCACCCTCAGACTGGCATTCAAGATGTGGCCAGGCCCCCTTCCTCCAACCCCAGCGTTTCTCCCGTGGTCACCCTGGGTCAGGCTACAGAGAACCATCCGGAAGCCAAATCCACACTACACGCTGATTCTGTCAGGGAGGAGCTGTCCGAGTTTTCACAAAACTCAAACTCGCTGACAACACTGAGAAAACGAACTACCCTTTAAAAATCCAGACTCTCAACTTCTCTCGAGAAACCACAAGACAGAACAACACCGGACCTGCTGCTGCACAGCCAACAACCCGACTCGACGGGACGCGTGCGCCCCAGTCTGCCGGGGCCCACCTGGCCCCTTTATTTCAGACACCAGCCCCTGGAGGCAGCTGACGTGGAGATGCACGCCACAGGACAGGTGGCAGAGCTGACGGAAGAAGCGCTCCCCCAACGCCAGCGCCCCAGTGGAGCAGTCCCCTGCGTTACCTGTCACACCTTCCCGCCGACTCAGCGAGAGCAACACTCTCCTAATTTTACGGATGAGAAAAACGAAGCCCTGAAAGTTTACCAGCAGGGCCAGGATTTAAAGCCAGGCAGACGCTCCACAGCCCACACTCCCGCAGGCTGAGCCATGCTGCCTTCACACAGGCAGCCCTGATCCCACCGGGTCAGAGCCCAGGGAGGACATTCCAGTCCCCAGATGCTTCGCTTCCTGCCTCAGCAGCAGCACCTCTCTGCCCAGAGTACCCCAGGCCTAAAGG
The DNA here is from genome assembly GCF_018350195.1 of Panthera tigris. Lineage (NCBI taxonomy): Eukaryota > Metazoa > Chordata > Mammalia > Carnivora > Felidae > Panthera > Panthera tigris. The sequence goes on from NC_056674.1 coordinate 11,665,413, forward strand.
CCAGCCAGGTCCCCAGTGCAAACCAAAGGGCACCCTGGAGTGTCCACGTACCACTCCAGACACAATCCCCCCACCCGAACTGGCCCGGGGACTCCCCAGGAGAGGAGCAGCTCAGTCTCCCGTCCCCACTGCATCCCCGAGGATGTGGCTGTGCTCCATCCCACGTCACCACACACGGAGAACAGACGGCACACGCCTCCCTCTGCAAACCGAGTGCTTCCCCACAAAACAGCAGTGGCCTGGTCCCCTAGAGCCTGGTCTCGCTGACTTCGGGCCATGCCCACCCCCCGGTCCCGCGCCCACCTCCCCCAACCCCACACGCAAACACACGCCAGCCTCACGCACCTGCTTCTGCGCCGGGGCCCGTAACCACCACGCCGGGCGGGTGAACGGGAGTACCGGTGTCCGTCTCGGGAGCCCCCACCTGAGTGCCGCCGGCCACGGCTACGGGACCGAGAATAGCGCCGGGAGCGGGACCGGGAGCGGGACCAGGACCGGGAGCGGGAGCGTGCGTGGCGGCCAGAACGGTAGTAGCCCCCGCCACGGCGGGAGCGGGAGCTGGAGCGGGAACTGGAGCGGGAGCTGGAGGTCCTCGAGGCAGAAGAAGAGGAGGAGGAGGAGGAGGAGGAGCGGCGGCTGCAGGCGGGGCACGGAGGGCCGGTCAGCATGGGCCTGGGCCGTGGCCCCCCACTGCCCTGGGTCCCCCCCACGGTGGCCGGGGGCGTAGGACGGGCAGCGTGAGCGTTACCGACCGGGCGCTGGCATTACGTCCCGGTGCGGGGCCGCCGGGCTGGGGGGGCGCGGGGGGCTTCCCTGTGGTGGCCCCTGATGCGGCTGCTGCAGCCGCTGCTGCGGCTGCCTCCTCATCGCTGCCCCCAAAACTGGTGATGAACGTGATCTTCTCCTCGCGGCCTGGGGTCGGGGAGCGGGAGCGGGAGCGGGACTCGGAGCTGGACTCTGAGGGTGACCTACAGGGCAGGGAGGAGGGGGCTCAATTGCCAGGCTCCCCGGGAGCCCCCTGGCTAAGTAAACACAGCACAGAGCCACAGATGAGGACGGTGAGAAACTCAGACGAGAAACTCGGCTTTGTAAGGGTCTGACTCCCAACCACGGAGCCTCCTTAAAGTAAGTAAGAAAGCGAGTGACAGAAAAATGTATCGATCTCATGGAACTATTAAAAGGCAATGAACACATCCAGGAAGATCTCCTCAACGTAGCTCTCAAACAAGTTCTGAAACGTTAAGTGTGGTTGAATTCCATCATCACAAAGGAAAACTACCTACATCCCTAACCGCTCCTCTGTACCAAGCGCTTGCCTGTGCCAGACCTTGGACTGAAAGGCACACGCCTCGCCTTACCTACTCTTCCCTGAGCCCAGAGAGGCAGGTCCCTCCCTCTGCATCCTGAAAAGCGTACGGGGGTCAGACTGATGTCCGTCCAACCTCAAGGCCCCTGCCCCAACTACTCCCACATCCTGAAGACACACAGGGGCAAAGCCAGGCCCTTCTGGGCCATATTTCTCACTGGTTATTTCTGGGAGTTTAGATCAAAGAGACTTCTGATTTCTATGTCAGGGCTTCCTATCACGCTTGGTGATTTTTAACACACAACCACGTTGTGTTTAAATCAGAAAATCAAAGAAGGTTCACGTTTAAAGGAAAAAAAAAACTAGGAAAGCAGAGTAACATTCTGAAAAACAGAAAAATGATTCAGACCCACAGGTGACACCAGGTGCCAGTCTGAGGTCTCAGAGCAGCCTACAGGGTGGCCCCGCCCCTCCTCCCCAGCCCTGCCCTTCCTTGGGCCCTGGAAACTCACCGCTTATAGGGGTCGTAGGTGGGGCTGTCTCGGCGGGCGTAGCTGTGGAGAGAACGGGGCGGGACAAGCAGGGACTGGGCATCTGAGTGGGCACGGAATTGCACCCGTTCCCCCAACCGAGGCACTCAAGGCCAGGTACTGGGTCCATGGAGGCGGCGGCTGCGGCCAGGTTCCAAGCCCTACCTTGATCCCTCTGCCCGCCTCGCCTCAGATCTGTCCAAAGCCTGAACCTCGGCCACACACCACAAACAGTGAATGTCCTGGGCCCCTCCTGACCCTGAGCAACAAGGACTTCAGCGGCCTCAATCCTCCTTGGGCTCTGAACCCTAGACTGAAGTGTCCCTCCTGCCACTCCCAAGTCCTTGGTTCTGCTAACTGGGTCCTGGCTTGTTAATGACAACAATAAAACTAGAAAAGCTACCTCAACTGCTTCACAACTCTGCCATGGGTAATGTAATCATTCACACCTCAGAGCTGAAGAAACTGAGGTCCAGAGATAGAGAGCCACTTGCCCAGCATCACACAGCTCCTAAACGAAGGAGCTGGGATTCACAGCTAGGCCCTATGACCCTGAGCGCATGCTTTCATGCACTACACTGACGACCTCTAGGGGAGAATGGTGACAGCAAGAATCCATGCAGCCTGTGGAGGAACCCTTTCCAGACCCCACACCAAGCCCTGTGAACCCACAAGAGGCTGTTTAACCCTCACAGCTCCCCTCAAGGACCCTCCCCGACCAGAGGAGACACAGCAAAAAGCGGCATGGGTTTGCCCGCGGCCTCCAGGGCTAAGAAGCTGCAGCGGGCTCATCTCGAGGCCGCTGGACTAGGTGGGCTCTCCACACCCCACCTCTGCCTCACCCAAACCCGCCCCAGGCCTCAAAGTGGGCACTGGCTCGCCCCCAATCCTGGGAGATGACAATGCCTCTTTTCCAAAGGAGGAAACCGAAGATAGAAGTCACTTGCCCAAAATCTGACAAGGACACAGCCCAGGAGGAGAACCAGGCAGGACTTCAGGGACAGGCATGTTCCCCGTGACTCTGCCCTCAGCTACTCCACACCACCTCCCCACAGGTGTCTGGGATGCCTGGCAAGAGTCCCAAGTCCAGCAGGGTACGGGGAGTGGCTGGCAGGGCAGGGCAGGGCGTCCACATGCCCCTCAGCCACTCCTATTCTGAATCTTTCCCATTTACTGCCTCACTAGGAGGACTCTGTCCACAAACGAAAGCGTGCCCCCGAAGAGTCTCCTTGAGCCCCAGCCCCTCCCCCAGAGCCCGGAAAGAATGAGGCTGGCAGGGCACAGGGGAGAACCCGACCTACCTGGGTGGGCTGATCTTGCGGCCCCTTAGTCGCTTTTCCCGGAACTCCCTCCGCTGGCGCCGGGAGCGACGGCCCTGGAGTAGGATGGGCACCTGGCCGGTGAGGGCTATGCCCTCCCTGACGCACACCCCTGCCCCCGCCCGACCCGGCCCTCACCGAATACATGGCCTTCTCTTCCTCAAGAGCCTTGGCATGTTTGATCGCCTCCGCCTCCTCCTTGTCTTTCCGGAGCATCCTGTGGAAGGAGAGGACGGTGACAATGGAGGAGTGGGCAGGCCACAAGCAGGGCTGTCGCAGGAAGTGAGGGATCCCATGCCATCCTGGAGTCTCTCACTCGTTCAGCACTATTATTGAGCACCTACTGCGTGCAAACGCTATTTTACACATTGGTGATTCAGCACTGAAAACAAACAAAAATCCTCGCCCTCACAGGCTTACGTTCTGGGGACAAGACGGACCATGACCGAGGTATTAGGTTAGATGGTGACAACCTTGACTGTAGAAGGGGGAAGAAGTGCCAGGGAACTGGCAGAATCTGCTACAGCTTTCGACAGGGAGGTCAGAGAAGCCACACAGAGAAAGGGAGGGCTAAGCAGCAGCCTTGGGGAGTAAGCCACACAGAAGCCAGCAGAGCCAACAGCACAGTGGCCTAAAGCTGGTCGGGGGATGGCTCGGGGGTAAGGAGGCCACGGAGGCTGGGGGCGGGGTGTGGGAAGAGGGGCAGAGGACCAGACAGGTAAGACTTCGTGGCCATGGTGAGGACTCTGGCTGCCCGAGTGACGGGGTGGTCACGGAGGGTTCTGGGCAGAGGGTGCTGTGTTCAGACAGGATTATTCAGATTCGGACTCAATCCTCTATTAGCTGGGACTGTTCTATGTGATCTGCACAGGGTGGGACTCGGGGAAGAGGCTCCATTCGGCAAGCGCAAATAAGTGATCCAGTGAATGAAGCCTCTCCACCAGAGGGTGCTGTCCACCAGGCCCAGGAGCCCCGTGAGCTTTTAGGGGTCAGATGGCCAAAGTCACATGGAGTTGGGCGCAGCCTCAGTTTCTGCACAGGCAAGGCCCGGTCGTAAGTATCCATCCCACGAGCTCAGGAGTCTGTGTGTGTGAAGAACCCGGCACGGGGCCAGGCACACTAGTGCTCAGGAATAAAGTGGCCGTTGGTAGCAGGGGTAATGACAAATGCCAGGTCCGGAGTGGGGAGAACCAGCCAGCGGGCCTCACCTGACAAAGTCACCGTCGGCCATGCCATAGGTCGTGGCCTGTTTGTTGAGATCTGCCACCTGCTCCTGGTTCAGTTCGTCCACGTCCACCTCCACGTCTGCACCAAGAGAAAGGCCGTCAGGGACCAAAGCCGAGTGAGAGGACCGGGGAGAAGGGGCAGTGCCCCGGGAGGTGGGGGCGCGAGGGGACGCCCACCAGACTGCAGGCCTCTGCAGGGAGGGAACAAGTCAGCTCATCTCAGCATCCCCAAGCAGGCACAGGGCTTGGCCAGAGGCGAGCACAACGAAGGGCAAGGGGCAGGGGAGAGGCAATGCAATGGATGAGGGTCCAAATGTAGAGCACCGGGATGGACGAGCAAGACAAGAGGAGGCAGCGATGCAGGATACGTGAAGGGGGACGGGGGTGGGTAAAGATCTAAGTGGGCAGGAGGCAGGGGGTGGAGGTCACGGGTTTTCAGGAGCTGGATGCACCATGACTAAGTGGAAGGTAGGATGGACCCCTTACATGTGTGTGATAAGCAGCAGCTGGCTGAGGAGGGGAAACAGGTAGCTGGCTGGAGCCATGGATATTTGGGTAGGGGGTGAACAGCAGTGCTGGGGGGTGGGGGGCGGCAAGGGATGGCTCTGGAACTGAATGAACACTTGTTTTCCAGAGGGGAGAGAAAAACAGGGAGACAGGCTGACCAAGTAGAAGAGAACGGAGACAGAGCCTAGGTGGGGACAGTATCATAAGAGCAGGGTCCTAGAAATGAGAGACGACACGTACAGAGAGGGAGGCCGGCAAAGAGGAGCACATGAGTGAGACAGGGAGGACGGCAGAGGCTGGAGCGCCCCACAGTGGGGGCGGGAGAGACAGGGCTCGTAAGTGCAGGGCGCCCCACAGAGGGTGAGGAACGAGACACGAAAACGATGCCCAGGGACTGCGGGGTGGGGGAGGGCAGAGAGGGGACCCCACCGATGTCGGGGATGACCTCATCTTCGTCCGAGTTGCTCTCCTCCTCAGCTGGCGACTCCTCCTCCTCTGGCTTCTCCGCCACCTTCTCCACCTCGGCCACGGTGCTGTCCTCGTAGGTGTAGCCAATGGAAGCCTTCTTCTCCGCCAGCCTGGGACCGGGGGAGCCGGTGAGCCAGGAAGGCCAAGGGCAGGGCGCAGCCCAGAGCCAAGCCTCGAGGGCACACTGACTCCCTGCACTCTGACCTCTCAAGGGTGCCCTTGCCTCCAGGCCTCCACACGTGCTCTCCCTCAGCCTAGGACCCTCTGCGCCTGCCTCCCACAACCCCTCCCTCTTCCCCCAGACTCCAGTTCCAACACACCAGGAAGTCCTCCCCCAGGCAGGGTCGAGCACCATCCTCAGCTCCTCAGCCCCACCCACACTGGATCATTACTGTCGGGGGACAGATCTGTCTCCCCCCCCCCCCCCGCAGCAGTCTGAGCCCGAGACGGCAGGACCCAGTTATCCTGGGTAACAATATGCCCCAGCTTTGCCAGAGCAGAGGAGGGGCCTCATGCATGTCTGTCGCTGAATGAAAGTAGTCAACATTCCCTGCCGCCCTTCTAGTGCCAGCCTTCTCCTGAAAGTAGGCTCCTGGGTAAAGATCAGTCATCAAAAGGCTTCCATTACATCTGCGGAAACTGCAGATGGAGGGAAGCAGCAAGCGCTCAGGATCACAAAGGGGAAGATTCGGCAGCAGGAGGGGAGGAGTCGGGCCCAGGACCGCCGCAGACAAGCGGGCTGAGCGCTGCCCTGGAGGGCACGAGGCTGCCCAGGCAGGGGAAACAAAGAGAGCAGCGACACTGCCAGCTGAGGACCTCCCCGAGCCAGCAGCAGCTCCAGGTAAGGCCCCGCCCTTCCTCCCACCCCTTCCTCTCGAGGGACACGGCTTGAGAAGGCCCCGTCCACAGTGACACTGGCTGCTGCTGAGCACCCGCTTACTGAAGGACACGCACGGACAGGCCGTCCATAAGCTCCATCGCCCGCAGACAGAGGGCACCCCTGTTAGCCTGTCACATAGGGGAGCACGCCAAAGCTCGGAGAGGGAGTCCTCACGCTCAGGACTCAAACCCGGGCCGGGTCAACCAACGGCACCTCCCACCGCGCTGCAAGCTGGAAACTCAAGGCAGGGGTTTCTGAGCAAATCCTTGCTTCTGGCCACCACTTCCTCCTCTAAATTCTTAGTAAGTGGGCGCCCACCGTGTGCCAAGCACTGGCCCCGACTCTGGGGACACTGACGTGGACAAGCTGGATGAGGCCGTGCTGGTGGGGCTCCCAGTCCTCCTGCCTCCCCCGACACCCAACTCACTTCTTCTTCTCATCCTCACTGGGTCTCTGGAGGCCTCCATACAACTCGTCAATGTAGATCTGGTACAGGCACTGCTCCTCGGAGACTGCAGCAAGGCAGAGTGGACGGGGTCACCGGGAATTCAGGAAGCAGGGGACACACGTGTGTGCAGCGGCGGGTAGGAGGGTGGGTACAACCCAAGCACAGCCAGGGACAGAGTCACCGATTTGCGGATCATCATAAACCGTGTGGTGAGGACACACAACTGCAGGTGGCCTTTGCCAGGGTAAAGGGACCCAACTGCTCTCTGCCTCGTTTCCTCTGCTGTAGGAGTGAGCTGAGCACCTGGTACCCGGGCCACGTGACTGATCCCCGGAAGGGAGGCCTCGGGTTGGGTCCTTCAGAACCACGGGCTTATCCTGAGCGCTGGATGTCACCCGGACTCCACGGGCTATTCTGCCGGGTGCCTCACCGTGGCTCAAGTTTAAAGTATGTGTTCAGAGCCATCTGGGCTCTCACTTACCCGCAACACCTAACTGGGGAGCTCAGTACTGTATCAGAGACTTCCCTGACGCTCCCTGCAATGAAACACATGCTCCCGACTGGGCGTGGGGCCCTGGGCGAGCCCCCTTCCCCTGGGCGTCAGCTCTACTACCCAAAAAGTCAGGTGGGTGGGCCGGGCGAGCCTGGAGGTGGCGCAGCACTGTCCCTTGCTGCAGTGACCACTCTGGTTCCCACCCATGGCGAGAAAGGGCCCTGTTGGCCTATCTCATGCAGGGGCCTCGCTCTCCCTACTCCAGCCACATAGGCCTTCGCCCTGTCCCCAGAGAGTACCTACCTCCACCCCCCCTACAGGACTCTCCTTGCCAGAGAGCTCCTCTCCACCCCTCCCTGACCCTAGCCTCGGTCAAGGACCTCAGAGAATGGCCCACTGTGTGCTAGAATGCCACCTGAGTTTGCAATCACCACCCACTCTGGTGACTATGTGACTGTTACCCTCTCCCCGAGGAGACCCCCTGGCCCCAGAGGAACATGTGATGTACCTCAGGTGCTCAGGAATTGTGGCAATGAATGAGTGAGGAGTCAGAACAAAAGGAAACTCTGACTCCATCACCAACAACCCTTGTGACCTCAGGTGAAAGCAAAAAGGGATGATAAATCTCCCTGACTCTAACACCTCATCAGTTGCTAGAATTTTGGCAATCTTTGATTTTAGAGATGCTGAAATGTCTACCTTAGAAACAAACAAACAAAAAAAATAAGGGTATAGCAAACACACGGCAGTGGCTGACTGTGCCAGGCTCGGTGCTGGGCCTTCACGCACCCCTCCCCAAACTTTTACACCCACCCTGGGGGACAAAAACCAACATCACCACCCTTCTCCGGGTGGGGGACAGCAAGGCCCGTCAGGCTGAGGGACTTGCATGTGGGCCTGTCCTCTCTTTAACTCAACAGGGAAGCCCTGGAAGGGGAAGTCTCAAAGCCCGTCTCAGGGGGTGAGCTAAAGCTCAGAGTTGTCCACCAGGAGGCAGCAGTGGTTAAGGGTAGGGTAAGAATCCCAGCTCCTTAGACAGTGTTCCCACCAACTCCTGAGCCTCAACATACTTGTCTGTAAAATGGGTACCACCCCTAGGTGATTGTGCAGATGTAATCAGATATAATGAGATAATACAGATAAAAAACTCAGGGTCCGAATATCCCTGGGCCAGCCCAGAGTGGGAAGAAATCTGAGCCTCCATTTTCTCATTTGTGAAAACAGCAGTGGTGACGGCTCAGAGAACAATACCAGACATACACAAATATATACGAATGCTGGGCAGATTGTTAAACTCTAATATTTCTAAACAATTCCTAAAACACGTTTCCTCTTTAAAAGTGACATTCCGACCCAAACAGGCAGGGTGAACATCACACAGGGAAACAATGTGTTCTTGCTATTTTCCCCAATTTTTCAGGGAAAAAGACCACAGAGGCAGACGGTATGGGATGTGGAAGTGACCTCAACAGGACCACCTCACCCAGCAGATATCACTGTACTGGGTCCAGAGACGGAGGCCCAGGAGGGAGAGAGCTGGGAGCAAACCCCAGGTCCCTTAGGAGAAACCACTGGGGTAAAACTGGTGTTTCCATCCGCATGGACTCCCAACCCACTCCCCGCACCCCAGCTCACTCACTGCCAGCAAAGTCGTTCTGCACCAGGCCTCGGTAGCGCTCGTAGTTACATTTCCGCTCGTCCGACTCCTGTTCTGGGGAGCTTTGGAGGAGGTCAAGATGTTGAGATGAGAGGGGAAGGGCAGGCCCCACCCCAAGCCAGCAGGAGTTGGATGAGGAGCTGGGCTTGGGCTGGGAGGCTCCCCACCAGCACACCTACTCCTTCCCAGGAAGGTGATGGGCAGGCAAGGGTTTGGGGAAGAAGAGGCAGCAAGGGTCAGACTCCCTGTCTGGCAAGCCTTAGGGAAGCTGCTTACATGGTGGTGAGCAGCGGGGGGGTGTAGTCGGGGATGTAGTCAAGGTGGGCACGGACATCGAAGCGGTCAATCATGTTGTTGGTGTCTCCCTGCCAGGGCATCCTGAAAATGAGGAGCAGGGGAGCAAGGAGTTTAGGGGAACAAGGACTTTAGGGTCCCCAGTGCCCATGTCAATTCCCTGTCACCTCAAACTTGGGAGCCTGACCCTCAGCTCCTGTGATCTTCCAGGCCATGGACCCCACCATCACCACCCCCCCCCCCAACTTCTCACTCATTTCCCCGAATCCACATTCAGGCTCCTGGCCTGGTTAGGGTCTGAATAGGGCCCTGAGGAAACAAGGGCCCTAATTCGCAGAACCAAACGAGAGAGAAACTTGAGCCAGGTCCCAGGGGCCGTTTTCTAAGCCCCGGTCACCTTGAAACATCCCCTGTGGCAAGCCACTTCCCATTTCATCTGGGCCCCTGGCACCGGCCTCACCCATTCCCCTCTAAGTACCCCAACCACCTCTGTACCCCAGGGCCTCTGCCAACCCCTGCTGGCTCTCCTCAGCCAGTGACGGTCACCTTCTCGTGTAAGGCAAGCGTTCCTTGCCTGAGTCCCCAAAGGTCTATTCATACCCTCGGTCTCTTCTGACCTCCAGCCCTCAGACACAGACACGGCCCTGCCCTTCAAGCTCAGTCTTACATGTTAACGGGGCTCTCGGCGGCCAGGGCGACGGCAGAATCCAGGTGCACCTTGCAAGCTCGGCCGTGCACTTGCAGGAACTGGGCTGGGTCCTTCTTCTGCAGGGGTAGACGGATGGAGGTCACCACCCCACTGAGCTCCAAGCCCTGCCAGCACTCCGCAACCAAGCTTAGCAGTAGGCTCACTTCTGATGTCAAGTGGGCCGTACTTCAGAGGGAAACTAAGCTGCACAGGGGTGGCAGGACTAACGGGAGCCACCTAACCTCTAGGGACAGGGGGCCTTGTGATGGTGGAAAAAGGCTCTGAGCTCTGGTCCAACTTTCTGTAGAGCAAGTACCAAGTCCTCCTGCCCCTAAAATGTTATCTCCCGAGCATTCACATCCCTCCCCCGCCGCTCATTCAGAGCCAGGTGTGAGCACTGTGGCTTGGACTGGCCTCTAAGACACACCAGGACCACGTGAGCTCATGAAAAGATCAGTGTCACGACTCATCACAGAAATATCAGAACCACGAGACACTGCTTCACATTCGCTAGGAAAGCTAAAACGGAAAAGACAGATATTGACAATACTGACAAGAGTATGGAGAAATTAAGTTCTTGAAAAGTTAAACTACTGCCCTAAGACGCAGCAACTCCACTCCCGAGGATACACCGCAAGAACTAAAAATAGATATTCAAATACTTGTACACAAATATTCAGGCTGCACGATTCACAACAGTCCCAAGATGGAAACAATCAAATGTCCATCAACAGATGATCGATTAACAAAATGTGGTCTATTTAGACAATGGAAAATTACCAATATAAGTGAAGAAGTGACATGTGCTACAACATTGATGAACCTTGAAAATATAACGTTAAGTGAACGAAGTCAGTCACAAAAAGCACGTGTTGTATGACTCCATTTATGTGAAATGTCCAGAAGAGGTGAATCCACAGAGACAGGAAGTAGATTAGCAGCTACCCAGCGGTGGGAAGTTGGGGGTACTGACTGCTAATGGGTATGGGATTCTTTTTGGGGTCATGAAAATTTTCTAAAATTACAACGTGGTGATGGATATACACGCCTGTGAATATACTGGAAACCGCTGAGCTGCATGGTATGTGAATTCTACCTCAATAAAGCTGTTAAAAAGGTACCAACAGAGAGGAGAATGTCCCCTGAGTCTACGCCCCTCAGGCTTGAGCCACTGTGTGGGGGGTCACGACTCCAAGTCACCATGAGGGTGTGAGGAAAGGATACAACCTAGCACCGGAGCTCCCACTGCCCAGTCCCGAGTGTCAGGTCTTGGCTGGGCTCCTGCTGTGTGCCACGTCACAGAACCCACAGGAGCCACAAGAAGGGCTGCTGGGCTATCCACTGAATGCCGGCAACACTCCTGGCAACGCCTCCCCAGAGTCCAACCCTCTCTCATCAGGCCCTGGTCCAGCCAGTACCTCCTCTCCCCAGACCCCCTGGCAGCCTCCTCTCGGGCTCCCTGCTCACAGCCCCCTTGCCCTCCGCAGTCCGTTTCCCACACAGGGCCTGGGGGTTCTGCCAAGGCCTCTCAGGCCACATCCCTCTCTGACCTCTCTCCCCTGGCTCCGCTCCGGGGCACGCTGGCCTCCGCGCCATTCCTTGACCACTGCGCCCACGTTCTGCTCTGGACCTCTATGCTCACTCTTCCCTCAGCCTGCAGAGGCTCTAGGAGGTGGCTGCCCCCTCGCTTATTTCTGACCTCCTTCTAGAAGCCTTCCTCATCACCTCTAAGTAGTTCCCCGCACAAGCCCGTATTTACTCTTGCTCTCCTGAACTCCACTGTTTTATTATTTTAGAGAAAGCACGCACAGGGGAGAGGAGCAGAGGGAGAGAGAATCTCATGCAGGCTGCATGCTCAGCGCAGGGCCCAACACGGGGCCAACGCTGGGATCATGACCTGAGCTGAAATCAAGAGGCAGACACTCAACTGACAGCCACCCAGGTGCCCCAACTCCACCTGTTTTCTTCACAACACCTGCTACCGCTTGGTCTTGCACCTTACATTCATTGATCACTTGTCTCCCACTCTAGAACTTAACTCCCACGAGGCAGGGGTCTCTGCGTCGTATCCCCAGCGCCGGGAGCAGGGCCTGCCCCACAGCAGGGGCTCGGGAACACTGACAGAACGGAAGAGAGTGAATCCTGACAGATCAGGAGACCGAGCCCCTTGTTTTTCCCTCAGCCCTGTGAGGCCCCTGGCCAAGACCCCCTCAGCCCCCCTGCGTCTGCTCCTGGCCAAATGCCTGGGGCCCACAGCCATCAAGGGACACTGTTTACAACGGGACTCTGACTGGAACGGGGAAGCCACCGGCTGCGCCTGCACCAAAGGAAGGAAAAAGCATCAGGCTGGGAGTGAAAATCTAAGTCCGGGGCCTGGCTCTGCTAGGAGAGTCTAGGAAAGTCAATAAACTGTCCTAAAAGCCAGGCATTGAGCTAAGCATTTTATGCGCATTTTCTCAAACTTCTCAGCTGTGGGACAAAGGTTAGTAGTGCTCCAGATGAGTAAACGGAGGCTCAGAGGGGTGAGGCCCACGGGCTTGAAATCATGCCAGTAACAAACAGAACTAGGATTTGAACCCAAATGGGTCTGCCCCCAAATCCACTCTTTTTTCAAAAGTAATTTTTTTTTCTAGTAAAAGGCATAGAATACAAAACCCACCACGTTAAGTGCTTTCAAGCGTAGCGTACGTTACCACGAAGTCACAGGCACCGTGCCGTGCGACTGATCTCTAGAATTTCTTCGTCTTGCAAAACTGAAAGTCTATACCCGCTGAGTGACTCCCCTTTTCTCCTCCCCGCAAACCCTCGGGAACCACTTTTCTGTTTCCAGTTTCCTCTTTTAAGTGTATTTATTTTGAGAGTGGGGGAGAGGGAGAGAGAAAGAATCCCAAGAGAATTCCGCCCTGACAGCATGGAGCCCGATGCAAGGCTCGATCCCACGACCCTGGGTCATGACTTGACCCGAAATCAAGAGTCGGAGGCTCAACAGGCTGAGCTACCAAGGGGCCCCTCGGTTTCCTGTTTCTAAGGGCCTGACTACTTGCCGATACCTCATATACGTGGAACCTTGCATCACTTTCTGTGACTGGCTCATTTCACTAGGCATCAGGTCTTCACGGTTCCTCTGTGTTGCCGCACGTGACAGGATACCTTTTTTTATTTTTCTCCCTTTCTAAGGCTGAACAATACTCCACCCTATGGACCCACCACATTTCCTTCATCCCTTCATCAGCAGACGGGCCTTTAGGTCGCTTCCCCATCTTGGCTATTGTAATACTGCAAGGAACACGGGGTGTACAGATACCTCTTCAAAATCCAAGACCCATTCTTTCAAGTTTTTATTCGACTAATTTCTACACCCAACGAGAGGCTTAAACTCATGACCTCAGATCAAGAGTCGCATGCTCTTCCAACTGAGCCGGCCAGGCGCCCCCCAAAAATCTATTCTTAACCATTGGATTATTCTGCCTCCAGCATCAGATGAAGTCAGAGGAGTTGGTGGACTCTCATTCATTCACTGAATTGATAAGCAGGCACCCACTATGTGCCAGGCCCTGTGCTAGGGCCGTGGCAATGACTGAGACAGCCCCGGCCCTACCCCTCACAGCTCACAGTCCAGTGTCGGGGACAGACCTGTCCCACGCCGCGATGACCTACAGTGGGCGGCAGGGGGATGGGGGAGCCCAGGGGAACGCCCGACTTGGCCCGGGCGGCGGCTGGCAGGGATTGGGGGCTGAGGGGGTGGTCAGCCTGGGGCTTTCTGGAGGAGATGCCTGAACTGGGCACTGTTTATTTCCCATTTTCTTATCACCAGAGAATTCTGTTTCTCATCCAAACCGCTGATTAAAGAAGAGACCTGACAAGGATGCGAGCAATGACAGAACCAAGGTCAGGGAGGGAGAGAAAGTAGGCACCGAGGACAAATCAAGAGCAGAGAAACCAGCCCTGTGTGGACACACCCATTCAGCCGGCCACAAACTACCAAGGCTTCTTCAACACTTGCCCCACAGCCTCCTCTCGGCCCAAGAATAAGACGAGAGACCCGTGTGAGCGGCCCCATCCCCTCCCCAAAGCAGCCACCAGCCACTGCCCACAGCTTGACAGCTCAGCTCTGAATGCTGATCACGTTCACGTATGGGGACAATGGAGGCTTGTACAGGCCCACACCATAAAGCACTCCACAGACACTGTCCTTGTTCTTGAATTTCTACCCTGTCACCCAGTGAGAGAGGCTGATGATCACTACTGTCCCGAGAGGGAAAATAAAGCTCAGGGAGCTCCCCTGCTAAAAGAGCCTGGAATCCCAGGCCTTGAGAACCACCCAACTCCAGCCTTCTTTCCTCCACACCACGACAATTCCAGCTCTACCTGGTGATAAGAACTTCAGTAGCAAGAGCTAGCATTCACTGAGCAAGTAAGTCACCCTGGGCAAGCCTGCGCTGAGGTCTGTGTGCCCAATCTCAATGAACAGCCCTGTGAGGGAGGTGCTCACCCCCCACCATTTGTGGCAGACCATCAACTGGCAGCCAACATCTACTCCCCCTCCTTTAATAGTAACAGGCTCCTAACACATCTGGCACAAGGCCATCCAGAATAAAGCCTATGCCTCTAAGCCTTCCTTGCACCTGTACACGACCACGGGGCTACTTTCTGCCTAGTGGGATAAGTGCAAGTGTTGTGTGCAAACATCTAGAAACTTTCTTCAAAATTGGCATAAGCGCTTTTGCCTCTTTTCCCTCCCTCTTCGTCCCTGCTGGATGGAATGCAGACATGATGGCTAGTGCCTAAGCAGCCCTCTTAGACCTTGAAACCACACTGGTAAGAGAATCCATGTGCAGGTGAACAACTATATGGTCCTTAAGCAGAACTGGCTATTTCTGGGCTTTTGGGGGAAAAAGACAGAAACTTCTATGTTGTTTAAACCACTAACGTTTTAGGATACATCATTTCAAATGCAAAAAAGGAAACTAGCTCAGGGAGACAGTTACTTGCCCAAGGTCATGCAGTATGTAAGTGGAAGAGCTGGAATTTGAACCCAGACCTCGAGGACTCAAACTCAAAGGCCTTAATTAACCATTTTAATACTTTGCCTCCAGGCTGTGTCACCTTGGACTAGTCGCTTTACCTTTCAGAACCTGTATTTCTGCAGTAAAAGCCCAAGTGAGGTGCTAAGAGAGGTCAAGGTTCAGAGTCTGGTTAGAATGCCAGCTCTGCCCTCTTGCTAAAGGACTGTTGACCATGACTGTCTGAGCCTCAGTTCACTCATCTATGAAATGGAGAGAAGAATAAGAACCACCCCCTAGACTACAGAGAAGACTTGATGAAGCGTAAATGCACGTCAAGCACTTAGCCCAGCGGTTTAACACACAAGTGCTCAAGAGACGAGCCGTTCTTATCAGCATCACCTTAACACAGGCATCAATACCAACCTCCCAGGCCGGCTCAAAGGGCTAGAAAGAATGTACCAATGTAGTAGGCACTGGGTCTGGTACCCCATGAGCTCTTATTATAGCTCAGGACAGCTATTTACTCCTAAGCATTACATCCCTGCCCCACACTGGGGCCTCAACGATGGCCAGCACAGACCCAGGCCCTGCTCTCATGGTCATGTGGTAATCTTTTCGACACCGCCAGAGAGGGGCTCTCCCTTCCGCCCAGTTCCTTCCTGGGTGACAGAAGGCAAGTGAGGAGCTCTCGGAGAATCCCTTCCTACAATAATAGCACTTGTACTTCATTGATGACTATGGGGATGCATCTAAAGCTCTCCTCGCAGAGCCTGCTGTCTCAGAAGGAGCAATTAAAATGATAACTACTCGTATTAGTATTTTTACTCATCTATTCTTTCAAACCATATTTACTGGACCCAAGCTTAGGATGCAAAGATGACCTGAACACAACCAGTCCCCAGTCTTACAGAGCTAGATACGTGTGTTGTTATGTGTGTGCCAGGGGGCGCCTGGGTGGCTCAGTTGTTTAGAGTCTGACTTCGGCTCAGATTATGATCTCGTGGTTCGTGGGTTCAAGCCCCGCGTCGGGCTCTGTGCTGACAGCTCAGAGCCTGGAGCCTGCTTTGGATTCTGTGCCTCCCTCTCTCTCTCTCTGCTTCTCCTCTGCTCACGCTCTGTCTCCCTCTCTCTCTCGAAAATAAATAAACATTAGATTAAAAAAAAGAAATTCCTAACGGGAAGAACAAGGGTTATAATGGCATTTACGGGGACACTTGCTGGAGTATGGGGGATAAGGGAAGACTTCCTTGGAAGTGACATCTGACAGACGAGCAGCAGTTAGCCGTGCATGGGAAGAGCTCATGCAAAGGCCCGTGGCTCTTTAATCCTGAGAAACAAACTGATACTCTTTATACATCTTCTGTGTTAGAGAATTATCACCCTAGATAACAAGGATGGCCAGATGGCTTGAGCAAAGGAACGAAGCAGAAAGCAGGGTGGCACGAGTTTAAAGGGGCAAGGGGGGAGCAGGTGGCAAAAAGCCAGACCACGTGAGGCTTGAAGGCTGTGTTGAGGAGCCTGGCCTTTCTCTCAAGAGCACTAGGGAGCCGTGGAGGGGTTCAGAGCAAGTGAAGGACAGGGTCAGCCTTGTGCCTTAGAAAGACCTCTCTAGCTCTGCTGAAGAGGATGGATTGGAGCGGGGCAAGAATGAAGGCCAGGAGACCAGGTAGGGCGCTAAAGCAGTATTGCAGTTGTGAACAGGAACATCTGTATTAACACCGTCTCACAGGAGAGTTGAACCTGCTACACAAGTGCCATTTCAAGCTGGGCACGGGGGGAGGGGGGATCTCAAGGGCAAGTAGGAGTTAAATAGGTGAGGGGAGACATTACAGGCACAATGCCCTGTGGTGACAGAGATGGAAATAAGCCCAGTGGAGCAACTCAAGGATGAAGCTGAGAGGCTGGCTGATAGAGGTCAGACCATAAGGGCCTTTCAGGTCACGGGATGGGAGTGTGGTCTCTCCAAAAGCAACCGAAGCATCAAACCGGAGACGAGAGCGGTCAGAGTCTACTTAATGAATACTGACGGCGCTCCTACGGGGTGCCGAGCCAAACCTCAAGAAGGGCCGAGCTTTTCTGGGCGCTGCGAAGACAGCAGGAAGACAGCATCCGGGAGCTGGTCGGTCTTCTACCTGGCCTGCTCTGAGTGTTACAGAGACTTTCCTCCTTCCTGCTCACGCCAGCTGGGTACCGAGCCCGCACCGAACAACGCAGCACGCCATAGCCGAGAGGACGCCTCTGGTTTTTACCAACGACTGCGCCCGGGAAATATTTTCAAGCCCAGACCTCGCCAGGGTGACCAGGGCCTCGCCCTCCAGGGGAGCCCCCACCCCAGAATAAGGCCGGTTACTCACAATCTTTTCATAGTACTCCCGCCGCCGCTCTGCCCTCTTCTTGTAGTCGACCATCATGCCTCGAAGCTTGCGCTCATGCTTCCGAGCCTCGTGCCACATCGTGGTGAGGCCGAGCTTGGGGCCTCAACCTGGGGGGAGGAGACGGGAGCGTCAGATGCGCTGTAAAAAACCGTAGGGGCAGAAGAACCGAAGTCGCCTAACGAGTTGGTGACAGAACCCATCCTGAACACCAGCTGCTGCAGGGAGGGGAAGGGAGGCTGCAGGACCGCGCGCCAGATGCTGAAGCGCCTCCCTGGCAACTCTGAGCCAACACCCTGGGCGCTCTGGAAACCCCCCAGGCGATTCTGGAGTGAGCCTCCCCGGGGAAGGAGTGTCGTGAGTTCAGGGCGCTAGAATCAAGGATGAAAGGTTTCGGAATGCTGGGAGCGAGCCTTTGATGTAAGGTCTGGAGGCAGAGCCCCAACAGCTGGGGCTGTAGCTCCAGGGAGGCAGAAGGGCGGAAATGGGGTTACCCGTGGCGGCGGGGCAGGGTATGAATGCAGGTGAAGACAAGACAAGACTTCATGGGAACAGAGTAGTTGTAAGGGGATGTGGGGGGGGGGGGGGTCGGGACGGAGGGCAGGTGAAGGGCGTGGACGAAGGACGACAACGCTCGGGGGCGGAGGGGGAACATGGTGGGGTGCTGTAAATAAAAACCAGAGTGGGGCTGAGGTTTACAGAAGGAATCTGAGTGGCGGGGGCGGGGGGGGGGGGTGAAAATCTGAGGAGAGACCGACGAAGGCGGAGCTGGCAGACGGGAGGGGGTGGGCTGACCTGAGGGGCAAGGCTTGCAGACGGGGGCGGAGCCCCAGGGTTTGGACCGGGCTCGAGGACCGGGTCGGGGCCTTAGGGTTCGGGATAAGGTTTTTGACAAAGGGGCGGGGCCTGTGGCAAGCGGCGGGGTCCGACGCGGCGAGTTCTGGCCCGCCGCGGGGGCAGGGGCGCGGCCTGAGGCGCGGCAGGCCTGAGGGGGTGCGGGGCCGGCGGCCCTCGGGGCTGGGGCTGAGCAGAGGCTCACGGCACCCCGGGGAAGGGCCGAGACGAGGGCGGAGCTGGGCTGACGCCCGCCCGAAAGCCAGGAGGTCGGGGCCCGCTGCCTGCACTCACCGGCTCGTCGCCGCCTCCCACCGCTGCGCTCGCGCGCGGCCCGCACCGGAAGCGGAAGTGGGAGGCCGCGCGAAACGGAGGGGCGGAACGTGGCGCAGCGCGCTTCCGCCGACGCGAAGGGCGTGCCCTGAAGGGAAGGGGCGGGGCCTGGAGGACGGAGGCGTGAGAGGCGGAGCTAAGGGCTTCCCGGAGGGTTTGTGCGTGAGGGGCCCGGGGTGTTTCCCAGGCGGAGGAGAGACCAGACTCCCAAGGCTCAAAAACTCATCTTTATTGGGAATACTCAAAACAAACAACCTGTATCCCCCACCTTCAGGCTTGGGGAAGGAGAGCTGAGGATCTGCACCCTTCTCCCATATATACACTCCAGAATCCGCCTGGAGAAGGTGCCCCCCGTCTTGTGGGGGTTGAGGCAGCTTTACAAGCTGGTGCATGGGAGCCAAGCCCCTTTTCCTCTCCGGACTCGGTTTTCTCATTGTAAAATGGGCTCAGGGGAAACCGGTGCTGCGGAGCTTCTGACCAGCGCTGAACATGTCCCATTCAGAAGGATGAGGAGGTCGGAAGACTGACCAAGGGTGGCCCAAGGGGATGGAGGTGCTGGACATCCTGGTTGGGTTTTCAGGGCTCCTTCTACCTACTTCCCTCCCCGCCCAACGCCTCTCTCCTCCAGCACCTCGGGGCTACGTGGCCTCGGGCCCCGGGGACAGGAGCCCTCCCCCAAATCCGACCTCGCGGTACTGGTTGGGGAACATGTTGCTGCCCACAAGGCTGGCAGTGCCCCCGTCCCCGGGGCCTGGGGCCTGGTATGAGTCCAGTGTCATTGGCTCGGGGCCAGAAGGCTCTCCAACAGTGGGCCCTGCAGCCCCGTTGCCCGTGACAGCGCTGGCGAGTGGCGGCGCCGGGGGCAACATGTCCAGCATGGTGAAGAGTGTGGGGGCTGTGGCGTCATCGTAGGCAAAGCTGTCGTCCAGGAGGTCCGGCCCCCCTGGGGGCTCCAGGCCGGGTAGGGACACGGGGCCAGGGAAGAAGTCTGTATCCGGCAGCAGGGCTGACGGCGGGAGGAACGGGCCTGCAGGGATGAAAAGACCGAAGGAAGCAGGGCAGGCTTCAGGGTCAACTTCTGGCCCGGTTCTAACTCGAATGCCCTGATAGTGCTAAATGCGTTATTACTGTGGCCTCTGTTAATCCCAAGGAGACCCTTGGAGTAGGGACTATCACCATTCTCACTTAATAAGCAAACAGGCAACATAATTCACTCACACATAGCTAGCGAGTTGCGGACCCAGGGTTCAAATCATGCTCCTGCAGTGCTAGGGAGTTTTTCCAAAAAATAAGAAAGCTGAAGAGGCTTTAAAGCCCCTCTGCCCCCCCCCCCATTATAGACACAACCCGAAAAGAAATCCCCGCACATGGGAGACCCAAATGAGGAGTCACCAGTCCCCAAATTGGAAGGTAAAATTATGTGTCATTATAGGAGAGTGTCTCTTTGCAACAAGACAAACCTCACCAGCAAAGGTATATTACGCTTATCTCAGAAAGAGACCCAGGACTACTGGGACTCTATTTCCCAGCCTCGCTTACAGCTTAATGTGGTTATGTGACTAAGTTTTCCTCGCTGGAATGTGGGCATGATGGCTGGAGCTGGGGCAGCCACCTTGGACCATGAGATAGAAACTGTGAGGTGAAAATGGCTGGAGCTTGCTTGGGTCTCTGATGATCATACAGCCTCCAAACCATCCCAGGACTGTCTATCTCTGATTATCTGAGAGAAGACATCAAGTTCTACCTTGTCAAAGCCCCCGTTAATTTGGGCTTTGCTGTGAACGCAGCTAAACATGATCATAACAAATGCAGGTGGCATTCCCGATCTCTGGCAAGTTCCTAAGATCTGAGCATGAACTCTGTGGCAGCCACTGTGCTGTGGGACAGGACCTCACTAAATTCTAAAAGGGACCTTAAGAGGTAGAGTTTCCGTCTGACAGATGAGGTCCCGAGGAGTCACACGGAAGTCTCACCGTGGCTAAATTCGGGCCTCAGAATTCAAACTGCGTCTGATCCCATGAGGCCATGCTCCTGACCATTATACTATCATGCCAGAGCAGCTCTGCCCCAAGGATGAGAGAGGGGGACTTTAGGCACTGGGAAACTGGGGTGATGGAGGAGGCAGATGAATGGCAGGTGGCTAATGAGGAGAGGCTGGCATTGGTGGTTGCTATGGGCGGAGCTCTGGAGCCACTGGTTACCAGGGGCAGTGGGTAGAGGGAGTAACAGGTGACACTTGAAACCTCCAGGGTGGGGCTGGCTGGGTCCAGGTTCAGCTGACTCTGGCTGGGAGCTGGGTGGCTGGGGTACTGGGGGGGTGGGCGGCGTTCTTCCAGCTGGCGGTCAGTGGGTGGGGAGGCTTCTGATGGCAGCCAGATGGGGCTGCGGTTCATGGGAAGTGGAAGCTGGCGTGTGAGTTTAGATGAAGGCAGGGGTCGAACAGGCCAGAGGGTGGCTGGGTTAGAGAGGCTCTCGGTGAGAGTTGGCTGGCCCTGACACCCACCCCCACCTGCCTGCCATCCACTCCCGGCTACCTCCTTCACACAGCGCTTCACCACCAACCTACACAGATGGCCACGTACAGCTCCCCGCCCCATCACAGACCAGGTGGGTGACCTCGGGTAAGACCCCCCCGTCTGCCTCTCTGTCGGGCGCCGTGCGCTGAGCGCGGAGCCTGCTTGGGAGTCTCCCTCTCCCTCTCTTTCCGCCCCTCCCCCACTCGCTCTCACTCTCCCAACATCAATAAATAAACGTTAAAAGGTACATTAAAATCTAAAAGGCCCGTGAGGTAGGCCTATGGTGAAACGCTTCAGAGGAGGCCCTGAAGCTCTGACCAACTTGGCCATGGTCACCCAGCGGGTCAACGGCCCAGCTGAGATCAGAGCCTCCAGACTGTGTCCAGAACTCTTATCCTTTCTACTTCAGGCTGCTGCCTAAGTGGTGAGTTACTGGCCTTGTGGGAGGTGGGGGGGGGGGGCCGGAGGGGGGGGCGCTGAAGAGGCCAGAAGCACCCTCACCCTGCTTCAGAGGGCAGGGACCCACCCGTGCTGTGACCCACCTGAGCCGTGGTTGGGCAGGAAGTGATCCAGGAAGGCCGGCTTTTTCCTCCGCCGTTTGCTCTCGATGCCATGGGGGTCTAAGGGAAGGTGGAGATGAGGAGCCCTGGACCCTCACAGCCCCGCCCCCCCCAGCCTAGGACTTAGCCATCCCCTCCCAGGAACCTGGAGATGGGTGTGGAAAGGGGCATAAGGGACACACCGGAGCTGTTCAGCTCCCCAAGGACGTCCGGCATCCCCCGTTTCCGCTTCTTGTCCACTCCATAGCTGTCTGTTCAGGAGACACCAGGGGCAAGGGAATCCATCAATAATTATAATTAAGCATTAATTACAGACACCGTTTAGGAAGTCCTTGACTTGCTCTAGTTTTTGGCCAACTAATGCAAATAGATGTCCACATCTTAATCAGAATGAAAAACCCAGATCCACTTCTAGCCACACTGGCCTCTTTGTCGTTCCTGGAACATGCCAGGCACAATCCTGCCTCAGGACCTTTGCACTTGCGACTCCAGCTGCTTGACACTATTTCCTGCCTCCCACCACTTCCCTCAAGAATTGCTTAGACATCCTCACGTCCTCAGCCATCCCCTTCTCCAGGAAGGCTTCCCTGATCCCCAGGCTTGGGTCAGATGCCCCCTCGGAGTGACCTGAGTCCCCCGAGCAATTCCATCCCCACTAAAGGACTATGACACTTACAAGGGCAAAGCTGAGGCTACCTTGGTCACTGCTGTGTCCCCAGCACCACCCAGTACAGGGCCAGGCATGAGCCGACGTGCTGAGGGGACAAATAAATACTCCCTAAATGCCATCAGATGGGTAGCATTATTTCCATTTTACATAGGAGGCTGAGGTTGAGAGAGGCCAAGTTCACAAAACCAGTAAGTAGTGGGTCCAGGAGTTGAACCCCAGTCTGTGCGGTCATGAGCCTGCATTTTACTTCTGCCTCTTCCCCTGGCCCCTCTAGGCCAAAGACCTGGTCTCTGGGCAGTGGGTCACCCTGGATTTCTGTGGTTACCATGGTCCCGAGGCAGGTACGTGAAGGGCAGAGGCTCACTGCAGACCCCGTCGGTAAGCCGCTGCAGGAAGACGTTCACGGTCACAGGCTCAGCGATTTCCAGGTCCTCATAGGGCGGTGTCTTGAACACAATGGCGATCTGGCGGTGCACATCGGCCTGGGAGAAGTCTGCCCGGCCTTCCCAGGAGGCCCTGCTGAACACCACCGATATATCCTCTGGCGGGAAAGTGGGGACATCAGCTGAGCCAGGACACTGGCCCACTGGGCCCCCAACACGTTCAGCCTCCCCCCAAATCAATGTTGATGTTTTTCAAGTATTTTTTTAAGTTTTTGCAATTCCAGCTGATTTTTTTTTTTAAATGAGTTCCACGCCCCATGTGGGGCTTGAACTCACGACCCCAAGATCGAGAATCACACGCTCTACCAACCGAACCAGCCAGGTGCCCCCGATATTGATAGTCTTAAGAATAAAACTAATCATCGTGGCAGCTAACCTGTTGAGCACCTACTCGGGTGCTAGTCACTAAGTATCTTAAATATTTTTTATGTATATTATCTCATTTAATCCTTTGAGCAACCTGAGCGGCAGGTAGAATTAATATCCCCACGGTGTCAGAAGCCCCGCAGACCACTGTCAGATTCAGTGATTCACTAAGGGGACCCACAGGACTCAACATATACTCATACTCATGGCTGAGATTTATTACAGCAAGAGGATAATGAGCGTCCTCAGTAGAGGGAAAACATTTTGCCTGGAGTAAAGTCCAGAGGAAACCAGTCACAAGCTTCCAAGAGTCCTCTCCCAGTGGAGTCGCAGAGAACATGCTGATTCCCTCCCCCCCCATAACAAACTGTGACAACACATGTGAAATGCGGTCTCTCAGGGAAGCTCGCTGGAGACCCTGGCACCCCGGAGGTTTTTACTGGGGGCTGGTTCCATAGGCACCGTCTGCCTGGCACATACCAAAATTCCAGACTCCCAGAAGCAAAGCAGGTGTTCAGCACAAACCACATTGTCCGTGCAAACAGTTTAAACAAGTGAGCCACTCCCATCAGTCAGGGAATGGTGGGAGCCCTCTCGACACCCAAGATTCCAAAAGCCAGCCAAGGGTCAGCCCTTGAAGTAGGCCTTTCAAAGGATAATAGTCTCAGATCTACTGTGCCAACTCTCCTACACAGCCACTTTAATTTTTTTTTAATGTTTATTTATTTTGGAGAGAGGGAGGGAGAGAGAGAGAGAGAGAGCACGAGCAGGGAGGGGGCAGAGAGGGAGGGAGACACAATCCGAAGCAGGCTCCAGCCTCTGAGCTGTCAGCACAGAGCCCCAACTCATGAAACTCGAGATCATGACCTGAGCCGGAGTCGGATGCGTGACCGTGACTGACTGAGCCCCCCAGGGGCCCCAAGTATGATTACTTTTATTAGCATTATACAAGGTACTAGCTTCAGGCCTGGCACTCAGAAATTCTCATTAACGCTAACTCTTTGTAGTGTAGTTCTTGGGTAGTTGAGATCCCGTAACATCCCAACACCAGCTCGTTTCAGGGATGAGGAAATGGAGACTCAGGGTGGTGAAGTCACCAACCCAAGACTGGACAGTGAGTGAACGATGGTCAGGACTCACATCTGCCCCTAGTTATTTGCACACACCTGGAACAGTCTCCCTGCTCTTGGTCCCCAGTCCCAGGCCCCTAACAATCTCCTTGGCATTCCTCAGATCTTGGCTCAAATATCACCTCTTCTGGGAAGCCTTCCATGGTGCCCAGACCATGTCTGGTCTTCTTGTTGTTCAGTCTTGGTGCTTTGTCTTCTTCTGTCTTAGCATAACTCACCTTTGGAATTTGTCTTTATTTCCTTATCCCCCCCCTCCCCCCCGCCCCCCACTGAACTGGGAGCCCTGCAAGAGCAGAGCCCGGGGCTGTCTCTGTCACTGCTATGTCCCAACACTGCCTAGCACAAGGGCCCAGCACAGAGAGCCACTCAATCACCATTTGCTCATTCACTCAAAATTTTATAAGAACCTCCCATTCCTGGGGGGGGGGGGGTCACCTGGGGGGCTCAGCCAGTTGAGCGTCCGACTTCGGCTCAGGTCATGATCAGGTTTGGGAGTTCGAGCCGCGTCGGGCTCTGTGCTAACAGCTCAGAGCCTGGAGCTTGCTTCAGATTCTGTGTCTCCTCCTCTCTCTGCCCCTCCTATGCTCATGCTGTCTCTCTCTGTCTCTCAATAATACATAAACGTTAAAAAAAAATTAAGAACCTCCCATTCCTGGGCACAAAAACTTATACATAAATGTTCGATTGGTCATAGTGAGACTTGTAATAACCAAAAGGTGGGGGGAACCTGGGTGGCTCAGTCAGTTAAGTGTCTGACTCTTGATTTCTACTCAGGGTGGTAGGATCGAGCTCTACACCAGAGTCTGCATTGCAGAGCCCGCTTGGGATTCTCTCTCTCCGCCCCTCCCCTGCTCGTGCTTTCTCTCTCTCTAAAAAAAAAAAAAAAAAAAGAAAAGAAAAAGAAAAAAAAAAGTAAGACATCTAGGTTTACAAAAAAAAAAAAAAAAACCCAAAAACTCAAGTGTTTACAAAATAAAACATTTTTTAATTGAAAAACAAGAATAGCCAACCCAAATGTCCACCAACTTATAAATGAATAAACAAATTATATATCTGTGCAGTGGTGTATTCAGTCATAAAAAGGAAGGAAGCACCATACTACCACACAGATGAATCCTGCAAACATTAAGCGAAAGAAGCCAGACATGAAAGGCCATGTGTCGTAAGATTCCATTTATGTGAAATGTCCAGAAGAGAGAAACCTACCAACAGACACTGATTAGTGGTGGCCAGGGCTTAGGGGAGGGAAGAATACAGAGTGACTGCTTATATAATATAATAGACCATGAAAATGTTCTGGAACTAGATAGTGGTGGTGGCACCCCATGATGACTGTATTAAGTGCCACTGAATTGTATACGTTAAAACAGTTAAAAAAAATTTTTTTTTTAAAGAGTAAGGGGCAGCCGGGTGGCCCAGTTGGTTGAGTGTCTGACTTCGGCCCAGGTCATGATCTCATGGTTCGTGAGTTCGAGTCCCACATTAGGCTCCCCGCTATCAGCATGGAGCCGGCTTGAGATCCTCTGTCCCCTCTCTCCCTGCCCCTCCCTCACCTGCATGCGTGCTCTCTCTCTCAAAAATAAATAAACATTGAAACAATTTTTAATTTTAAAGAGTGAAACTTGTGGCAAAAAACAAAAAAAAGTACAATTTTTTTTTTTTTTTTTTTCCTGAGAACGTCATGTGTGCTTGACCCTGGACTGGGTAGTTCTGGGGACACAGCTGCTCACCAAGACAGCCCTAGGTCCTACCCTATACACCCCAATGGAGGAGACAGATGTTAACTATGTAATGACACAGCCTGAGAAAGGATTGAGAAGGATCCCTGAAGCTGTGACAGGCTCTCCCACTCTGCTCCCCACCTGCCCCAATGGCCTTGCTGTTCCTCCAACACCGGGACCTGCTACCACCCCAGGGCCTTTGCACTTGCTGTTTCCTCTGCTGAATCGCTCTTCCCCAGAGAGTCACACAGATCCCTCATGGCTCCCACAACATACCCTAAGAGTGGTCTTCCCTGACCCCACTGAGTAAAATTGTGCCCACAAGCCTTCCAGCCATTCTTCCCTATCTCCTTTCTCAGAATTGTTTTTCTCCAAACACTACTTTGTCACCATCTTCCTGAATTTTTTTTCAACTCTCTTTCTCTATCTTTTTTCTGTTTCCTCCCAGAACGATGATTAGGAGCACAGACCACCTGCATTCAAATCCGGTCTCTACCCGCCTAGCTGTGTGACCTTGTGCAAGTTACTTAACCTTTCTGTGCCTTAGTTTCCTGTCTATAAAAAGAGAGATAATGATTGGATCTACCTCCTAGAACTTTTAGGCAATTAGATGATCTACTGAGTGATACATACAAAATGCTTGTAAGACGGGTGCCTGGGTGGCTCAGTCAGTTAAGCATCCGACTTCAACTCAGGTTATGATCTCATAAGTTCGTGGGTTCGAGCCCCACGTTGGGCTCTGTGCTGACAGCTCCGAGCCTGGAGCCTGCTTCAGATTCTGTGTCTCCTCCCTTTCTCTGCACCTCCCCGGCTTGCCCTCTGTCTTCCTCTCAAAAATAAATAAACATTTAAAAAAAAATCGAAAACAAAAACCAAAGTGCTTGTAAGAGAGCTTGGCATATAGAAAGGGCAAGATAAACGTTAGCTCTTTACTACTGTTGGGGGTGATGCGATGTATAATAGAGTCACATGACAGAAAACGCAAAGGATACAGAAAAGACATATATGGTAAGAGGGAAAGCTCTCCCCAGCCAGGCAATGCGGCGGGCACCTGTTTTTTATGAAACCCTCTCTTTGAAAAAGGGACACTTGAACAGACACGAATGAAGCGGGGGAGATATTTCTCCCCCTCTCCATTTTCCTCCTCCTGTAGCCCTAGCCCAGCCGTCATAAAGCATTTATTTATGCAACTCCAGGATGTTAATATCAGAGTCCCCCCCGTCCCCACCGCAGCTCCTGGGGGCCGGCACTGCCTGGCCTGAGCCAGCACATAAGGCTCTCCATCTTTGCTCATGAATGAGCGAGTGAGCGGCTCCGTGAGCGAACGGACCAGTCAGCTGTTTCACTCGGGCTCCACAACCAGAGTTCTGGATCCTTCGACTCCGCCGCCCCCAGTCGACCAGCTCCTCCTCACCCAATCACCCTCCCAGCTCCCTGGCTACCCCAGCAAAGCCAGCAGACCCCACGCCCCGTCCCGGGCCGCTGTCCCAGGTCCCTCACCTTTCTGCACCTTGTCGCACAGCAGATAGAGCTCCTCGCCCCCCGTGCACGGCCCGCTCTCCTTGTTAATTCGGCAAATCCGCAGCTCTGACGTGTTTGTGGACTCTGGGACAGAGCGAGGGGAAGAGGGATGGAAGCAAAGATGAGAATTCGGTCATCCAACCCTTAGCAGGTACCCCGTGGGTGCCCACCCTGGGCCAGGCCAAGATGGAAACGGAGAAGCCAGCTGGCCTGATCCCCCTGGAACCCGTGGTCCAGGGAGAAGAAGAAGATGCTCAGACGGAAGGGTGGATGGAGAGTCGCGAGTCCTCCAGGCTGAGGCCCAGTGAGTGTCCAGCCGAAAGGGAGGCTGTCAGACCTCAGAGGAGAGTCGGCCAGGTCAGGGGTCAGAGACCATTCTGAGAGGAGGATTCGTGGTCTGAGATCTGTAGTGGACACCCTCGTCTTGCCTGTCTAGCAGCAGCCCCTCAATTTTTCTTGAAGATAACAGCCCCCACCCCCATCTCAGTCAAGTGTGCACCTGTTTTGGGGGGCTGAAGCCACTCCCTAGCTCAGCAGTGATCACATGCCCAAACCTGGCCAATGAAAGCACTGCCTCCCTCTGGCCACAGCTGATTGGTCAGAGAGGAACACATGACCGAAGCCAGGCCAATGAGAGCAAGCCCCGAGAATCCAACCAAAAACACTGGGTAAGAGAAGCTCTCTTTGGGCACAGGGGAGAGGTTCCAAGCTGGTAGGATACAAGGCTAGGGCTGCATACAGTCATTTTGCCCCACCATGGGAGGACCCTGCCAAAAATGACTCTAAAGTGGAGGAAATAGAACTTAGAGTTGGAAAGAGATCCCTAATGGTACCGCTGAGCACCTGGATTCAGCCAGACCTGAAGCACTTTAGGTGCTGGACCTTGTTAATTAATGGAACAAACAGATTCTTCAGCCCATTTGAGTTGGAATCCTATCACTTGCACCCACAAAAGCCTTGGCTGAATTAATATCCCTCCCATTTGGGGGCACCTGGGTGGATCAGTCACTTAAGCAGCTGACTCTTGGTTTTGGCTCAGGTTGCGATCTCACGGTTTGTGAAATCGAGTCCCGAACCGGGCTTTGCACTGACAGCATGGAGCCTGTTTGGGATTCTCTCTCTGCCCCTCCCTCTCTCTGTCTCAAAATAAATAAACTTAAAAAAAAAATCCCTCCTCATTTTGATGCTTGTGGCAGTCACTGTAGGCTGCTAAAACCTAACAGCCATTCCCATTCTCCTCTTCCATACCTATATTGCTCTGTAGAGGATGGAAACCTAAATACTTGCCTTCCCAGACTCCCTTGCAACTAGGGGCAGCGATGAGACCAAATTATGGCCAATGATACATAAACAGAAGTCTACCGGGGGATTCTGGGGAATCTACTGTTTTCTGTATAAAAGAAAAAAGTATTATTACTCGTGCTGCCTCTTTCCTAGAACTGCCTAGTACAGTGGTTCAGGTTGTGCATTCTACAATACTAAGAGCCCTCGTTTCATAGGCTACCTAATAAATGCTGGCCACTGCAACTGGGCAGTGTACAGCCTGCACACCGTACAGGGTGACACTGCCCATCGTGCCTTGAACACAGACATGATATCTGGAGCCGTGGCAGCCAGCTCATGACCAAGGGCATCACAGAGCTGAACCAGGGCCCTAATATTGCCAAGCAGCCGAATCAGCACGGACAGACTTAATAACGAGACAAATGAAAATAGAGAACACCCTTGGCTTGTTTGTTCAAGCCATCGAATGTGGGGCTTTCCAGTATCCGTGGCCAACAACGATCCTAATAGGCACACCCCAGACTCACTCTTGTCATAGACGGGCTCAGAGAGCACGGGGTCCATCCGGCGCATCTGTCCCTGCTGGTCCCTATATGAGGCCTGGAAGCAAATCCTCACGACATTCATGTCTACCTCTTGATGGTTCTTCAGGGACCCAGCTGTAGGAGAGAGATGGGAAGGCTGAGGGTGGGGGGTGGAGACTCTGGTGGGAAGATGGTGAGAGGGTAGGGACTGGGGGCTGGGGAGACAGCGGATACCGGAGAAGGTGAGGTAAGGGGACCGGGTGGCAGAGAGGGCGAGGCGTCCAGGAGGACAAGCCAATCGGACTAGTTTCAGGCACTCACCATTGTAGGGGTCGATGCCCAGCTGAATCTTCCGCTCAATGGCGGCTTCAATCTCCTTCTTCCTCACACACTGGATGCCCAGATTGTTAAAGCTGAACGGGGAGAGGGAAGGAATGGGTGAAGGGAGGTACTCATGAATAGGCAGGTAGAGACCTAACCCAGAGGAGGACTCCGGCAGATGCTGCCTTGGGGCTCAGAGTCTCAGGGTGCCCAGCATCAGGAGGGCCCTAAGGGTTTAAACCCCTCAGGAGCATTGGGGATTCTCGAGAGCACCTGGAAACGCACCTGTCTTTCCCATATGAAAACACCGGCCAACCCCATTTATGGTAGGAACACTGCAAATTATGGGGCACCCGGGTGGCTCACTCGGTTGAGCATCCGACTTCAGCTCGGGTCATGATCTCGCAGCTCGTGAGTTCGAGCCCCACATCGGGCTCGCTGCTGTCGGCCTGTCCGCGCAGAGCCCGCTTCAGATCCTCCGTCCCCCTCTCTCCGCCCCTCCCCTGCTTGCGCTCTCTCAAAGATAAATATTAAAAAAAAAAAAAAAAAAGTGGGGCGCCTGGGTGGCTCAGTCGGTTAAGCGTCCGACTTGGGCTCAGGTCACGGTCTCACGGTCCGTGAGTTCGAGCCCCGTGTCGGGCTCTGTGCTGACAGCTCAGAGCCTGGAGCCTGTTTCAGATTCTGTGTCTCCCTCTCTCTCTGCCCCTCCCCCGCTCATGCTCTGTCTCTCTCTGTCTCAAAAATAAATAAACGTTAAAAAAAATTAAAAAAAAAAGAACACTACAAATTAAAACCGACATGATGCCAATGTAGAAAAAAAACTCATCGTCGGGGACTTGCTTAATTAATTGTGAACGGCTGTACATCAGAATTCTATGCAGCCAGGAAAAAGGATAGGGCAGCTCTAGATGCTTATAGGAGTGATCTCCAAGATGTACTGGAACATAAAAAGGAGGTACAAACGTCTGCTACTTGTAAGGGGAGAAAAAACGAAAGTACGTGTAATATATTTTTAACCGCCTCTAGGAAGGGACGCTGATAGCTGAAGGACACTGATAGCTGGGAGGAAGTTTATTTTTCACTGTAGAATCTTTTTGTACCTTTTAATTTTTATTTCTTGTAAATTATAAAGGGAAAGAAGGAATGATCCTTGCAGTTAAGTGGGGTCGGGAGTCGAATCCCAGCTTTGCCATCAGCTATCTGGGCTCCTTCACCTCTCCGTGCCTCAGTTTCCACCTCTACAAAATGGGGATAAATATAATGTGTGTGAATGGGCGTGCAGCAGGGGGGCCAGGCCTAGGTAAGCCCCTCCACCACCCCCGGGCCTGGCCTCAGTCTCCCCGTCTAGGAAATGCAGTGGGAACAATCTGGCCAAGCGGCCCCTTTTGCTAAGGTTTCCCTGGGCAATCTTCAGCCCCTCTATTTCTCTGGTGCCTGAGGGGCAGGGTTAGGGGTCAGGGGTCAAGTACCTGTGCCGGGGGCTGACATGAGGCCGGAGCCTCACCCTGCAGACGCCGTCGGTGCAGTCTTTCCCCACGAGGCTGTGGGGGTGGACTCGGTGAGGCCAATCCTTCCACACCAGGCAGGCGGTCACCTCCACCTCCCGAAGCCCTCCACAATCCCGGAGCTGCAGGGAGACAGGTGCACTTTT
Organism: Panthera tigris; assembly: GCF_018350195.1. Lineage (NCBI taxonomy): Eukaryota > Metazoa > Chordata > Mammalia > Carnivora > Felidae > Panthera > Panthera tigris. Next base: position 11,696,481 of record NC_056674.1, read on the forward strand.
GGGGTCCCATCGCAGACACCTGCACTCATCCAAACTCCCTGGGGCCTCCTCTGGTAACTCCCCAACCCTCTCCCCCCACAGGATGACGGAAGGGCGTTTGCTTAAGACCCCTCTGGGATCCTGAGCCAGAGGCTTCCGACTGGTGACCTGGGGGCCTCATCACATGATAGCTGCCCTCCAGATGTCCCTTCTTTGGCCACTGTGAGTTTTAGAAACTTGGATGCACACAGGGTCTCCAAGTATGGCCCACAGAGAACTTACTAATGACCAGAGGAAAAAAGCACCTTCGCAGGGGAAACGCCACTGGGCGCCGTGTAAATCAGGTGGCCAAGGTCAACATCACCAATACTGGGCCAAAATGACTTGGGTACCCTGATGGGGTACACTGGGAAGGCACAACATCGCTGCTGTGACAGCTTTCCAGAAGCACATCACCTGAATCTCACCGTGATTCCTCAAACGAGCCCAAATGGTGGTTCATCAGGTCAAAAAAAAAAAATCAGTGTTGTGAAAGAATAAAAAGATGGGCATCGCGGGTCGCCTGGGTGGCTCAGTCGGTTGGGCGTCTGACTTCGGCTCGGGTCATGATCTCGCGGCCTGTGAGTTCGAGCCCCGCGTCCGGCTCTGTGCTAACAGCTCAGAGCCTGGAGCCTGTTTCAGATTCTGTGTCTTCCTCTCTCTCTGACCCTCCCCCACTCTCATCTCTGTCTCTCCCTGTCTCAAAAATAAATAAACATTACAATTAAAAAAAAAAAAAAAGAAAGAAAAAGAAAAAAAAAGATGGGCATCGCATTTGGGTGATAATCGAACAAATAACATATACGGACCTGGCTGGTAATTACACACTGGTGTATGTATGTGAAAATGCATAGAGCTGCACACACAAGAGTCGATCAACTGCAACTTGATTTGAAAAAAAAAAAAAAAGGAGAGGGGGCGTCTGGGTGGCTCAGTAGGTTGAGCGTCTTGAGTCTCGATTTCGGCTCAGGTCCTGAAACCAGGGTCGTGGGATGGAGCCCTGTGTCAGGCTCCGTGCTGAGCGTGGAGCCTGCTTGAGATTCTCTCTCTCTCTCTCTCTCTCTCTCTCTCTCTCTCTCTGCCCCTCTCCCCTGCTCACGCTCTCTCTCTCAAATTAAAAAAAAAAAGAGAGAGAGAGACCAGAGAGACATGACAAGCAAATGCAATCTATAACATATGATCCTTAACTGGATCCTGGATGCAGGAGGCAGAAACGATGATAAAACACATCTTGGGGACAAGCGGGAGACGTAATACATCGGACGATATAATGGGATATTGTTAATTTTCCCAGGGAAGCTAATGATATTGTTAATGTCGCCATGCGGGAGTTTAGTCTATTTGCAGGAGGTGCCGGCTGAAGTATCCCGAGGTGAAGTAACTTAATATCTACAATGTGCATGCACATAGTTTAGCACAAACAGTGTGTGTGTTTGCGTGTATGGAGAAGAGTGGCAGATACAGGGAATGTGGCCCAATGTCAACGGGCAAATACGAGTTAAGGGCACACAGGCGCTCCCTGGACTAGTCTTTCCATTTTCCTGTAATTAAAAAATGTTTCAGGGGCACCTGGGTGGCTCATAAGCTTGTGGGTTCGAGCCCCGCGTCGGGCTCTGTGCTGACGGCTCAGAGCCTGGAGCCTGCTTCCGATTCTGTGTCTCCCTCTCTCTCTCTGCCCCACCCCCCGCTCACGCTCCGTCTCTGTCTCTCTCTCAAAAATAAACATTAAACAACTTTTTTAACAAGTTTCATCCAAACTCATCAAAATGTGTGCATTAAATATGCACAATTTTGCATATATAAATTATACCTCAATAAAAACTTTTTTAAACTACAAAAAAAGACTAAAATAATTTTTGTTCCAATCTGGGGAAACCAAAAATTTGGTGCCTGCATTTCAAAAGCATGAAACATCATGCTATGCCAGATTTCCAGATTCCCTTTAAAGAAAATGGACATTAAGGCAACTGGGGCCGGAATTCCTGTTCAGCAGCCACATGGCAGGGAGGAAGTTTATTTTTCACCGTAGAATCTAGCAGATAGAAACCAGCTCTTCAGATGTCACCCAGACCCACCTGGTTTTCCTGAGTCACCCGTAGGGCCCTGCTAACATCAAAGACCCTGTAAAGCCTGCTCTGAACTTCTAAAAAAATTTTTTTAGTAACTTTTTTTTAAATGTTTATTTTTGAGAAAGAGAGAGCAAGGCAGGGGCAGGAGAGAGGGAGACCCAGAATCCAAAGCAGGCTCCAGGCTCTGAGCTGTCGGCACAGAGCCCAAAGCGGGCTCGAACTCACAGACTGTGAGATCATGACCTGAGCCGAAGTCGGAGGCTCAACTGACTCAGCCACCCAGACCCCCTGAGCTCTGAACTTCTAAAGCCCTTCCCTATAAAAGACCAGGAAAGAGTGTGTCTCTGTGGGGGAGTACTGCCCTCTAGGGGGTGTTTGGGATATTGGGGGGTGATATGGGTTGACTGGGTAATGGGGACCCACGGCAGGCGGTAGCCAGAGCCAGATGTGCTCCACCGCCTGCAAAACCAGGGACAGTCCAACACAAGTCCTGCAAGATTTTGATCATCCCGCCAACATTCACATCGGTGACAAACCTGTTTGAAATAATCACAGCCAGAATCTAGCTGTTTTACATATACAGTCCTTTTTCCCATAACTTAAAAATACGCTGAAGTTTGAGGGCGCCTGCGTGGCTTAACTGATTGAACGTCTGACTTCGGCTCAGGTCATGATCTCGTGGTTCGTGAGTTCGAGCCCCGCGTCAGGCTCTGTGCTGACAGCTCAGAGCCTGGAGCCTGCTTGGGATTCTGTGTCTCCCCCTCTCTCTGCCCTTCCCCCACCTGCGCTCAGTCTCTCTCTCTCTCTCTCTTTCTCAAAAATAAACACACATTAAAAAAAAAATTATACTGAATTTTCAAGGACCGCGGCCACCATGTTAACTGAGGGAAGACCGGATTTTGTTTTAGACTAAGGGTTGTTTGCCACTTTGGAAGATCCCATCACCAGCTGCAACCCTGGCCAAATGGCGTTTAATTCGCTAACTCCACCTGACTGGGTCAGGCTGCCGATGGGGCCACTGCATTAGTGAGGTCTCAAGCCACTGCCACCTTCATTAGGATTCCCTGGGGCTGTGCCTGAACATTTACATATTGAAATGAAGGTGCTTATTATGCTGTTTATTTTCCTTTTATTTCTCCTTCATATTAAAGTTACGGCATTATGGATTTGGGGGGTGATTATGAGTAGAGAGACGTAATATTGCATATAAATTTCACTGAGTCAGATGGGGTTAAAGCTATTCATTTAACCAGCTCCCCACCATAATATTAGGAGATCCAGAAAACCTCAGAGTCAACGGTCTGGGGATTCAGGAGAACTGCAGGGCTGGAAACTTCTAAGATGTCACACGAGGCCTTGGAATAAATCAGAGCTGGTACCAAATCCAGGCTCCGTTGCTGGCCATCTGCATGATAAACCTGTCTATCCTGCCTTTATCTACAAAATGGATATTAGTAAGCACCTGGCACACAGGAGTGCTTAGTAATTACTACCGTCAACTTGCTGTGTGCCCCCGAGCAAGTAACTTCCCCTCTCTGAGCCTCAGTTTCCTCCTCCAAAAGATGGGACTAAAAATCCTGAGTCCAGATTCAGAGCCAGGTGGTCCCCTGTTGTGGGGTTTTTACTGTGCTAACTCTTTGAAAATCAAAACAAACACCAAGCCAGAAAAACTGCCTGGAAAGACCTAGAAAGAAAGGGTTGGGGAAAACACAGCGTCCAAGCATCACCCCACAGGTAAGTTACTAATTACAAAGGAAGGCTGTACCTTTACAACGAAACGGCCTGCTGGTCCCTAGCTGGTATGGGCCAAGGGCATCCCCCTGCGACTCATATGTTGAAGCCCTAACCCTCAGTGCCTCAGGATGTGACTGTATCTGGGGACAAGAGTCTTTCAAGAGGTGATTAAGTTAATGAGGCCGCTAGGATGCGTTCTGATCCAATCTGCCCAATGTCCTTATAAGAAGAGGTGATTTAGGGGCACCTGGGTGGCTCACTCAGTTAAGCTTCCAACTCTTGATTTCGGCTCAGCTCATGATCTCATGGTACATGAGTTCCAGCCCCGTGTCAGGCTCTGTGCTGAAGCGAGGAACCTGCTTGGGATTCTCTCTCTCCTTCTCTCTCTGCCCCTCCCCCATGCTCTCTCTCAAAAAAAAAATTTTAAAAAGAGGTACTTTGGACACGCAAAGAGACACCAGAGGAGTGAGGACACAGAAAGGGAAGCCGTCTGCAAGCCAAGGAGAGAGACCTTAGAGGAAACCAAATCTGCTGGCACCTTGATCTTGGACCTCCAGCCTCCAGAGCCATGAGGACAATACATTTCTGTTGTTCAAGCCACCCAGTCTGTGGGATTTTGTAATGGCAGCCTGGGCAGGCAAATATACCTCCCCACAGGGTCTGACTCAACATCACTGACATGGGGACAGACTGCCACCCCGTGTCTCCTGATGTGAGACTGATGTGAGCCACAGCATCACCAGTGGGGTATTCCCACCAAAACATACAGCCTGATCTCCTCTGGAAACGCTCAACAAGCACAGAATGCGGGACATTCGACGAAACAGCTGTCCTGTCCCCGCCCCCCAAGTGTCCACACCCTAAAGCATGAAGTCAGACTGAGAAGCTAAACTCAGGTCAAAAGACACTAGAGGCAGAGGCGCCTGGGTGGCTTAGTCGGTTAAGCCTTCGACTTTGGCTCAGGTCATGATCTCACGGTTGGTGAGTTCGAGCCCCGCACTCGGCTCTCTGCTGTCAGCACAGAGCTCGCTGCGGATCCTCTGTCCCTCTTGTTGCCCATCCCCCCACGCTCAAAAATAAACATTAAAAAGACACTAAGGCCATCCGTCTTAGTCTGTCCGGGCTGCTACAACAGAACACGTGAACTGGACGGCATCTAAGCAACAGCAATTTATTTCTCACTGTTCTGGAGGGGGCCAGCATGGTCAGGCTCTGGGGAGGCCCGTCTTCCAGCCCTGACTTCCCTCAATGTCATCCTCACCTGGTGGGAGGGGCCGGCAAGCTCTCTGGAGTCTCTTACAAAATCATCAACCCCACTCACGAGAGCTCTGCTCCCATAACCTCAGCACTTCACAAGGGCCCTACCTTCTTCTCTCTCCACAAAGACTCTACCTTCTAATACCATCACACTGGGGACTAGGATTGCAACGGATGTAGTTTAGGGGGACACAAACATTCAGACCATAGCAAGTCCTGTCAGTTAAATGCAGCACGTGATCCTGGACTGAATATTAAACAAGTGAACAAAAACAAGAGCTATCAAGAATATTTGGGGGACACCAGGCTGGCTCCGTGGGGGGAGCACGTGACTCTTGATCTCAAGGTTGTGAGTTCAAGCCCCACATTGGGTGAGGAGAGTACTTCAAAATAAAATCCTCAAAAAGAAAAAAGAACAGGGATGCCCTGGTGGCTCAGTCGGTTGAGCACCCAACTTCAACTCAGGTCATGATCTCATGGTTCGTGGGTTCGAGCCCCACATCAGGTCTCTCTCATAAAAGAAAGAAAGAAAGAAAGAAAGAAAGAAAGAAAGAAAGAAAGGGAGGAAAAAAGAAAGAAAAACAACATTTAGGGGATAATTAGAATATGGACTTAATATTAGATAATACCCTTGGAGGAAAATTAAGTTTCTAGAGCATGATGATGATATTATGATTATATGGGTACTACATTGTAGGAAAACATCCTTGTGCTTGAGGGATATACACTGAAACATTATGGGTGGAGTCTATCTCCAACTTACTTTTAAATCTCCCTCTCTAAATGTCTATCTAAAGGGAGAGAAAGACATAAAGCAAATAAGGCAAAAGTCACGTTCACTGCAATGTTCTTGTCTATCGTATGTAGGTTTTTAATTTTTCAAAAGAAAAAGTTGAGACATAAAGTTGAAAAAAAAATACCCTGACAATTGGAAAAATAGACAAAATCTTTAAAGATAAATAAGGCGTTACAAAAATATCCCTCTATGCCCTGTGCTTGCCCCATTCCTGAAAATCCGGTGATGGAATGTACATTTCAAAGTAAACCGTTCTTTCCACCAGAATGTTCCGCCCTGGATGCTGCTTTTGGCCACAATGTCTGGAACCAAATCAAATAACAACTACCTAGCTGAGTAAAGGGAGCCTCCACTAGGGGAGTGAGTGGTGGGGAGCTCCAACTCCATTCAGAAGCACCGGACTAACCTCAATTCACACAGCTGGTAAGATTCAAACCCACGTCTTTCTGACTCTAGAATCTGAATTTGTAACCACTATGTTGACTGCTTCCTGCAGGGTGGAGGAAGGACAGGGTTGCTCTGTTAATCACCTAAATAAACCTATGAATATAAATTCCCGTACTTTGTGGGAGAGGGGGAGGGAAGGAAGCAGGAGACCTCGTGTGAAGGAGTTTGGACCTGGGGCAGAAGTGGGCTAAGGCCTCATGGGTCTCCAGGCGGGAGGAACAGCATGGGCAAAGTCCTAGTGGCTGGAGGGTGGCCAGTGAGGAGGGGCTGGGTGGGAATGGGCAGCAGGAGCCAGAGGGTGAGAGCCTTAGAGGCTCAGGGAGGAGATTAGGCTTCCTCCTGGGGGCACTGGGGAGCCAAGAAAGGGCTGTGAGCAAGGGCAAAGAGCAGACGTGCAACTTAACAGGGCCCTTCTGGCTGCCTGGTCGGGGGAAATTCGGAGGACTCTGGGCGCTGGCGGCCATGCAACCCGGGGCTGGTGCAGTGATTCACCCACAACTCAGGTTCAATAAACACTTCGACAAAGATCCGGAAGCACATGAGGGCTCTGTACTGGGGAGATGCAAGGAACCATGCCTCTCCGACGCCAGTTGGGAGAAATGGTCATGGGCACAACCTCACGGAGGGCAATTTGCCTACCAAATTACCTTAGACCAACCAGCAAGGTCCACTTCCAGGAGCGACATGAAGGAAAGAACAGACGAACCGAGTCATTCTCTACAGCGTTGCTTATAATAGGAGATGGGAAACAACCCCAATACCCACCAGGAGAGAATCCGCACGGTAAATTATCCCCCATCCACGCATGTTAATACAAATCTTTGATGTTTGAAAGTTTTGAGGCATGTGCTTTAAAACTTTAAAACAGAGGCACTTTTAAACAGGTTTGAAACGGGTAGCTCTGGGGCGCCCGGGTGGCTCAGTCGGTTAAGCGTCTGACTTTGGCTCAGGTCATGACCTCACAGTTTGTGAGTTCGAGCCCCGCATCCGGCTCTGGGCTGACAGCTCGGAGCCTGGAGCCTGCTTTGGATTCTGTGTCTCCCTCTCTCTCTGACCCTCCCCCACTCACACTCTGTCTCTGTCTCTGTCTCTCCCCCGAGAATAAGTAAACATTAAAAAAAAAAAATCTTGAAACAGGTAGCTCAGGGGGTTAAGCATTAGACCTGGGCTCAGGTCACATGATCTCACGATTTGATTCACGCATGGGAGCCCTGCAAGGGGTGAGTTCCAGCCCCACACTGAGTGAGCTCGAGCCCCGCTTCCGGTGAACACAAGCCCTCTCTTTCGGTGAGCTCTGCTTCTCTCTCTCTCTCTCTCTCTCTCTCTCTCTCTCTCGCTTCTCTCTCTCTCTCTCTCTCCCCGTCTCCGTCCCTTGTGGGATTCTCTCTATCCTCTCTCTCTGCCCCTTGCTCACTTGCACCCTTTTGCTCTCAAATAATAATAATAATAATAATAATAATAAATAATAATAATAAATAAATAAATAAATAAAACTTTAAAACAAAATAAAGATGCGTGTAGCAAACCCAAATGTGGAATCTTATTTTTCCCTCTCTTTAACACAAAAGGTAGCATAATCCCCTACAAATGGTTCTGTGCCTTTTTTTTTTTGGTTTATTAATCTATCTTGGCGATGGTTTCACATTAGTACAGTAAGGGAGGGCTTCATTTAAAATTGTTTCTGTGTTAACTAACTGCACGTCTTTATATTTATCGGCACACACATTCACACACATAGACTTGCCATGGCTGCGAAGGATTCCAATGTGTAGATGTTCACAGGATTATTTCACCAGTGCCATGCTGATGAACGCTGCATTCTGATTCTTTACGCAAGGCTGCAAGGGATAACCTTGCACATCCCTCTTTTTGCCCCCAGGCTGGCATATATCTACATGATCAGTGCCTGGAATGGCCAGGCCGATGAGTCACGATGGATGGTCATAATCGTTAACGCCGTAAGGCCAGCGGTTCATCTCTGCGGAGCACATACCGTGCTGGAGGCCCTTGGCGTGTATAAATTAACTCGTTTCCGCCTCCCAACAACCGCAGGTGGGTTAGTATTATTATTATCCCGTTTTGTGGAGAAGGAAACTGAGGCACAGAGGGACTGAATAAGCAGCCCAAGGCTGCACAGCTAGTAAATGGCAGAACGGGGATTCATTCAAACTTGGCCACTCCGATTATTAAGACCTCCCTTGTGGACCGGGAGATCGCGTCGGCCCTTCCACGGCAATGATAATTTCGATTAATACTGCCAACTGCCAGGAAGGAGGCCTTTCTTTGAATGTCCTTTTGAATCTGGGGCCAGGCGATTAACTATGATCCGCTCCAACAACAGCAACAGCAATAATAATAACGACCGTCAACTAGGCTAACTACACGCACGCGAATCCCGGGGGCGGGGGACCGCGACACCCCACCCCGGGCCCCACCTCGATGGCGGGCAGCGTCTTGCTCGCCTCCGTGCTGCTCTCCCCGAGGATGCTGCCGGCCGAGCGGCCCTCGCACTCGTAGCGGAAGCGCATGCCGCGCTGTTTGGGCTGCTCCGTGATGACCAGGTGCGGCCGCGGCCCGGGGCCCGGGGCCGGGGGCAGGATCCGGCCCAGGGGACAGCCCCAGGGCGGCGGCGTGGCCGGGGGCGGGGGCGCCGCGGGGCCCAGGGTGACGGTGCTCAGGGAGGCGGCCCCGCGAGACACCAGGCGCGGCAGTCCCTCGCCCGGGCCCGGCTGCGCCCCCTCCAGGCCAAAGCCATTCTCCTTGATGTACTCGTCGATGATCTCTGCGGGAGAAGCAAAAACTGGGGGTGACGCTGATTATAAAAGGAATGGCTCGGTGACCCTCCCTCCCCACCCCCGCCCCGAGACCTGTGCCGCCCCGCCTTCCCTAAGCCACTCCTTTCTTCACAAACATATTTCTTGGGGCGCCTGGGTGGCTCAGTCGGTTGAGTGTCCGACTGGGGCTCAGGTCATGATCTCGCGGTTCACGAGTTCGAGGGACTGGGCTCTGTGCTGACAGCTCAGAGCCCGGAGCCTGCTTTAGATTCTGTGCCTCCCGCTCTCTCTGCCCCTCCCCTGCTCACACTCTGTCTCTCTCTCTCTCTCAAAAACAAATGAAACATTAAGAATAAAATAAAATAGAATAGAATAGAATAGAATAGAATAGAATAGAATAGAATAGAATAGAATAAAATAAAATAAAATAAAATAAAATAAAATAAAATAAAATAAAAACATATTTCTTGTGGGCTGAGGGCGGGGGGGTGGGGCTTGGCCCCAAACACAAAAAAAGTCCCTACCCCTCCTTCTTGCAAACAGCTCCCCAGTTCTTGAAGCCAGAAACCTGGGGACCTGCCTGGTCTCTCCTCCTGCACGCTCACATCCACTCCCCTCCCTAATAGCACCTGAATTCAAGTCTCCATCACCTCTCACCTGGATAAAGGTAGGGCCAGGTAACAGGTGTCCCTGCGTCCAGCTCACCCCGTTTAACAACAGCAAGAATAACAGCTGTTCTGCCTCAGAGAGCAGCCCCATCATCCAAATGCTCAAGCTGGAAGGATGCACCTCTTTGTGGGTTGCTCACGATCCCCCAGCTGTGTCCCGTCCTTGAACTTCTGCCTCTTGCCTCAAACACGTATTTACGCCTCTCCCCACACCCCTGCCTCCATCCTGGTCCGCCCTCACGGTCTCCCCTCGAACCACTGCTCCCGTTCGCCGCCAGCTCACCTCCTCAGCCTGTCCCCCACGCACAGCCAGAGGTATCTCATGTCAGATCTTGTCCCCCCTCCCGTGGCGCCCATCTCCCTTATAGTTGAAGTCAATGTCTTCCCCATATAGCCCCCCCCAACTCTATTCATCTCAGAAAACAAAAAACAAAAAACAAAAACAAAAACAAAACCCCACACCCCGGACCCCTCCGGATCCCTGCCACAGAGCCTTGCATAGACGGGTCCCTGTGGTCCTGGGTCTCCCACCACCTCCCTGTCACCTAGCTCTTTTCTCTTGCTCCCAGCAAAACTGGCCCTCTCTGGCGGGGGGGGGGGGGGGTTGTGCTTGCTCCCCATCTGCCTGTTCCATCCAGCCCACACTGGTTTCTCATCCTTCTGGTCACAAATGTCATGCCTTCAGAAAGGCCACTCTGATGTGTGTCTTCCCAGGCCATCTGTTTTTCTTTGTGTTATTTCCTTCACAGCCCTTAGCCCAATCTGACATTATCTTGCTCATTTATTCCTTTTCCTACTGTCTCCTCCACTAGAGTGTCAGCTCCAGGAGGGTGGGGACCTTGTTTGGTTTGTGGGTGAATCCCCGGGGCCTAGAACAGTGCCTGGCACATGACGGGTGCTTGAAACAACTCACCGAAAGAATTAACAACGGTCACGGTGATGGTGACACGAAAGGCAGCTGGCGTGCGGAGTCATTTCTAATGACTCCTAATACCAAGGTACTGCTAATACCTTGGGAACGTGACCGTTAAAATCCCCTGGCAGTCCGAGAAGTCACGCTGTGACCCTCCCCCTGCCCAACAGCAAGGGAGGCCAAGATCCCCCACTGTGAGAACTTGGGACTCCTCAGCCTCCCCCCAGACCTGCCCTGTGATACTCACCCAATTCATCTGTGGAAGGAAGAGAAAGAGAAAGAGAAAGGTGAGGTCCAGAAAGTGCTCAAGACTTTCATCTTTTAAGACAGATTCCCCAACCCCCTCCCCTCACGGAACCCCTCCCTTTCCCCCTTCCTCCATCCTGGGAAACTGGGCTCCGACTCCCTGGGGTACCAAACCCCAGCCCCTGTCTTATCCTCTTGGCTACCCCACCCCCCCGCTCAGCTCCCAATATTGGAGCCCCAGGGTCAGGGTACCCTCAAGTGCCTTCTAAAAACCGGGAATTATAAAGCATCATCGGGAAGGAAGCCGAAGATCTTATCACTGGGAAAAAATTCAACATCCAAGATTCTAAATTGAATGTGGGGGGGGGGGGGTCCCTCCCTAAAGCCCACCACAGAACCCCAAGGCTCTATACTAGCTAGTATCTGAAGATCCAAGGAAGTCGGTCCTTCACCTCCAGGCACCCACCTGCCCTGCACCCCAGCCCAGTCCCTCGGCAAGGCCCACCCACCATCCCAGATTCACCCCCTGAGTGGGGAGAAACATCAATGCTGGGGAAGCCCTTTATCACCTCCTCAGGGAGGCTCTGTCCTGAACGGGGCCATGGAGAATTGAAACACGCCTCCCATCATTCCATAGACAGGATGAGGGGAAGGCCGGAGTGAGCAAGCCTGGGCTCAACACTGTGAGGGAGGGCAGTGGTCTGCTGCTGGTCGTAGGCTTATCGATGCCAGCCTGCCTCGCTGCCAGACCTTTCCTCCTCCTCCTCCTCCTCCACTCTTGGGGAGTGGCTCCTGCCAGCCACTGCCACCTGGCAGTTTGCTCCTCGGAAAGCAGTTTACCTGCTCCCCTTATCTCATGTGATCTTTGAAGTCAGCAAGGGCCCCCCCCCCCCCCCGGCCACGTGGTAGCTGGGGACACTGAGGCTAGGAGAGAAGAAGGGACGGGCTGTAGATCACTGGCAGGGCCAACCTCCAACTTGGAACAACTTTCTTAAGCATCTATGCTGGACGGCCTGGGAACCCCAAGATGAGTTTGACTTTGGGGCCCTCAAGGAGCTCCCAGGGTGCAGGGGGAAACTGAGGCCCAGGAGGCAGTGGCCTGAGCTTTGGACCGCCTCAGCTCAAATCTTGGCTCTGCAACTTGCTAACTGTAGGGACTTGAGCCCATTACTTAACCCCTTTGGGCCTTGGTGTCTTCACCTATAAAATGGACACAATAATAATGCCTCGCTGGGCTGCTGTGAAAATCAAATGAGCTAATACGTGGGAAGCACTCAGAACTGTCACAGTTGTAGGCAAGACATAAATGCTGGCTGCTCTTGGATAAAGTGTTGGGAGACATTATTTTATGGACTTAGGTAACCCGCTCTCCCTTTCTAGGCTTCGGTCCATCTGTCTATATATAAAATGAAAGGGTTGGAAGATGTGCTTTCACAACATGGGGTGTAGAGTCACCCAGACGTTGGTTTGAATCCTATCTGTCACCCACTGACTGTGCAGCCTTGGGAAAGTCTCTCAACCTCTCTGAGTCTTTCTCTGAAACATGAGGTCTGAGCTCCTATCTCAGGTGTTAACATGAGGATTCAGAATCACACAGGTCAATTGCTCAGCACGGTGTCTGAGCACTGTGTCATAAGGCTTAGCTAATAGTATTATTATCTAAAATCCTCTTTCAGCCAGGAAACGCTGGGACCTTCTCCTTATTAAAGGCCCAATTCAAATAACCCCCTACCCCACCTCAACCTCCCACAGAGACCTGCCAAACCATTCAGGGACGGCCACGATGGGCCCCAGGTCTTTCCTGCCTCAGGGCCTTAGCACAACCTGCTCTCTGCCAGAATGCTCTTCCTCCGTTTCTTTGCGTGGCCTCCTCCTCCTCCTCCTTCAGGTCCCTGCTCAAATGTCGCTTACTAGATGGGTCTTCCCTGACCACTTTATCTAAGAAAGCCCCCTGGTCCCTTGCTCCAGTCTGTGACAGTTACATACCTTTGTTTTATCATTTTCATGACACCGATTAGGATTTGACGTGACTTTGCATTAAGAGACTCACATCTATCTCCTCCTGCAGACTGTGAGCACCTCGGAGTAGGGAACATGTCTGCCCCATCGCACTGTATACCCAGGACCCAGTACGTGTCTAGCCCGTCAGAATGAGGGAAATTTTCCCTCCCACTCAGTCCTGGCATTTAGGGCTCTCATTCTTACCCTGCTGTTAGATATCACTGGCCCCGAGACCTCTTCAGAGCCTTTATCACATTTTATAATCCTGCATTTACTTTATTGCCTACATGTCTGCCTCCACATCTAGGGAGGGAACCTAGGAGGGCAGAATCAGGGCTGTCTCAGTCACTACTGAGTCCCCAGCACTGCCCGGCACAGGGCCAGCCACAGAACAGGCACTCGGTAAATATTTATCGAAGAGATGACATCACCAATTACTCTCAATTGAAACCAAAGATCTAGGTCTTGCGCCAGAAAAACCTCAGCCTGGTTCCTGCCCGGAACCAGTGCTCGGGCAGTACCTGTCCCCAATGCCATGCCCCACCTTTCACCGTTGTCCAAACTCTCAGCCCTGTTAGAGAACCCGCTGAGCCTCCTCCACAGCCAGGCCAGCGCTTTGCAGGTCCCAAGGATCTACCTCCAGACAGAGGCCCAGCCCCAGCCCACTAGGGCCACTGAGTTTTCACGCTGACAGGATTCAATCCCTGCCCTCGAAATCCCAGAAGATTTCTAGGAGAGAAGATGTTGTCATTTAGCTATGATTCTGCGTTGTCTTGGGCAGCAATGAATTTTGGATGGCACTGGCTGAGGGGCCGTACAGATTAGTGGTTCTCAGCTTCTTTTTGGGAACTTGCTAGAAATGCAAACTCTCAGGGCCGCTCCTAGACCTACTGAATCAGAAACTCTAGAGGTAGGGCACCACAATCTGTTTTAACAAGCTCCCTGAATGACTCTGATGAACACGAAGGTTTAAGAACCATGGTTACAGGCTCTGTAACAACGACAGCAGCAGCAGCAACAACAGTAAAAGCCATTAACAATGAACACTTACGGGGACTTTACTGTGTGCCAGACACTGCTTTGCAGATCTGCCTGTATCAGCTCATTGAACCCTCTCAATCCCTGCCACCAGAACGGAGGCCCTGATATTATGTCCATCTTACAGATGAGGCAAACTGAGGCCCAGAGAGGGGAAGTGATTTGCAGGCACTCACACAGGGAGGAGGTGATGGGTGGCACCAGTGTGTAATTATTACCCTCTGCACTGTCACGGTAAATCTCTAAAGAGGACTCCTCTTAGAGGGTGAATAGGTGGTTAGTTTTACCTGTCCAGCTCCTAATCACCCGGGAGGTAGGGGCATCTGGGGCCCCCATCTCAACCGGCGGGGATGAATACAGGTGGTCAGAGGAAAGCTGAGGTGGACCTGGGCGAAACCCCAGACAAGAGGCGTGCCCAGTGCCGCCTCCACAGGACGCCCCCCTCCCCCGTCCTGAGGGCGCAGGTGGGCCGGAACTGTGGAGGGCTGCTCACCCGTGGTCCTGGAAACGGCGAGCGAGAGCGAGGAGAGGTCAGCGGACCCTGCAGGGAGGGAGGCATGTCTCAGGAGGTAACGCGGCGGCTGCGGGGGGACCGGAGAATCTCCCAGGCCCCACCCCGTTCCTCTCGTGGCCCCGCCCCTTTGGATCACGCCCCTTCTGCCTTATTGCGTGCAGGGTCTGGCCTTCCTTCTCCAACTTCTGGACCCGTTCCCCAGTGTCTGTCATTCTCACCACCCTCCATCACATTCAGGCCGGCTCCTTCTCTTTCTCAAGGGCCTGGAGGAGCCCTTAACCTCAGTTAGGAAAGCCCCCACTCCGTCCTTGCTCTCAGGATCAACCCTCCCCCTTCACTTTTTCAGTGAAGTCCCTAGTCCCCTTCTCCCTCTCAGACCCTGCCACTTCTCTCCAGAGGCAGGCCCCACCCCCCTTTCTTCTCCGAGGCAGGCCCCGCCCCTCTTTTTTCGGAACAGGCCCACCCCCTTTTCCCTGGCAGAGTCAGGCCCCGCCCCCTTACTCTGAGTACGACGCCGCTTCCTTCTTAGCGTTAAGCTCCGCCCCCTCTTTGCTCTCAGAGTCAGGCTCCGCCCCCTTCGGTGAGCGAGGACCCTCATTTTCGCCCTCGGTGAATCTGTCCACGCCCCCACTCCGCAGGAGCAGCTCCCGCCCCGCCTTCTCCGAGTCGGGCCCCGCCTCCTCCTCTGCCTCAGGGTCAGGCCCCGCCCCCTTCTCACTCTGTAGTGGGACGCCTCCCTCTTACCTTGGGCTGGACCCCGTCACTATCCTCTGTCTCCTTCCTTCCCTCTAATACAGTGTCCCCGGAACCCTCAACCTCGCCCCCCCAAACGTTTTAGAGTCCCGTAGGAACCCCCAGACTACTCCAGGACCCTCCAGAACCCCTGCATCTCCAGTCCCGCCCCAGACTCCTCTCCTGAACCCCGGTCCCGCTTACCCAAGGCCCCCAGCTCCGGCGCAGCGGACGGTCTGGCGACGCGGCGACTCGGCATGGCCCGACCAGTGGGGACGGACGGCCCGGAGGCCGGCCCAGATCAAAACACACACGCGGGCAGGCCGGGCGGCCAGAAGGCACGGTCCGGAGGACGATCGCGGGTCGGGCGAGCGGCGCAGGGGCTGGGGCCACAGGCCGGGCTGGACGCGCGGCGCCCGGGGCTGCGGGGGGCGCCGGGCCGGGCCGGGCGGGCGGCGGGCGGGGGCGGGGCGGCGGAATTCCCCGGCGCCGCCGGCCTGCGCGCCCATTGGCCTGCACCCCATCGTGACGTCACGCTAGGGGAACGGGAAAACCCCCACGCGTCACGTGGTCGCGGGGGCGGGGCCGGCCGGGAAGAGGAGGCTGGGCGCACAGGAGGGGCTGGGCGAGCGCCGCTGCCCAGTGCTCAGGGGGGAGACAACTGAGGCTTGTTTAGGGCCACTCACGTCCTACCCCGGGAGCAAGTTGGGAAACTGAGGCCCGCCCCCCAGGTCTGCAAGCGGGAGCTGAAACTGCTGTTTCTCTGTAAGGGAAGCTTCGGGATCGGGAGGTTGCCAGGGCTCCAGCTGCCATTGGGAATAATGATCTTTACGAAAACCTCCGCAGCCTCTCTATGCCTCAGTTTCTTCAAGGGTAAACTGGGACTGAAGGTACTTAAACGTTTAAAGCTAGAATGCCAGTTTTAGGATTTGTCTGTCTTGTTCCTTGCTCTAACCCTAGCGCCTAGAACATCCCTTGGAACACAGTGGGTGTCCATTAAATGTTTAGTGCATGGATGGATGTTTTATTCTTCCCCCATTACCCCTTCAAGTTTCCCAATGGCCCAGAACACTTTTACCTCCAGGGCTCAGCAACTCATTGTGGGCACGGTGACCGCCGAGCCCCCAGTGTACATGTTAAGCTGACCCCTGAGCAAAGGGCTTACCTGGGGCCTTATATCTCACAGCTTGCACCAGCCTCAGAGGCATGTGATCAAATTACCATTATTGCAGAGCAGGAGCCTGAGGCTCAAAGAGGGGCAGCTATTTGGTTAGGTCACATTCCTAGGCCTTCCCTGTTTGTCCCTGAGAATGACCGGTTGACCATTAGGTCCTAATTTGCCAGGGTTTAGCATCCTGTGCCCACTCGTGTCAAATTGTCACTCCTTCTCTCCGTGACCCATGCGGACTCATTGATTCATTTGACATACATTTACTGAGCACCTGCTGTGTGCCAGGGCCTGCACCGGGCACCGGGTCACAGCACTCACCATGCCAGGCCCGGTGCCTCCTCGTGGAGAGCAGAATAGGGTACAGCAGCAGTCTCAAAGTGTGGCCCTCGGGCCTTCAGGTGATGCAGATAGCTGAAGCCCAAGTGTTGCCCTGGAGCAAAATATCAAGCAAACCTTTTCCACAAAAAAGCAGCCAAAGACAGCACAGAAACAATGAGCACGGCCATGTCCCAATAAAACATTATTTTATGGGCGTTGAAACTTGGGCTTTGTAGAACTTTCATGTGAAACGAAATATTTTTGAGATTTTTTTCTTCCAACCACTCAAAAATGTAAAAATCACGCAAAACTGGAAAAAGCTGGTTTTCGCCTGGAGGCTGTAGCCTGCATTTGACAAGAGCATTGCAAGAGAGGTTATGATTCGAGGGTCCAGAATCAGGCTGTTGGGGTTCAAATCGTAGGTCTCCCACTTACCAGCTGTGTGGCCTCAGGCAACTGACTTCGTCTCTCAGCCTTGATTTCCCCATCTGTAAAATGGGTCTTATAATAGGATGGTTGTCAGGATTAATAAGATACTAAAAATAGTTGACACTATAGCTCTATATGTGCTAGGCACTGTCCCAACAGCTGAGGACAGAGCGAGAAAGATGACAAATAAAACCCCTGTCACCATGGAACTGAAACCGAAGGTGGGGGAGGACAGATGGAAAAATAGATAAGCAGGGCACCTGGGGGGGCTCAGTCAGTTCAGCAGCTGACTCTTGATTTTGGCTCAGGTTATGATCCCAAGGGCCTGGGATCGAGCCCTGTGTCAGGCAGAGCCTGCTTAAGATTCTTATTCTCTCTCGGGGTGCCTGGGTGGCTCAGTCGGTTGAGCGTCCGACTTCGGCTCAGGTCATGATCTTGCGCTCTGTGAGTTCGAGCCCCGCGTCGGGCTGTGCTGACAGCTTGGAGCCTGCTTCAGATTCTGTGTCTCCCTCTCTCTGCCCCTCCCCCGCTCATGCTCTGTCTCTCTCTCTGTCAAAAATAAACATTAAAAAAAATTTTTTTTAAAAAGATTCTCATTCTCGGGGCGCCTGGGTGGCTCAGTTGGTTAAGCGTCCGACTTTGGCTCAAGTCACAATCTCGCGGTCCGCGGGTTCGAGCCCCGCGTCGGGCTCTGGGCTGATGGCTCAGAGCCTGGAGCCTGCTTCCGATTCTGTGTTTCCCTCTCTCTCTGCCCCTCCCCCGTTCATGCTGTGTCTCTCTCTGTCTGAAAAATAAATAAACGTTAAAAAAAAAATTAAAAAAAAAAGATTCTCATTCTCTCTCTCTCTCCTCTCCCTCTGCCCCTCTCCCCTGTTCATGCTCTCGCTCTCTAAAATAAAAAATAAAAATAAAGCAGATAAGCAAACGTGTATCTGGTGGCGAGGCAGCATTACAGAGTAAAGCAGGATGTATAGATTGAGTTTGGAGGGTGCTGTTTGGGTTAGGAAGTTCAGGGAAGGTCTGAGATGACGTCTGAACAGAGTTGAAACGGTGAAGGCTCTTTGTGGCTACCTAGAGAAGTGTTCGAGACGCAGGAAACAGCAAGCGCAAAGACCCTGAGGTGGGCACGTGCATGACATGTTCAAGGAACAAGGAGGCTGGGGTGACCGCTAGAGTAGAGGAAGCAAGGGTTAAATGTGGCCTGTAAGGCGATGGGGATGAGCAACATTAAATTTAACAGATGAAGCGAACCGCATACAAACCTTAGGCTATAGAGTTTGGCTCCTGATAAGGAACATCTAATAGCGGCTCCTAGAATAGGACCAGGAGCCCAGTCGGTCCCCCCCACCCCCCCCGACCGTCCCTTGCAAACGTCTGGCCTCGTAAGTGTTTAATTGGGTGGATAACCAAAAGCACAGGTCAGAAATCCCCAGCATTCGGGGCTTCTGCTGGGCTCTGAGCACCCTGAGGGCAGGCTTGGGGCTATCTTGGTCTCTGCTGTGTAAGCAGAACCCCCACCCCATCCCCGCTCAGTGCAAGGTGCAGGGGAGGTGCTCGGGGAAAAATCTGTGGACTGACTGCATGTCAGTCTCTCCGCCAGTGTGTTAACGCAGGCCCCGCCAAGGTCCACACTCCTGGATGTGTACCTGTCTGTGAGAGACTGTACAAACATGTGCTCAGCCAACATTCCCAGAGGACAGAGCAGGGACTGAGACAGCTCTGGCTCTGTGCTCACAAGGCTCAGTCCAGTGGAGAATAACCTGTCCCTAGACGGGGATGACTCATAGTGGGCAGGGCTGAGGTGAGAGAGCAGGGAGCTGGGGGTCCCGGATCAGGTAGTCAGGGAGGACTTCCTGGAGGAAGAGATACTGGAACTGCAATGTGGGGGGACGCCTAGGGTAAGATAATGAGTTGTGTGCCTCAGGGCACGTCCCAGGGAAGGGAAGAGCAGGGTCTAGAGCCAGAAGATAAGAGATCGTGGCAAGTTAAAGCAAGGGTGAGGAGGGGCGCCTGGCTGGCTCTGTCAGTGGCTGGAGCGTGCAGCTCTTGATCTCGGGGTTGTGAGTTCAAGCACGTTGGGCATAGAGATTACTTGAAAATGTTAAAAAAAAAAAAAAGCGAGACGAGGCTGTGGGGGTGAAGTCCCTCCCATCCCCTCAAGGTCTCGTTTATTAGGGGCCTGGACTCTTCTCCCAAGCATACTAGGAACCACAGTAGGTTCTGAACAGGGGACAGGCAGGGTCAAGTCTGTGCCTTAGAAAACCCTCTGGCTGCTGAGTGGAGAGTGGACGGGAGGGGCAGGGACAGACGGGGAACAGCTTGGACCAGGCGGTCTCAGCGGAAGTGAAGAGGTGGGTCTCCCGAGTGTGGGGGGTACGGCTGGTGGGCCTGGCCAAAGGCTTGGGCGTGTGCCTGCGGGGGGCTAGTGAGTGCAGGGGGCCTGAGAGCCTCCTTGGTTCCTAGAATCGTGGGACAGAAGCCCCGCAGAGGAGTCCGGGCTTTCTCCCGGGGCACTGGCAACCCTGAGATGCTGTAGGGCAGGGAAGGGAGTGTTGTGGGTCCGTGGGGCTGCCTGAGGGGAGGAGGGGCCCACTGCCCACGTGTGTACGTGCGGGGCCCTGCGTGTGCCAACGTTTCCCAGGACCTCATGGATTCCCTGCCCGGCTCTGCAGGAGGTCGGCACTGGAGCCCTGTGTGGCCCTGGGCGTCCTCTCCCTGTGTTGATGCGGCCACCCCCCAAAACAGTAAATCTGGAAATGTGAGGTCCCAACAGTTCGGAGGGAAGGGACATCCAGAGACGTATAGGGTCCATGTCTATACAGTGGATCGACAGTCCCAGCCCAGACAGCTGGGAAGACGTGTTGGCTGGGTCCTGGGGGCAGATGTCGCCTCCACAGCTACAGAGCACGACAGCCAGGCACACCACCCTGAGTAAGGACTCACCCCCGTACCCCTACCGTGACCCTGGCGGGGAGAGCTCAGAGGCCCAGAGACGGGAGGCTGTGTGTCTAGGGTGCGGGGACTACTCAACAAGGAAGCCTGATGGGGAGTTGCCTCATGGGGTGGGCCTGTGCTGCTGCCCCGCCTGGCAGCACGAGGCCAGGAGAGCATCAGAGGAGGGGGCACAGCCAGATGCAGCCTCGTGGGCAAGAACGCAGGTGCAATAAGGTCACAGCAAACAGCTTCCCGTCTGTGAAATGGGGACAGTTACGGAAGCCCCTGGAGGGCTGCCGGGAGGGGGAGAAGGGGGAGAAAGGGCCTGGTCACGGGGGGTCACTGTCTCCCACTCTACTCCGTGCTGCACTCCGCAGGTCTCCCTTGCAGACCCAGGAGAGACACCCGCACCCCGGCGAAGCTGCCCTCCGAGGTGGCAGAGGAAGGCAGGCACGAGGGGGGATGGCTGAGTTTAAGTTAAACACCCATATGAATTTATTAAATCCAGACTGTGTTAAAGGGTGGCGGTCTGGAAGGAGGGGCGTGGCGGGGGGACAAGGGACAAGATGATGGATGGCCGCAGGCATCCCGCAGAGGGGCCCCAGCCGCCCCCCCGCCTGGGCACCCCCCTCGGCAGCGCCACGTCGGCTTCACCATGATTCCCAACGGTGCTGGGCTGGCAGGGCGAGATGGCTAGAAACACAGAGGGACACACGGACAGACGGCGCCTCCACAAACAACGTGCCCCGGCCTGCCCCGGCCCCCGCAACACACGCTGGGCTCTGGCCCACGGGGGCCTCCTGCCACCCTGGCCCCATCTGTCCAGGGAAAGGGCGACAAGGAGGGGAGGCGAGGGGGCCGGGGCCGCGGGGGTGGTGGTCACCAGGAGCCGGAGCGGAAGAGGAGGACCAGGGGCGGCTAATCCCTTTTCTTGTCCTCTGCTGGCTTTGGAGGGGCTTCCTGGGGCTCGGTGGCAGAGCTGGCCCCCTGGGTGGGCTTGGCGGGCGGGGGCGTGGAGGCCTCCTCCCTGGCGGCGGCGGCGGTGGCTGTGGCAGGGGCCGGGGCGGGTGGGGGTGGGAGGGCCCCTGCTGCTGTCGGGGCCTCGGCCACGGGGGCGGCTGCCGTCGGGGCCTCGCCACTCATGCCAAACTCGTTCACCCGCGTGGGGTCGACGCGGTAGATCCACCGTTGGTAGAGGTAGATGAAGAAGACCACATCTGGTGGGGGGGGGGGGGGCGCAGGGCGAGGGGGGCAGCGTGAGGGGGCGGCCGTGGCACCCCTCAGACCAGGGCCCTGCCTGTGCCCGGGTCTGGCGGCGGCCTCCCGCGCCGGCCCTCCCGCCCGCCCGCTGGACCTCACCGTCCCGCAGGCAGCCGATCCGATACATGACGGGCATCTTGATGACAAAGGCAAACAGGTCGTCAATGAAGGTGTTGAGGGCCTTGTAGGTGAGCATGCGCCAGGGCAGGTGGGCCACAGACTTGAGCTTGTAGTTGATGAAGAGCTGGGGTGTCATGGTGATGAAGCCTGCAGTGACGGGGAAAGGGACGCCCGTGAGCAGAGGAAGGGGCGTCCTGACCCCCGACCTCTCTGGCCGCCTTGCCGGTCTCGCCCTCCGCACTCCGCTCCAGCACCCACCCCCACCCCGCCGGCCCCTCACCACTCCTGCGCCCAGGCACATCTCACCACAGCTCCCTCGCCCCACCCCGGGCAGCTTGCAGGCCTCAGTTTACACATCATGCCCCGAGAGGTTTCCCCAAACCCCTTTACTTCGACCCCTTCGCGGCACCCGCTGTAACTCTCCCGCCTGCTTGTTGACTCTGAAGGGGCCCCTGAGGACAAGGACATACCGAAACATGCCGTGCGTGGCCTCCGGAAAGTCCTCGCTGACCCCCACGTTGGACCAGGCTCCCCTCACCCCCCCCTTCAAGGCTCCTCACGCGCCACCCCTGCCCACCCAGGGCTGTCCCTCTCTGGGGAGGAGTCTCTCCCGCACCGGGCCGTGAGCATCAGGAGGGCAGGGCCGGGCCTCCTGGACCACCGCTGGGCGCCAGCAGGGCCCGGCGTGGGGCCCGGGAGCGTCTGCGGCGGGTGCCCCGGGAGGCCGGCTCACCGAAGGTCAGCAGGAAGCCGTAGAGCATGCTGAGCACCCAGGAGTACCAGCCCTTGTGCTCCAGGTACAGGAGGCTATAGACCGCGTAGCAGCCCAGGAGCGGAAAGAGGATCCACGACAGGTACCGGAACGCCATCTGCGGGGCGCGGGGCAGGGCTGGCACCCGGCTCCCCACCCTCACCCACCCACACCCGGTCCGGCAGGCCGGGCCAGGGGAATTTCCAGGTGGCCCCGGGAACCGTGGACCCGCACAGGAAGTATACACGGCAGGCGCCGAACACCGGAGGGTGTGACGCGGGCCATAAAGAAGGGCCCCGCCAGTGGGCGGGCAGATGCCCTAGCCCCCCACCCACTGCCCGTCTCCTGGGCCCCCCAAGGGCATGTGGGTGCTTGGAGACCCTCCCCGGGGCCCACCGTGGAGGACACTCACATCATCATACACTTTGGTAGAGGACTCGATGTACGTGGACTTGTCTTTGAAGGTCGGGCGGGGGAAGAGTCCTGCCACCTTGTGCTCCCGGTCCAGCTGCAGACGGGGAGGGAGGCCGTGGTCGGCTGCCACGCTGGCTCCCACCCCCACCCTTCCTCACTGTTCCCAGTTCCCCTGTCCCACGTGTGACCCAAAAAATCCCCTGGTGTGAAAATCCCCTTGGTCCTGGGAGTGCAACAGGCACTGGGAAACCCCCAGGGGCCAGCTCCAGGGTCTGGCTGGCGCAGACGACCGCCATTCCAAGTCCCGGTGGCCCCCAGAACAGCACAGCGGCCCGGCCTTACCCGGACGTCCATGACCTTGGTGATCTTCCAGAGGTCGATGAGGACCCCGATGAAGACGCTGACCTGGACCACGAAATTGGTCTCGTTGTCCAGGATGTAGAGAAGGACCACGAAAGACTGGAAAACGCCGAAGAAGACGGAGCGCACGGACAGGCCCTCCAGAGACTGCCGGCTGTTCCAAAACTGGATATCTGCACGGGAGGCGGGGGGAAGCTGAGAGGGTGCGGAGCCCCCGAGCCCCTCCTGCAGCTCCTTCAGGCTCCGTCCTCAGACCCCCAACGCGCCACAGTGGGCGCTGGGTCTGTCACGGGCAGCGGCGCGCACTACCCTCCGCTCCCGTGAAGAGTCTCTTGCCAGAGCGGCAGGCAGGCAGGACGACTGCGGTCCTTACAGTGGAACCCCACCCCCACCCCCAGGGTGCAGTCTGACCGTGCGCACTGCCACGCGTCAGGTGCCGAGGCTGGCCAGGGAACCCGCATTCCTCGGGCCACACAGCCCGGCCTGGTGGAATGTGGACGGAAGCCAGGTCTGCATGACACCAGCCCCAGGCTGTCCCCCCGGTGCCATGCTCTCTCCCGTGGGCACGACGCTCTGGGACACGCACTTCAAGACCGGCTCCTCCAGCCCACCGCCCTGAAACCGTGCAGGGCCTCAGACACGCCTGGGGCATAGGCAAAGGACCGGGCACTGGTCTCCAACAGCTCCTTCTAGTGGCCCTGGCGGACCCCACCCACAAGGCTAGGCCAGCCCCTCCCTGAGCCCTGGCCTCCGGTGGGCCAAAGTGGGTAACGGCAGTGTCCCCACCTGCGGCCACAGGAAGCCGACCGCCCCAGTGCCTGCCTCACAGGAGCGAGGCCAGGCCCAGGCTCACACAGGGCTGGCTCTGCATCAGTGTGCAAGGCTGTCCACCCTGCTCTGATTCTGGTTCCAGGGCTCCAGCATGCTCGTCCTGCCCCCCGATCAGACGCGGGGACACTCACAGAACCCCCCAGTCCTGACCGGGACAAAAGGGGACGGAGACGGGGTCGGTTGGAGGCGGGTGGATCTGAGTCCCACCTCAGACCAGGGAGGCAACGAGCACGAGTAAAGGCCCCCGGGGCCCATCCCCCTGCTGAGTGACCTCGGGCGAGTGACCGTGCCCTCTGTGCCTTCATCTCTCAGGAGGAAGAGGGACCCTAGGCGACCCAGCCGGCAGTCAGCAGGAAGTCTGGGAGCCACGGCGTGCCCAGGCACAGCGAGTGCTCCATACGGCACAGCTACCAGTGGTCGCCACCACCTACTGTCCCATTTGGACGGTAGAAACTTCTAGAAGGTAACTCTCAACCACGGCAGTACCGTCTTAAGAATGCTAGTGCCCGTTAGTACTGCTGCTTGCGCAAGCTGTAGAGCGGGAGGCCCCCCGCCCCCACCTGCAGCTCTCCGGGGAAGGAAGCAGTGGCCCACGGGGCTTAGAGGATGAGACTGGGTGATGGAGCCTCCGCCCGGGTCCAAGTCCTGGCTCTGCCACGTGGGAGCTGCGTGACTACGGGCAAGTTACCTAACCTCCCTGAGCGTCCACTTCCTCACCCCTAAGCACAGAGGTAACGACAGGCTTCCTCGTGGGGCCGGGGTCATGGGGACTCGGCAAGTTACCTAGTGAGGGCACTAAGAACGGAGCCCGGCACCTGGCCAGTCCCCCCTGAAACGCTGGCCATCAGCATTGTTGGCCTTTGGAACCTAGGGGCCTTCTGGGGACAGGGCTGCTGCCTCCCCACTCAGGTGGTCCCCATCTGCGCAGCCTTGAGGGGCCTCTCCCACCAAAGAGCTGCTGTGCAGGGCAGCGGGAGTAGCCCTGGGGCTTCCCTGTTCCCAGCCCTGGAGTTCCCCAGCCCCGCTTCCTGGTGGTGCCATCCTGGCTTCTGCCGGCACAGCAGGCCAGCTCCTTCCCCGGTGCCACACCCGCTGGATGGGAGTTTCTGGGCTGGGAGTTTTGGGGCCATTACCCTCCCCAGCTCCTCAGGCCTCTGGAGAGCGGGGCTGAGAGACCCCACGTAGAGGGCGAACCTATGGGGCAGGAGGGAAGGAAGGGGGCAGACCCTAGCCCCCCACCGCACACCCTCCTATCCCCAGCCCCTGTGGCCTCTCATCGGCCCCAGGGTCCCAACCCTACCGTTCTTGAAGGCCAGGAACTCAAAGACACTGTGGACGATGGACACGATGATGGTGAGCGCCAGCAGGTAAGGGTTGGTCTCTAGGAGGGCAACCTAGGGGTGGGGGGAGATGCCGGTGAGCACCGTTGCGCCCTTGCCCAGGGGTGACCGCTGCGGCATGTTCGTTAGCCAGCCCCACTCCCCTTCCCCTGGGCCCCAGAAGACCGGAGCCTGGGGGCTGCCCCGGGGCAGAGAGAGCACACTGGCCAGGAGGAGAGTGGGTCAGGACAGGCAGGTGGGCACGGAGAGGCGGGCAAGTGCTTTACAGACGGGAGGCGAGGGGGTGGAGAGACAGTAATGGGGAGAGAAGCAGAGTGACCAAGACACATGAAGGGACAGCTGGGGTGAGGACTGGAAACTCAACACCAGAGACAAGCCCAGGGAGGCACCACTGAGTCTCCAGGTCACGGACACAGGCCAGGAAGAAAGGTGGGAACAACAGACATTCAAGGACACAGTAAGGGGGAGAAGAGTCATGGAGTCAGAGCTCAGGGTCAAGGGGACAGGCCGTGGCGGCGGGTGGGGGGGAGGGGAACGCAGGTCCAGACCCAGAAGGCCCAACCAAGCTGACATAAAGGCTGTGACAAGAAGGTCCACAGGAGCCTCGGAGACAGGACCCCCGAGCCAGCCGGGGCCTGCCGCAGGAGGGGGCCCAGGAGACTGTGGAGCTGGGCAGGCAGCTCGGGCCGGAGGTCCTCAGGCTGCCACCTCCCCTCCCCCTTCCCCCTCGCTGCCCGGGAAGGTGCCGGAAAGCCCCCTGTCCCGTCACCTTCACTGAGTCCTGCTCCTCGTCCGACTGCTCATACAGCTCGTCCCCCAGGAAGTTCCAGGGCGACTTGGTGCTCTGGGCGGCATAGAGCTGCCAGCGCCAGAGCGACAGCGGGCAGAAGGACACGCGGAGCGGCAGGCTGGCCAGGCTCTCGTTGATGGGGTAGTAGTCCTTCTGCAGGTTCCAGTAGTCGTTGAAGTAGATGATGGGGTAGTAGTCACCACTCACGGCGTCAAACTTCACATCTGCGGGCACGTGGGGCAGGGGCGCCTCTTAGCCCGGGCTGGAGGCCACCGGCACCCAAGAGGCTGGGGAGAGCCCTCGGACCTCCAAGAACAAAGGCAGCACATCCAGGGGCCTGCAGGGATCTGACGGGGCCCCTCTGACGGGGGACGCTTTTTGGCTACACCACAAGGGGCCAAAGGACTGCCTGACCTCAGCGGAGGGAACAGGGCAAAAGAGCCAGGCGGACCCCGCCGGAAGGGGACAGCTAGGACTCAGCTCCAGCCCACGGCTGCCCTATCCATGATTCCAACATATCGGCTTTGTGAAAGAAGTCAGAAATCTGGGTTTTTAGGCGATGCTGTCCCAACCTCAGACGTTGGGTCCAACAGCTCATGAGCCAGGTGAGACTTGCCAGGGGACTGGTTTTGGCACGCACGCGGGCGGTCAGTGCCGGGGTCACCAGAAGGTACAGGAAGGAGAGAAGATAAAGGGGAGTGCTGGGGGTAGTGGGGACCAAAACTCTCAGGGAATGGGGGCGGAAAGACAAGGAAACAGCCCAGGCAAGGGCCCGAGGCGGGTGGGGGCTCACACTGGTCCAGAGGAGGAGGCACGCTGCCCTTCACCCACGGCGTGTGGTCGTCCACGATGTTGATGGTGATGTTGGGGTGCCAGTGGGAGATCACCTCCACGGGCCCATAGTCCTCGGCCCTCTGAGGGGAGACAGAGTGAGGCAGGGTTGGGAGAGGGGGGCCTCAGAGACACCTGCCTGCTTTCTCCTGAGGGCTCCCATGACATTTGAGACAGCAGAACAATAACCATCACGGTGACCACTGGCCAAAGGCTCACCCCAGACGGTCCCCACGCCAGCCTTTACAGAATCCCCCCAACTACCTAACAGAGCAGGAGACCCAGGCCTGAGGTCGTGGATGGGGTCATGTACCAGGCTGCAAAGCCTGGCCTTGTGACAGCACGGATGTGGGACCCACACGCAGCCTCCGGGCTTGGGGACCATCCCTCTCACCAGGGACCAGCTTGTAGAGAAAGGAAGGTCTTGGTGCCCATCACGGGTTAACACCCCAGCACCCCAGCCTGCCAGGGAGTATTCCTGCTAGAGTCACATCATCAGGTGCCTACTCTGTGCCAGGGTGAGCCTGGGCTCTGGGGCCTGGCTGCTTGGGTGTGAACCTGAGCCCTGCCGGGTCCTGACTGTGACACTCCGGGCAAGTCTCCTGGTCTGAACATGGAAACAGTGACAGGACCCTCCCGGCGGGGCTGGTGAGAAGCGTCTAAGTACGTGCGTGTTCAGCGGGCAGAACGCTTGCTCCGTAGGTGCTGACTGCTGTATGCTTGCCCGGAGTCCTCCCCAGCCTGAGAGGTAGCTCCGATTCCTCACCCGGTTTCCAGAGAGGAAACTGAGGCACAGAGAGGCGAGGTGGCCCAACCAAGCCCCCACAGCGGCTCAGTGGGAGTGCCACAGGGGAACCCGCGGACGCCGGCTGCTGGGCTGTGAAAGGCCAGGTGCTCCCCCAAGATCCGACAGCTGTGCTCGCGTTTACCTTGATCATTTCTGGATCAGCTTCTGTCTCTCCCGTCAACAGGTTCTTGGTTTTCTGAAATCGCCGGCGTTTGTATTTGTTGATCACTGGTTGGGGGGGGGGGGGGGGGGGGGCGGGGCAGAGGAAAGAGGGTGGACATGAGACCCGCCGGCACCGGACACCGGACCTCTGCCCACCAACAGCCGCGCACTGGCCTCCAGCCCGCAGCGGACGAGAACAGTGGCCGGAGAGCCGCAACTGCCCCCTCAAACCCCGCCGCCCAATCCCCCGACGTCACAGCGACGCCAACATCTGCCATACTGCCCCCGGCAAAGCCCTGGAGTGGCCCTTCTCCAGAATCCGCTCGGCCCATTCCATCGGCCGCCCCGGGGCCGCCCCCCACCCAGCACGTGCCTCGCATCCAACCACTCCTCCCACCCGCGGGCCACCCTCTCCTCCCGGCCCCCTGGTGGCCCGCTCCTGCCCCCACCACCTTCTCTCCACAAGGCAGCGATCCTTTTGAACCAAGGATCAGCTCACGTGCAGCTGCTCCAGAGCCTCCGAAGGCTCCCGCTCCTGGAGCAGGGCGCCTGCCACGGCCGCGCCGACCTCCCGCCTTCGCCCGCCTCACTCCTCTCTCCTCGCACCCGCCGACCCCGGGCCTTCCGAGGTGCCGCTCCATCTCCCCGGCACGCACCCGCCGTGGTCGGAACCTTCCCGCCTGGCTCCTCTGAACCCTTCAGGTCCCTGGTGACATGCTCCCCTTCCACAGGCTTCCCTGCCCACCCCACTGCAGGAGGCCGTCCAGCCGCCCTCCTTGCCACTTCTGTCTCCTCCACCACTTTTTGCCCCGGCCCCAAGTTCACCTCCCCGTCGGCTGGCTCGTCCGCTGCCTCGTCCGGTCTGCCAACCCCAGGACTGACAACTAGTAGAACCCAGAGACACAAACAGGGGGGCTGTGGACAGTTCTGGAGAAGGCCCGGAGCCACCAATGTGAGAGATACTGAGGGGCTGTGAATCCCCAGCCGGCAGTGGACCTCACTTCCCCTTGCAGAGGCCAGGTTGGCTACGGGCCCCCTGCCATCCTGCCCGGAAGACTGCCAAGACTTGCCAGGAAGAGGACGCCGGTGCCCGCCTGAGCTCCGTCTCCCCTCCTCCGCCCTGGCCCCGTACTCTTCAGCTCTTCCTTCTGGGAGCACGACGACAACCCGCCCCTCCCAGGACTCCCTCCTGCCCGAGGGCCGGGGAGAGAGGGGGAAATGCGAAAGGGAGAGGGCCAAGGGTGGGGGCTCTGGGGTCACATCCCGGCTCCGGCTCCCGGAGGGACCTCTGTGAGCTACATCGCTTCCTTGGGCTTCAGTCCCTCCTCCGGAGAATGGGGTTCAAAGCCCCACCCCTTCTTGGCAGAACCACTGGGAAGTGGCTCCCTGCTCTACAGGGTCCCTGCCCGTCACATTAACACCAGCCACAGGGCCCAGATCCCTCTCACCGACTCGGAACCAGGGCTCGGGATTCTCGGACTCTATGGATGAGCTCAAGTGTGAAAAGGCTTCTGGGAATTGGCTTTTGGTTTCAGGCCAGAGCCAGCTGCTCTCCCTGTCGGCGTCAACATCACCCACCACTCCTCCCATGTCCATTCATTGGAGACCTTGCCTCCATGTCCAGGGAGAGCAGGAAACACCTGAGGGTGGGCATCCTGGAGGGAACCTTCCAGGCGGACGTGCCCTGCTCCTGTTCCAGGGAGAGGCTGTCCAGGGAAGGGAGGAGCCGTATCCGGCCTGGCCCCAGAAGGAGAGTGGCTTCGGCTCAGGTGGCATTCTATGATTTGGTGGCATGCAAAATGGCCTATAACATGAGATGGGCCTGCCTTCCGTGGGGGACAAGAGTCCCCTTTTCTCGCAGTTACAGCTCCCGGAACGGCACCAGCCAGTATAGTCAGTGGCCACAGGAGGCTGTGGACACTGATGATGTGGCTGGGCCAGACCGAGATCTGCTGTGAGCGCATAACACACACTAGATTTCAAAAGTTAAGGCGGGGGCGCCTGGGTGGCTCAGTCGGTTGAGTGTCCAACTTTGGCTCAAGGTCTCACCACTCATGAATTCGAGCCCCACATCGGACTCTGTGCTAACGGCTCAGAGCCTGGAGCCCGCTTCGGATTCTGTGTCTCCCTCTCTCTCTGCCCCTCCCCAGTTCGAGCTCGGTCTCTCTCTCAAGAATAAAAATGTCAAAAAAAAAAAACCAAAACAAAACAAACAAACAAAAAACAAACAAACTTAAGGCAAAGACGAAGATACCCCACCAATTTTCCCCATTGATTCCACACTGAAATGACAACGTGTTGACCTCAATAAAACTATTGCTAACACTAAGTGGCCACTAGAAAACGTAAAGGACTTCTGTGGCTGCTGTTAGCTCTATGACACCATCCTCCTCTATGCCCTAACTACTGGCCCTCTGGGGACAGAGACAGAGGGGACTTCTCTGATCCCACACTCCCGTTCTTCCCCCTGGACTTGACGTGGGACCAGCTCCGAGTCCCTCCAAGCCCCTGCTCCAAGGGGTCCCAGCTGCGAAGCCGGGAAGGGAGGCCTGGAGGGTCCTAGCGGGCTTTTCAGGTCCAAGGGCTACAGATGCTATTTTGCAGACCATGCCAACACGGGTCACGCTGACCACGAACATGACCTTAGCCGCGCAGGAATACGGATCACGTTTCACGGAAAGGCAAAACCCCAGAAAATAACACTGGCGTCGGTCGGGGGCAAATGAGAGGCGGGTGAGCCGCCCCCCCTCCTGGGCCACGTTCAAGGCAGCCTCCGAGGTGTCCGGCACATCTAACCCGGAGCTCCCAACAAATCCCACTCCCAGGGCCACACCTGTGGAGTCTACCCACGCAAGCCACGCTCCCTCCGCTTGCCTCTGCCTGCACCAGATCCCGCTAGCGGATGCCACACATCACGTTCCACAGACACACGCACACGGCAGAGCTCAGCACACACGAGGGGACTTCTGCCAATCAGTTCTGGAGACTGAGACAGGGTCACCGACCTTTTTTTTTTTTTGCCCAGTACAGGTGATAATGAAAAAATTAGATCGTCCTCTGGGATATTTTTATACCCTCCAAAATTAGCAAAGACCTAACCCGCACGAGGAGACGTACATCTATCACTGCCCCACACAAAAACAGCCGGAGGGATCTGAACTCGATCCCCAGGCGCGACGAAGTAAAAGCAAGGTGGGCACACGAGACTCACAAGAAGGGAACGGGAACTTCCTGAGGGAGCCATGGAGTTTCTAGATCTGCTGAAGCCCAAGTACGGTGAGAGAGTCCTACAGGGCGGCCAATCAGGACACGGTGGACTCCGGGACAAAGACACAAAGTGGGAGCAAAAAGACGCCAACCACGATGAAGCTCGTGCAAAATGAGAAGTTGGACCGGAAGGGAAGAACAACTGTGCTCACCATGTGGCTCGGATGCAAACAAGCCACGCCACTGAATATTAACGTAATCAAAATCTTACTCCTGTGTTAGGGTTTTCTCTTCCAGAGCAGGAAGTGAAGAAAAATGTCTAAAACTGAAAAACCAAGAAACCGCGGCATCACCCGGTTAATCGGGAACTGTGGAGGTTCAACAAGTAGCCGAAGAACGGCTACCGGAGCTTGAAAGCAGTTGGCTGTGGGGAGTGGGAAGGGGGGGAAAGGGGAGAGGTGAAGGGAGACAGGACTTGCGCCCTCTTGTTGAATTATTTGGATTTTAAACCGCGTATGCGCAAGAAGAGTTGAAGTTGAAGATGAAGCCCCGGGGAAAGAGAAAAACCCTGGTCAGACTACGTCGGAAGTCCCAAGTGGCCGGCCCTCCCCCAGGGCTTGTCGGGGTCACTCGGAGTCCCTGGGTTTTATCCACAGAGTCGGGATTCTTCTGGTGAACAGCCAGCGCCAGACGGCTGGCCGGCCAGAATGAGGACGGGGAGGGGGGTGCCTCATCCAGCCCCGTGGCCCTCACAGCACACTCACCCGGGAACGCCCTGGGAGCCAGACACCACCCCACAGGACCCCCGCAGGGCGGTGCGTTTGCGCAAGACCCGTTCGCGCGGTTACGGACGCCACACAGGAGATGAGCCCCAAGAGTCCTCCCGGCTTCACCCTGCTTACTCTTTGTTGCTCCCTCACAGACCATTCTGGAACGTCCGCTCCCACCAGGCCTGGCAGCGGGCACAAGCCAGCCCCGCCCTCCCCCTGCCCTCCCCTTCTAGGAAGCCCGTCCCCACTTCCAAAAGTCCCTTTGGAGCTGGCCTGCCCACCCCAGCTGCGCCCCCCCCACCCCCGGCTGGGGTTCCTGCCTGCCCTTGTGGGCCTGGCGTTGGGGGTCTGCCGCCCGGTGGGGGTGCTTACTCCGTGACATGTGGACGGTGGCGAGCCGGCGGTACAGGGCCTTCTGCCGGGGGTCCGGGTGGAAGCCGCTCTTGGTGAAGTAGACGTGGATGTAGATGGAACCGTTCTGCTGGACGCTCTGCAAGGCAGACCGACAGGGGAAAAGGAAAGGCTGAGGCCCCTCTCGGCACCCGGCTCCGGGCCCCGGCTCCGGAGTGCTGGCGCGGGCCGGCGTGGCCAGGCGCCCGCGAGCCAGCCACTGATGTCAGACACGCTCAGGTCCGAGCCCCGCCTCGATCGCACCCTGGCTGTGTGACCCTGGGCTCCACCTGGCGGGGCCTCAGTGCCCGTGTCTGTCACCTACGATCTCCCCAGGAAGGGGACTACTCTCACTCCCACCTGACGCAGGTGAGGAAACCCAAGACGGTGGTCATGTGCCTGAGGCCCGTCTGCTCCTCAAGCAGAGCTTGGATTAACTTGGCCACACCGTGTCCCCGTCACTTCCCTGCCTTTTAAGCCCACCTCTGTGTTAATTATGTTTTGTGTATTTTTATTGTTTCAACATCTTGGTGGGGGGGCTCCCCTGGCTGGGGAGAGGCCGCCCCTCCCAGGGCTACTAATGCCTAGAGACAAACAACTCACCTGCCCATCCAAGCCCACACTCCTGCCGACTCCCCTGGTCTGCCTGATCTCATACCCCAAGCTGCCCTGAATCACCCAGCACCACGTCCACACCGCTGGAGACCACCCCTCCAGCCCAGAGCCCACCGAACTAGCCGATCCTAAGCTGCTTCCCTTGCCTGCCTTGCTTTTCCCGTGGAAACTCCGGTAAAGGCTCCTGATCAAACCCGGTGCCTCCCCTGCGGCCCCGAGTGGGAAATGCATGTAGTGAGTCAAAATCAGGCACAAGCGAGCCACCTCCCCCCACCCCAAAGCAGCTGGGAAGGAGGGTTAGACCGGATGCTGGGGAGCAGCTCTCCCCACCCAACCTGCGGCCCCCTCGGCCTTCCTGGGGTCTCGTGGCAAGGACGAGGACGGGGCCGGGGGCCGGGGGCCGGGCCTGAGGTCTCGGCCGAGCCACTCCTCTGCAAGCTACCCTACCCGCCTTGGAAAGACCGTGCACGCACCCTACTTCCAGGCACCCAGCCAGAGCAGACATCACTCCCCCCCACCCAGGGGCTGAGGAGAAGACCCGCTGGGGGGAAATGAAAGACAGGGCAGCCCCAGAGAGACGTCCCCACCCACTGGTCCACCGATCCATTACTTTCACTGACATGCGTATTCGCTGAGGTATCGGCCCCACGCCGTGCAGGGCTGGGGACACAGTGGTGACCAAACCAGCCCCGGGAGGGACAACCCAGAGCGGGCAGGCTTGGATGCAGAAGTCCAGAGAAGGCCAGCTGTCCGAGCCTGAGCGTCAAGGAAGGCTCCCTGGGGGAGGCAGATTCGGACCCGGGGCTGCCGGAGTCCAGAGCCAGACGGCCTGAGCTCGCCTGAGCTCGAATCACTCACGAGCCGTCTGACCTTGTAAGTCACCTGAGCTCTCTCTCCACCCTAGAGGTAGCTGGGAGGATCCCAGACCAATTTCAACCCCACCCACATTTTTCAGATGGGGAGGCCAAGGCCCAGAGACCTCGGGGACCTCCCTGTGGTCACACAGCGTGACAACGGAGGACGGCGCCCGGCCTGGAGCCTGCACTCGGCGGCGGGACTGGGAGTCGGAAGAAACCAGGAGCTGCCCCCACCTGCGGGATGTCGAGCTCGGCGAAGTGCTCGTAGCAGCCGTCCGAGTTCTCGCCGCTGGTCCAGTCGCCGTACACGAGGTCGTGCTGCTCCCAGAAGAGCGCCGACGTGGCGTTGAAGTCTGTAAAGTGCTCGTGCTCGGAGATGTACACGTGCAGGTTCTGTGGGGGGGGGCGGGCGGGGAGGGGGCTCAGGGCTGCTGCCGAGCCTCTGAAGGCTGGGGGATAAAGAGCCGGCAGCACACTGATACCCCTGGTGTTGCGGAGGGAGCGGAAAGGGGGCAGGTGAAGAACGGCAGCTGTTAGAATAAATGTTTTTTCTCAACCCTCCCCCGCCACCACGTCTGTCTTGGTCCGAGCCTGTGGCATCCGTGAGCAAGAAACAGCCGAAGAACGGCCAGCCTGCCACTTAGAATCTGGGGGCAGCGCCTGACTGGCTCGGCCGGCCAGCGGTGGAGTGAGTTTGAGCCCCACTTCTTACTGAAAGAAAGAAAGAAAGAAAGAAAGAAAGAAAGAAAGAAAGAAAGAAAGAAAGAAGGAAAGAAAGAAAGAAGAATTTGGGGTCAGAAGGGATCAAAGTCTCTGGAATTATCTTCTCCCTTCTCAGTCTCTTACAGCCTTCTTGGTCAGAGCTCTGCAGGCTTGTGGATAAAGCACAGTCAGAGCGGCAAGAGGGTTAGCTGGTCCCTGAAAACACCAGGGAAGTGGAGAAACCAGGTCTCAGAGAGCACCCTCCCTTCACAAGTCCCCTTGGCCATCTTTGTCCAGAGCCCCAGTGGCCCACTGATAAAGCACATCTGAGCAGCGGGCACCCGCTAACCAGAACTCTGTGCAGTCGGGGATCCCAGAGCTGCGGAGAAGCGCAAAGGCGGGAGGAGTCTGGGTTACCAGGGTCTGAGCACTGGCTGCGGGTGCTCCCGAACCCCGGCCACTCGGGATCCTGCAGGACAGGACGCGTGTCCCTCGTCCCCCTCTGCCGGGCTCCTCGCTCTCTCCCTCCCGTTTCTTTCCAACACGTCCCCTGCACACCTCTCTTCGCAATTCTGAAACCTAAGCGGACTTTTGAAGTACGTACAGGCCCTGTTAAAAGCGTTTGAGAACAAGTGCGTGAAACCTCTGGTGTCTCTCTTCCCCACAAAACCAGAATTTACTCTTTCCTTAAGCGTGTTGCTAGATTGACCCAGGTCGCATGGGCTGAGAATGGACCCGGGGCTCCTCAAGCCCAGACCCGTGCGCGGCTGACAGTGACCAGGGACCTGTCTGTCCCAACTGCTCACACCCTCCCCCACACCGTCATCTCCCGAGTCTGGCCTCCCAGCCGGCGGTTACCATTAAAGTGTCTTTGGGGAACAGGTTGCGGCTGGCGACGCGCGGGGCTCCTCCGGGGCCCGCCTGGTCCTGAGGGGCCGGCCCTCGGCGGAACCAGCTGCTGATGACCCAGATGATGAAGATCCTGAGGAGGCAAGCAGGACAGGTGGTGAGTCCCAAGCCTCTTCTTTGCAACGTGGGTCTGCCTGACCTCCTCCAGACTCAGCACGGGCTAGGTAGGGCCTGACCCGGGGCCGGTGACGGAGCAGGGAGCAGGGAGGGCCCCTGAGAAGGCAGCCCCCGGGCTGCTGGGAAGACTAGATGCCCCCAGAGGCCGTATCTGGGGTGCTGCCCACGTTTCCCAAAAGGCCCTGGTGGCCGCGGGGCTGCGAGGGCTTGGACCTTCTAACCTCAGACCTAGGAAACCTGACACGCCAGGCCCCTGGGACCCCAAAGTGAGAGGACCCTAAGAATCTGGAACCTCAGCATTTTGGAGGCACGGCACCTTTGAGAGCCACATTTTAGAACTTCAAGTCAACTGAAGTACTTGAGAAGCAGACAATGAGTCAAGGGTTAGTCCCAAATTTTAGTAATGTTGGGCTAGGCGATTCAGGCCAACACTGCGGTTGGAAGCAACTTGGAAAAGATTAGTAAAAATTAATATACTAAGAACATATCAATGCTGGTTTTCTATACATAATTATGTATCTTGAAGTAGCAAAGATATATTCTGCTCGTGGTTCTCTTATGTATGTTTTTTTTACCAAGTTTATGTACGAATATATGTAAATACATACTATCTTTTTAAGTTCTAATTATTTATTCATTTAAATAATCTCTGCACCCAACGTGGGGCTTGAACCCACGACCCCGAGATCAAGAGTTATAATCTCCACCGCCTGAGGTAGCCCCTGTAAATACATTTTCTTAAAAACACTGAAGAATATATCCAAGGGATACAGGTGTGCTGTTTTTTTTTTGTTTTTGTTTTTTTAATGTTTATTTTTGAGAGAGACAGAGACAGAATGCGAGTGGGTTAGGGGCAGAGAGAGAGGGAGACACAGAATCCGAAACAGGCTCCAGGCCCTGAGCTGTCAGCACAGAGCCCGACGCGGGGCTCGAACTCACGAGCTGTGAGATCATGACCTGAGCCGAAGTCGGACGCTCAACTGACTGAGCCACCCAGGTGCCCCCAGGTGCGCTGTTTTGAAGGAACACATGCGCCCCCATGTTTATAGCAGCACTATCAACAATAGCCAGAGTATGGACAGAGCCCAAATGTCCATCGATGGATGAATGGATAAAGAAGATGTGGTCTATATATACAGTGGAGTATTACTCGGCAATCAAAAAGAACGAAATCTTGCCATTTGCAACTACGTGGATGGAACTGGAGGGTATCATGCTAAGTGAAATTAGTCAGAGAAAGACAAAAATCATACGACTTCACTCATACGAGGACTTTAAGAGACAAAACAGATGAACACAAGGGAAGGGAAACAAAAATAACATAAAAACAGGGAGGGGGACAAAACATAAGAGACTCATAAATATGGGGAACAAACTGAGGGTTGCTGGAGGGGTTGTGGGAGGGGGGGATGGCCTAAATGGGTAAGGGGCACTAAGGAATCTACTCCTGAAATCATTGTTGCACTATATGCTAACTAATTTGGATGCAAATTAAAAAAAAATTAAATTAAAAACAAAAAAACACTGAAGAATGAACAAGACTATAGATTTACCAGGCAAAAACTGAAGGGAAGACTGGAAACAAGAGAAATGAAACACTACCAGAAGCTTCTTTTTATGTCTGAGGACACTTGCCAGGTATTCTGGTGGGTAACAGAAATGCTAGCCGAGACCCACACAGGGTAACCAGAGACCTACGACATGAGAAACTAAGACCCCACAGGGCCCCACACCCAGGACCCAGGAGGCAGGTGAGGCCGGGCCCTCCTCAGGAATCACCTGGTGGGTGCAAAGAGACCTCGGATGGTTGATGCCCCCAGCAGCCACTGGATGGAAAGCATGTCCTCCTGGAGAAAATATGTTCATCCTAGGTCCGAAATTATCCCTACAAATAATTCTGAGATGCTCACAACAACTCAACTCTGATGTTGCAGAATCTGTTACAAAAACCCTCAAAATTTGAGGGCACCTGGGTGGCTCAGTCGGTTAAGCGTCCGACTTCGGCTCAGGTCATGATCTCGCAGTTTGTGAGTTCGAGCCCCACGTTGGACTCTGTGCTGACAGCTCGGAGCCTGGAGCCTGCTTCGGATTCTGTGTCTCCCTCTCTCTCTCTGCCCCTCCGCTGCTCAGGGTCTACCTCTCTGTCTCTCAATAATAAACGTTCAAAAAACATTAAAAAAAAAAACAACCCTCAAAATTTGCATCAAGAGAGCTTTATTTTTTTTAATGTTTATTTTTGACAGACAGAGAGAGCACGAGCAGGGGAGGGGCAGCGAGAGAGGGAGACACAGAATCCCAAGCAAGCTCCAGGCTCTGAGCTGTCAGCCCAGAGCCCGACGCAGAGCTCGAACCCATGAACCGTGAGATCACGACCTGAGCCGAAGCCGGACGCTTAACCAACTGAGCCACCCAGGAGCCCCAAGAGAACTTTCAAAGTACCATGCTGGCAGCACGTGACTCTTGACCTCGGGGTCATGAGTTTGAGCCTCACGTGGGGGACAGAGTTTACTTTGAGGCAGAAGTACCGTATATTCAGTAACATGACAGAAAAAACGAAACAAAACCAAAATGACACAAAAACAAATACACTGGCGTCCTATTTTCAATCCACAAAACTGAATAAACGCAATATTGCACAGCCTTAGAATCAGCATTGACTTCGCAGTTATTTCCAGGACATACTATTAAAAGAGAAAGGCGAGGGGAGCCTGGGTGGCTCGGTCGGTTAAGCATCTGACTCTCGATCTCAGCTCGGGTCCTGATCTCACAGTTCATGGGTTCGAGCCCCAAGTTGGGATCAGTGCTGACAGCACAGAGCCTACTTGGATTCTCTCTCCCTCTCTCTCTGCCCCTCCACCGCTCACGCAAGTGTGTGCTTTCCCAAATAAATAAACATTAAAAAAAATTTTTGTTTAGATAAAAGAGAGAGGCAAGTATGGAAAGAAAGGAAGAGAAGGAAAGTATGTAGAATAGGACTCCAATTTTGTATAATAAACATGTTAAAAAACAACAAATCTGAGGGGGAGGAGGGAATGGGAGTTAGTGTTTAATGGGTACAGTGTTTCAGTTGGGGAAGACAGAAAAGTTCTAAAGGGGCACCTGCCTGGCTTGGTCAGAAAACCATGGGACTTTTTATCTTAGGATTGTGAGTTCTAGCCCCACATTGGGTGTAGAGATTACTTAAAAAAACAAACAAACGAAACACAAAAAAACCCAAAACCACACAGAAAGAGAGAGAGGTATGAAATGATACGCATCAGACTTTCAAATGGATTTCCTGGTTTGGGAGAGTAGGGGGAAGGTGTACAAAAACAATAGGCCACGAGACACAATACTGCCTTAAAAATCCTAAATAAAAAAAACCAGGGGCACTTGGCTGGCTCAGTCAGTGGAGTATGCGACTCCTGATCTCAGGGGTTGCGAGTTCCAGCCCCACGTTGGGAGAAGAACCTACTTAAAAAAACAAAACAAACAAACAAAAAACCCCCAGCATTTATACGAATCAACATGTAAAAGGATCACCATCAATAGAGTAATGATGACTGATGGTTATCCTTAGGTGATTTTTACTTTCTTCTTAAGGCTTTTTGTTTTGAATTTTTTTTGTTTTTAAATTTTTTTTAATGTTTATTTATTTTTGAGAGAGAGACAGCATGAGCAGGGGAGGGGCAGAGAGAGAGGGAGACACAGAATCCAAAGCAGGCTCCAGGCTCCGCCCTGTCAGCACAGAGGCCAAAGCGGGGCTCAAACCCATGAACCGTGAGATCATGACCTGAGCTGAAGTCAAACGCTTAACCGACTGAGCCACCCAGGCGCGCCTTTTTTTTGTCTTTTAATGAACAAAAGAAAAGCCCCAAACAAAATTGTAGCAGATTGCTAGATGTTTCCCAATATCTGTCTTCCCCTTTTGTCTCAAAAAGAGAACTCCTAAATAAAGACTACAATTCCAGCCTCGCTAACAGCTAGAAATGGAGAAAAGGTGAAGTCCTGGCCAATAAAATGTAAACACCGTGTATTGTGCTGGGCTTTGGAGGAGTGTCCTTAAAGAGAAAGAATAGGCCTCCTTGATTTCTGCTTCCCTCCTAGAATGTGGATGTGATGGCTGGATCTTCAGCAGCCACCCTGGGCCATGCAGACGAGGGGCAAAACCTATTGACGGTAGAAAAAAGGCAGGAGGGAATCTGGGTTGCAGAAGATGACAGAATCCTGGTTTTCCTATGTCTGGAATAGCACATGAGAGAGAAATAAACAACTTCTAAAAAAACTTGTGTTAATTCAGGTCTCTCAGACACCTGCTGCTGTGTAATTATTAAATGAGACAGGAACTTATTAATTACCGGTATGAAAAGCAATATAGCAGAGGTTAAGGGCTCAGCCTCTAGTTTGCAATACCCGGACCTGAAGCCCAGCTCTGCCTCTTACCAACTGTGTGACCTCAGGCAAGACTTAACCTCTCCAGGCCTCTGTCTCCTCAACAGTGAAAATGGGGATAATAACACTACCTACCCTGTAGGGTTGTTTATAAGCACTAAATGCATGAACATAACTCTGTACCCGTATCCGTCTATAAGTACGTATGCATGCACACCCATGATATATATACGTCACCGAGAACGAAGCCTGATACACAGCCAGTAAGTACTTTAAAAGTGTTAGATGTTATTAGTTTCATCATAGGAAAAAGGCAGACAAAACTCTTTGGAATGGAAAACTACCACCAGGGAATCTTAGCGCGGGTGGGCCCCAAACCACACGGAAGGGCATGATTGGGCAGAGAGGCTTGTCTTTGCCTGTAGCAGCTACGGAGCCCTGGGGTCTGGGATCTCAGGGGCGATGGCCCAGCTGAGCCATCTGTTGCCTCCGCAAGAAGTCCCTGACGCACCCGGCTGAGGAAGGTCTGGAGCTGGCGATCTCTGGGGAACCCTCCGCCTCCAAGAGAGGATCCCGTTCTGGTTAATGATGCCGAGGGAGCGTGTGGGAGCAGGGATGCCCACCAGCAGCTCTGCCCCGGCTTAGTGTGGCCTCAGGAGTCCCACCCCTCCTCCGGGCTCCTGGAGGAAGCCCCACGTGTAAAAGGAGGTAGACTGGACCAGACGTTTTTGGAGAAGTCCAGATCCCTTGTCTCCTGAACAGCACCCGTGTGTACCTGTACACCCACAGTTTTGTGGGTCCTCTCAGACGGCTCGTGGACACACCCCTCCATCCACACATCCCAGGCCAGGAAGTCCTACCCTACAACAACAGGCCTGGAGGGGACTGGCGTTCACCTGATGCTTTTCAGCCTACCGGAGTAAGCAAATAAAAGAGACAGTAAATCTTCTCTCCCACCCCACGTCCGTACCCTGCATTCACGGGTTCAGAAGGGTGTTAAGTACATGAAAAGTCAAATAATGAAAACTCTCCACCCCATCCATCTATCCACACAGTGCCCATCCCATCCCATCCCCCACTCCAGGTAACCACTGGCATCGTGGGGACGTGCCGAAAACTGGACTCCACTCTCCCCAAAAAAGTCCATTCTTATGCCATCTGCTTGAAGTTTTGAAGAATTCACGGGCCCCTGAACACAAACCCTGGACCCCACCTTAAGAATTCCAGTTAAGGGGCGCCTGGGTGGCTCAGTCGGTTAAGCGGCCGACTTCAGCTCAGGTCACGATCTCGCGGTCCGTGAGTTCGAGCCCCGCGTGGGGCTCTGTGCTGACGGCTCAGAGCCTGGAGCCTGTTTCGGATTCTGTGTCTCCCTCTCTCTCTACCCCTCCCCTGTTCATGCTCTGCCTCTCTGTGTCTCAAAAATAAATAAACGTTAAAAAAAATTTTTTTTAAAAAGAATTCCAGTTGAGGGGCACCTGGGTGGCTCAGTTGGTCAAGCGTCTGACTTCGGCTCAGGTCATGATCTCACCGTTCAGGAGTTCAAGCCCCACATTGGGCCCTGTGCTGACAGCTCGGAGCCTGGGACCTGCTTGGGATTCTGTGTCTCCCTCTCTCTCTCTGCCCCTCTCCTGCTTGCTTTCTGTTTCTCTCTCTCTCTCTCAAAAATAAATAAACATTAAAAAAAAAAAAAAGAATTCCAGGCGACATGGTCTCCAGGCACCCACCCCGGCTAACGTTTGGTGCTGCCTGGTTCTAAGGAAGGAAATGAGCCTAAGCTATGACCATATTAAAAAATGTGTATCTGAAGGGGAAGCGGCCGTATGCACTGATGTGGGAAGATTCTAAGATATGTTGTTAATGAAAAAAATCAAGGTGCCGAACTGGGGAAAATAGGCTACTCTTATGTAAAAGTGAAGGGAAAGATAAAAATAATCTTTATTCACAGCTGCTTGGAGCACGCAATAAGGAAGAGGATACGGAAGAAAATTCTAGGTCCTAACTGGACCCGGTGGGGAAGAGTGGAACGGAGAAGGAATGGAGGGAACAGAGGCCGCAGTGGAAGAAGCTTGGGTGCATGTCAGGGATGGCGCCCAAGTGTCTGGGTGGAACAGTGGGGAATTTCCTTCCTGCAGAGCCTCCCCGCATCCTGGGTGACATCCTTGGAAGACACCAGGCAGGCAGGCCTGTCCCACACCCAAATGTGACTGGTGACTGTCTGGGATTGTGGGCTGCTTTTTTTTTTTTGTTTTTTAAGCTGCTTCTCTTTATATTAGCTCAGTTTTTTAACCCTCAGAAACAAAAGCAACCCTGGCCAATTCTGAGCAGGTGCCAGCTCCCGCTGTCTCCAGTTGACAGAGACCTCCTGGCACCCCGTCATGACCTGCGAACTGTCAGGATTCCCTGCTCTGAGACGGAAACTCAGGCACGAGAGGGTATTTCGGCCAGCGAAGGCACACGGCAGGGAGGTGGGGGGCCCGAGGTGTCGGAGGGCACCTGCCCCCCTCCACGTTTCAGCAGCCGAGCCTCTGGTTTGGACACGCGGGCCGTTCCCCATTTTCCTCTATTTTGAACAACTGTCTATGAGCATCTTCACATAGCGTCACCTCAGGCAAACCGCGGGTGTGCGTTTATAGGACGGCCACCAATCCTAACACACTTCTGTGTGACTTCCCTCTCTCTGTGCATCTGTACAGTTTGAATTTGCTTTCTACAGGAAGCGTGTATTACTAATGAGTTTCGAGGGGAAAACGAGGACGACGGCATGGAGGAGACAAGCAGCTGACCTACCCCCACCACCTTCGCCCCCCAGGAACAGAACCCCCAGCTTTCTACGGGGCGCTCGGTTTCCCAGAAGAAAGATCACATTTCCCAGGCTCCCTTGCGGCAGGCCACAGCCCCATAAGGACGTACTGGCCAAGGGGAGGACTGTTTTAAACAACTCTGCTACGCAAGGATGTGGCGAAAGGAACCCTCGCGCGCTGCTGGTGAGAACGCAAACTGGTGCAGCCACTGTGGAAAACAGTACGAACTGCCCGACGATCCAGGAACTGCACTAGTGAGTATATACCCCCAAGATACAAATACGTTAATTCAAGGGGATACATGCACCCCGATGTCATAGCAGCATTGTTTATACTAGCCAAATTAGGGAAGCAGCCCACGTGTCCATTAACAGGTAAGTGGATAAAGATGAGATACACACACACACACACACACACACGTAAACAGATTCTTATCCAGACATAAAAAAGAACAAAATCTTGCCGTTTGCAGTGACATGGAGCTATAGGTTATCATACTAAGCAAAGTAAGTCAGAGAAGGGCAAATACCATAAGATTTCACTCATATGTGGAATTTAAGAAACAAAATAAGGGGCGCCTGGGTGGCTCAGTTGGTTAAGCGTCCGACTTTGGCTCAAGTCATGATCTCACAGTCCGTGAGTTCAAGCCCCACGTCGGGCTCTGTGCTGA
The DNA here is from genome assembly GCF_018350195.1 of Panthera tigris. Lineage (NCBI taxonomy): Eukaryota > Metazoa > Chordata > Mammalia > Carnivora > Felidae > Panthera > Panthera tigris. Next base: position 11,739,595 of record NC_056674.1, read on the forward strand.
CAGCCCAGAGCCTGGAGCCTGCTTCGGATTCTATGTCTCCCTCTCTCTCTGATCCTCCCCCGTTCATGCTGTGTCTCTCTGTCTCAAAAATAAATAAATGATAAAAAAATAAACAAAACAAATGAGTAAGAAGGAAAAAAAAAAGAGACAGAGAGATAAACCAAGAAAGAGAGTCTTAACTCTAGAGAACAAACTGATGGGGAAGTGGGTGGGGGAAGGGGGAAACAGGTGATGAGGATTAAGGAGTGCATTTGATGCGATGAGCTGCGGCGGATGTATTAAGTCTGGAATCACTGTATCGTACACCCAAAGACAATATTACATGTATGTTACCTATACCCAAATTTAAATAAAACCTTATTAACAGGGGCACCTCTGTGGCTCAGTCGGTTGAGCGTCCAACTTCGGCTCAGGTCGTGATCTCGCGGTTCACGAGTTTGAGCCCCACGTGGGGCTCTGTGCCGACAGCTCAGAGCCTGGAGCCTGCTTTGGATTCTGTGCCTCCCTCTCTCTTTGCCCCTCCCCCATGCTTGCTCTCTCTCTCTCTCTCCCTCTCTCTCTCTCTCAAAAATAAATAAACATTAGGGGCTCCTGGGTGGCTCAGTTGGTTGAGCATCTGACTTCGGCGTGGGTCATGATCTCACGGTTCGTGAGTTCGAGCCCCGCATCAGGCTCTGTGCTGACAGCTCAGAGCCTGGAGCCTGCTTCAAATTCTGTCTCTCTCTCTGTCTCTCTCTCTCTCTCTCTCTCTCTGCCCCTCCCCCACTCACACTCTGTCTCTCTCTCTCTCTCAAAAATAAATAGAAACATTAAAAAAAAATTTTTTTAAACCTAATAACAAATTAAATAAACAACTTTGCCACGGAATTTCTTATAGTTGATAAGGAGAGAAAGTGCCTGCCTAAATGCATGGCCTGTCTCTTGAACATTTTGCTGAAATACCTCTCTGGAAAGAAAAAGAAATGTCTGTTTTGCAAATGGGCAAAAAGGGCCCAGATCAGAGAAGGGAGACTGTCACCAGGTCTAGGTGGGCAGTCATAGAACTCAGCCTCAGATAGATCTCCCTGACCCCACTCAGCTTCTCTCCAGGGCCTTGGTCACAGGCCAGGTTTCCAGAAGGCAAGCCCTGTGCTCCCACTACCCAGGAATCGGCCACATGAAGGCACACATAAAAAGACCACCACCAGCCAGGCACAAAAGGACAGCCTGTATGACTCCACTTAAACGTGGTAAGTGTAACAGTCGAGTTCAGAGAGATGGAACGTATACAATGATGGGCGCCAGGGGTTGTTACAGCGGGGGTTTGTGCTGACTGGGGTTGTTAGTGCTTGATGGATACAGAGTTTCTCTCTGGGGAGATGAAGTTTTGGACATGCATGGGAGTGACTGTTACAACTGTGCACTGGCATATTTTATGTAGTAATGTACATGTTGTGGCTAAACTACGCCCCCCCACCCTAAAATTCATAAGTTGAAGTTCTAACCCCAAGTACAGTCACCCCCAGTGAGTGTATTGGGAGATCCAGCCTTTAAAGAGGTGGCTGAAGCTAAGTGATGCCACTGGGCAGACCCCAATCCGATATGACCAGTGTCCTTATAAGAAGAGGGGATTAGGACACAGACACACACAGTGCAAAGACCCTGTAGGCACACAGAACATGGCCATCTACAAGCCAGGGAAAGACCTTGGAAGAAACCTCTATCATGGTGACACCTTGATCTCAGACCTGTAGCCTCCAGAACTGTGAGAAAATACATTTCTGTTGTTTACAGCCCCCAGTCTGAGCTATCTGTTACAGCAGCCCTAGCAATTTAACATAGTATATTTAGCCAGCCTGGCTGGCTCAGTTGGTGGAGTGTGCAACTCTTGATCTCAGAATTGTGAGTTCAAGCCCTGCGCTGGGTCTAGTGATTATTTAAAAATAAAATCTTGGGGCGCCTGGGTGGCTCAGTCGGTTAAGAGTCCGACTTCGGCTCAGGTCATGATCTCGTAGCTTGTGGGTTCGAGCCCCGTGTCGGGCTCTGTGCTGACAGCTTGGAACCTGGAGCCTGCTTCGGATTCTGTGTCTCCTTCTCTCTCTGCTCCTCTCCCACTTGTGCTCTATCAAAAATAAATAAACGTTTAAAAAAAAATATATCTTTACAAATAAAATCTTAGGGGCGCCTGGGTGGCTCAGTCGGTTAGGCGTCCGACTTTGGCTCAGGTCATGATCTCACAGCTCGTGAGTGCGAGCCCTGCGTCGGGCTCTGTGCTAATAGCTCGCAGCCTAGAGCCCGTTTCGGATTCTGTGTCTCCCTCTCTCTCTGCCTGTAACCTACTCGCATTCTGTCTCTGTCTCTCTCAATAATAAATAAAACATTTAAAAGGATAATTTAAAAAAAAAAAAAAATCTTAAAAGGGGCGTGGGGTGGCTCAGTTGGTTGAGTGGCCAACTCTTGATTTCGGCTCAGGTCATGATCTCACGGATCGTGGGTTCGAGCCCTGCACCGGGCTCTGCGCTGACAGCACGGACCCTGCTTGGCATTGTCTGCCTCCCTCTCTCTCTGCCCCTCCCCTGCTCTCTCTCTCTCTCTCTCCCAAAAATAAATAAACATTTAAAGCAAATAAAATAAAATCTCAAAAAAGACATATAGGCGTGCCTGGTGGGCTCAGTCAGGAGAACATGTGGCTCTTGATCTCGGGGTTGTAAGTTCGAGCCCCACATGGGGTATGGAGACTACTTATAACAACAACAGCATATTTTACCACAGTAAAAGAAAACCCTAGTCACCACCGATGGTTATGCCCGGTGGCTTTTTCCTTTCTTATGTTTTACGTGAACTTTTTTCGATGACCAGAAGCAGCCCCACCTGCTCACCTGAACAGCACCCCTTTGATGACCTGCCAGGCATTGGGCGCTGGCTGGGGTGCTGGGTTCCGGGGCTGGGTCTCCGCCCGTGGGTCCCTCCCGATGCTGCCGTTGCTGGCCACCTGCAGGAAACGGAGACCAGGTGAGGAGGGAGGGTGTCGCCTGAGGCACCCCTGCGTGCCAAGGCCCGGCACAGGGCTGAGCACAGAGTGGTGCCTGATCAAAAACTGGAGAACATTTCGGGGCGCCCGGGGGGCTCAGTCGGTTGAGCGTCCGACTTCGGCTCGGGCCATGATCTCACGGTTTGTGAGTTTGAGCCCCCGCATCTGGCTCTGTGCTGACAGCTCGGAGCCTGGAGCCTGCTTCGGATTCCACGCCTCCCTCTTTCTCTCTCCCTTTTCTCGCTCTCTGTCTCTCTCTCTCTCTCAAAAATAAATAAACATTAAGAAAAAAACATTTAAAGAACTGGAGAACGGATGAATACAGTCACCCAGGAAGGGTGGTATATCTTGCTCCTTCAAGACAAAAACGCTTCCCCGAAACCTACTCCGTGCTGGTGACACCGAGGTGACGGAGACAGCCCTGTACTGCCCTCCTGGGGAATCACAGTCCAGTGGGGGGAGCTAAAGAGTCCCCAGATAGGGATGATCCAGAGCAGACAGGGCTGGGATGTAGGATGATAGAGGGGGCATCTGGTCCAGCCTAGAGGTCAGGGAGGGCTTCCTGGAAGAAGGAACACTGGAGCTAAGACTTAAAACATAACAAAGAGATAATGCAGAGGAGACAGTGAGGGAAGCAGCCGGTACAGAAATGAAGGGGAGAGATACTACCTGACTCTGAGGACTGTCCACTGCTCCCTGAAGCCAGAGCCCAGGATGCAAGGGACAATGCAGGCTGGGGGGACAATGCAGCATGGTGACAAGTGCCAGATCCCATAAGGCTTGGGTTTATCTAAAAGGGTCTACCCTGGGCAAACAGTTCCGAAGGCCTCCTCGGTGGCCGGCCCTGTGCGGGGCCTTGTCCCTCCAGGGGCTCCTTATCCAGCAGGAGACAGACACAGAGAAACACAGCCAGAGTGTGAGCCACGCCACTGTGAGCCACTGGTACACACTACCCCATGAGGCCACGACTAGGAATGTTTCCATTCAGCAGCCGGGCAGATGGAGGCTCGGGCAGGCGAATCCACTAGTCTGGGTGGCTCAGGAAGGAAAAGGGCAGCAGGGTGACAAGGGGGTGTCAGGCAGGGCTTCCTAGAGCAATCTTCACTCAGAAACAGAAGCTCAGAAGCAGAGAATGTCATGTCAGGAAGGGCCCGAGGCGGGGATGTCTTCCCACCCCTCTCCTTGCACCTGCTGGCTCCCGGATCCTGTCCTCTTCCTCCTCCCAGCTCTGTCCCCTCACCGCTCAGCCTTCAAGAGGCAGGACCAGGACTGTCATGGTCACCGTGAGGCAGGAGCACTGCCCAGCACAGAGCAGGGGCTCAACAAACACCTGTGGAATCAACATGTGTTCCCTGAAGGGCTTGCCCGCATCACCCAGGCCTCCCCCCACCACAGCCCCGAGCCCACCCCTCTCTGTCATTCATCACCCCCTGTCCCCTTCGGCAGGAGTTCCTCCCTGTATCTACCAACATGCAGGACAGTACCGTGGTACCAGGTAGGGGCTCTAGGGCCCCACAGTTCCTGACTGTGAGATCTTGGGCACGTCACTTCCCCTCTCTGACCCAGAGGCCAGGTTGTGAAAATACTGGTATGTTTCAGACAGAAAAGATTTCCTTCATGTGTGAAAAATGGACTTCCTGAGCATCTACTGTGCACCAGGCTCAGTACTAGGCAGTGGCCACGCAGCTCTGGGCCCTGCCCTCACGGAGCTCAGGGTCTAGAACAAAACACACCCACGGAACAGCCAACAGGACCGTTCAAGCTGGTAAACAGGAAACAAAAGTGCTCTGGAGGAAACAAGCAGGGACACATGATGCCGACTGGGGTGGGGAAGGGGACCCACTCTGGATTAGGTGGTCAGGAGCCTGCCTGAGGAGCTGTTGTTGACATTTGGGTGAAGGGCATGCTGGGAGGACAGCTTCACGGAAGGGGTTGGCTGGGGGCAGGCAAGGTCAGAGACAGGCACGGGGTCCCCTTATTCAGGCTCGGCCTTGCTCCCGGGAGCGCTGGGGGCCAAGTAAGCGCTTCCAGCAGCTGTGCGCTGATTCTCAGGGTCAAGAGACAGAAGGTGAGGGCCAGGCCAGGATTTGAACCCATGTCTGGCCGACTCCCAGGTCTGTTCTCTTACCCGCACGGGTGGACAAGCTGGCTGGAAACCCTCCCACAGAAAGGCAGAGAAGCGCAGTGAGATGCCACTTCACTATGCTGGCCACAGTCAAAAGGACGGACAATCACAAGTGTTGACGAGGGTGTGGAGGAAACTGGGCCGGTGGGGAGATGGGGTTGCGGCTTTGAAAGATGCAGCAGAGCATTAATAAGTGAAATGTGCACCTGCCATACAAACCAGCAGCCCCACTCCTCGGTCTCTACCCAAGAGAAAGGAGAACACACACACACACACACACACACACACGGGAAAGCTTATGTGCAAATGTGCAAATGTTCACAGGGGCGTTATTTGTAACAGCCAAAAACCACCCAAAGGCCCCTCCACCTTGATGAATGAACCTGGTGTATCCATACACACAATGGAATGCTACTCAGCAATAAAAAGGAGCCCAACTGGGGGCAGAGAGTGGCTGCAAGAGGAAACCGGAATGTTCTGACTGGATGCAGACAGGACGGTGGCGATGGGGGTGCCGCACAATTGCCAAACTGGACTAAATGCCACTGAACTCCATACTGACAACAGGTGAATGTTGTTGTATCTGTTGTAGCTCAAAAGAAAGGCAACTTCCCTGTGGCTCCCACTTCCCTGGGAGTAAAGGCGAAGTCTTCATGTTGATCCCTAAGCCCTGGCCTGATCTGGCCCCTTCCATGCCTCTCTACTCTCATTCATTGGGTCCAGCCACAAGGCCTCCTCGCTGTTCCTTAGTAGGACCAGGCACCTCCCACCTCAGGGCCTTTGCACTGGCAGTTCCCTTTACCCGAGAGGCTTCCTGCTGACCCTGTATCTGCATGCCTCCCTCCCTCGTCTTCTTCAAGTCTTTGTTCAAATGTCACCTCCTCAGAGAGGCCTTCCCAGACTACCTTGTTTAAATTGCAACCCTCAGGGGCGCCTGGATGGCTCAGTCGGTTAAGCATCTGACTTCGGCTCAGGTCATGATCTCACGGTTCGTGAGTTCGAGCCCCGCGTCGGGCTCTGTGCTGACAGCTCAGAGCCTGGAGCCCATTTCAGATTCTGTGTCTCTCTCTGCCCCTCCCCTGCTCATGCTCTGTCTGTCTCAAAAATAAATAAATGTTAAAAAAAAAAATTATTAAAATAAATAAATTGAAACCCTCTTACTCACCCCTCACTTCTTATCTCCTTCTCCAGCTTTACTCTGTCCATGGGACTTATCACCACCTGACCTGCTATATTCATTGTACTCCTGTCCATTCTTTCACCCCCACCCCCCGGACCCTTAGACAGAACATGAGCTCCAAAAGGGCAGGGACTCTGTTCTGTTCACAGCTGTATCCCCAGCATGAGCCTGGAGCCTGGCAAGTAGTGGGGACTCAGTATACATTAGCTGAAGGAATGAAGGGCAGGGCTCTGGGCCGTGTTTGGGCCTCTGGCTGGCAGGAGCATGACACGGCCAAGGGTCCGCCCCCTCAGTGCTAGGCCCCACAGGCTGGGGAGGGTGTGATGTCCTTGCACACAGTAGTGACTAAGACACAGTTCCTCCTCTGGGACCCACACATCCAATCTCACACAATCCCCAGAAACACTGGCTTAGGGGCCCAGAAGCAGCTGAGACCATCAGCCTGGGCTGGAGTATGAAGACCGGCTTTCAAGCACATCTTCACCGACTGCCTTGGTCCACCGTGGGAACTCCATCTCGGCCCAGCCTCTGACTCAAGACCTGTTCATTCCACAAACACTGAGCACCTGCTCTGTGCCGGGTCCCAAGCTGGGCGGTGCAGGGGATATAGTGTTGACCCAAACAGTCCTGGTTCTGCCCTCCAAGGCCTCCCAGTCCAGGGGAAGAGACAGGCAGACAGTACAACCTAGAGTGCGCAGGGCTGGGACAGGCGAGCCCAGGGGGCTGTGGGAGCCCTGACCCAGTCTGAGAGAATCAGAGAGGGCTTCCTAGGGGAGGGAACATCTGTGATGTACAGAACTAGTAGGGATCGATCTGGTAAAGAGGGGAGAAGTACGTGAGAAGGCCACAAGGAAAGAACAAGGCACACTCCTGGAAATAAAAGACCTTTACAGTGGCTGATGCTCCATTCACTCAGTGGTTCTCAAGCAGGGGTGTTTTTGCCCCCCGGGTGGGGATACTTAGCAACATCTGGGACATTTTTGACGGCCACGACTGGGGAGAGGTACGTGTGTTACTGACATCTAGTGTGTAGAGGCCGGAGATGCTCCTGAACACCCCACAATGTGCGGGACAGCCCCTCACAACACAGAATTAACCGACCCAAAATGTCAATAGTGCTGAGCCTGGGAAATACTAATCTATCTAGCCTGAAGAAAATTCAGACCACGCAAGGCCGTGATCTACTAAAGAATTTGCACTTTACCTTGAAGGCAAAGGAAGAAGTCTTGAAAGGTTTTAAGCAGAGGTGAGACAAAAGAAAAATCAGGGGGTCCCTGGAAGCCTGGCAATCAAGGGAACCTGAGCCCTGGTCTCTCTGACCACCCCCGATCCAGTAGCCAGCAGAAACTCAGAGGGGGAAAAGATCTTTCAGCAAGACTGGGAAGTCCCTGAGGACAGGGACTCTGTCTTCGTTCTAGAGTTAACTCAACAAATATTTTCTGAGGCCGCCCCCAGGCCAGGCCCTGGTTGCAGATGCTGAGCCAGGTATGTGGGGCTCAGTCACCAAATCTCATCTGGGTGGCCTCCCCAGGTGATATTATTTGCTCTTCCTCTGGGCTCCCTCAGTCCCTGGCACAGACTTTTGTCACCACCCTAGTCATTCAGGACTATAATTCTTTACATGTCAATCTTCTCTCCCACTCCACTGATGGCAGGGGCATGGCTGGAACCATCTTTGTGACCCATCACATGGCCGGCCATCCTGTGCAACCCCTGCACTTATCACTGGAGAAATAAAGGCCCAAAGAAAGCAAGGAACTTGTCCAAGGTCACATAGAAAGTCAACTTCATTCTTCCCTCTCAACCTGCACCTCCTCTCCCCGGTGCTGCCTCCCACATGTCAGTGACATCCCAGTGGGTGGGTCGACAGCACCTTGCTGTCACTCCATCCATTCCCTAAATGCCTGAAGGGTGGCTGCCTGAACAAGTATGTTCTGCAGCTCCAGTTTAGTTGAAACAGTAAAGGGTCAGAAGTCACCACCACCTGGGCTAACACCACCCACCCCCTTGGATTAGTTTATGCTCAAAGCATAAACACCCTTCCCAGTCCTGACCACCCTGGGTCAGCAATGTCTGGACTGCTACACGGAATGGATCCCAAACCCAACCTGGGTGACCTTCTACAAGAGCCTTAGTCTCGCTCTTCCTTGGATTCCCGTCTGTAAAGTGGGTCTGTCGGTCTCCACCGCCCGTGCCCTTACCCACGATGACTACCTGACTTCCCCAGAGCTAGAAAACTCCCAATCAATCAATGATTGCCCACATCTCAGGCACTGCGAGAGAGACTCTGAATGCCAGTCCACTTCAAGAACGGTCTTAGAGCCTGAATCGCAGAGTCGAGAACCAGGGCGCCTGGGTAGAAGTCTGCGCCCCTCCGCGCCACTGTCTCCCGGCTCGAGCCATGAGCCTGGTGGCCGCCCAGCGCGAGCGTGCAGGGGACCCGGCGTGCAACAGGGCCCCGCTCCCCGCACCGTCCGGCCTCCAGGACTGCCCGGCCCGCCTGGGCCCGGTACTCAAGGTCCCTCTGGGCAAGGAGCCCCCAGTGCACGGGATTCCGCGAAAAGGGGCAAGACACGCCCCGTGGGAGGCCCCCCGGGTGGGGAAGAACCCCTCAGGCCCCTCTCGGCCTCCGTACCTGACCGGAGCCGCCTCCCCCGGCCGCAACCACGGCGCTGCCGGCCCCGTCCGCCTCCTGCGCCGCCGCCATCTTCCCGCTCCGGGTCCCCGCCCCCGCCGCCAGCCCCGCCCCGTCCCCGACGGCGCCAGCGCGATCGCGCGAGATTTCACACTTCGCCGGGCCCGCCAGCTACCGTATCCGGCAAGACAGCTCAAGCCACGCCTCTCAGAAGAGCCGCTTCCGGCTAAGAAAGAACCAGCCCGGCCACCGTACCCCAACCACCACCCTGCTGTACATTTGTTTTCACCTAGTAGACCGTCACCCTGCATGGAACGCCCGGACTTTCTCGGCCAGCGCATCAGCGTCCCACGGGCTCCATTGCCTTTGCTTCCTCGAGTTAATCTGCTTCTTCCATTTATGTGAAGCCTTGCTGGCCATCCTGCCTTCCTCGCTCGGCCGATTCTTCGAGTCGTTTCCGTTTTCGTGTTTCTTGAGCTTTCCCGGCCACCGTAACTCCTCAAAATGTTCTGCTCAATACACGCCCTTCGTGTGTTCAAGGAACCTCCCTGGCCGCGGTACCGAGACTCAGAGGGCGGGCCTTAGGCCAATGTCATCGCCTTCAGACCCCTCTTCCTAAAGGAACCATTCCCTCCAAGTCCCCTTAGGTTATAATTTTTCTGTGCATTCAAAGTTATTATTTCAGGGTTCTCACGGCCACCACACCTTCAAATCGGACCCTGTCGTTCCCTTTCCAACCCTTCGGGCCACCGAGTTTAGCCCGCACGCGCGTTTCCGGAGTGGTCTTTGCTTTCTAGCAGTTTCGCAACTCTGGACTCGGCTTCAAGGGCTCCTAGAACTTCATTCTTTTTCTTAGCTATGTGTGTTTGTACAGTTCCAAGCCTGGACACGGGTTGAGTGACCCCTGGTCTGGGGAGGATGGTATGGAGGACGGGAAAGGACAGAAGTCTGTCAGCGGCTGTTAAGCCTTATGTATGAATGGAGTGGAGGTGTTTAAACCCTGGTTGTGCTACTGACCTTCTATACGATCCCAGACAAGTGACATTATCTCTTTGGGCCTCAGTTTCTTTTATAAACTAAGCATTTCCCTCCCGCTTTTGCCTCTCCGGGTTTTTGGAAAGACCTAGTGAGATCACTAATGTAAAGCACCTCCCACCACCCCACCCCGCCCTACACACACACATACACACCTGCTCTTAGCAAGTGATCAATATTGTGCACTGTTATTATGAACCTTACATATTACCCGGAAGGGAGAGTAGGCTTTGCATTGGGATTCTCCAAATAATTTATTTCTCATTTTATTGTTTACTTCCTTCACTTTCCTCTTAGTCCCAGCTCAGTAGTAATATCACCTCCTCTTGGAAACCCTCCCTGGCCCCCAGGCTGTGCCGGCACAGTCTCCTAGTCTTTCCAGATCTCAGGACTCCCCAGCTCCCCCCCCCCCCCCCGCCCATTTTGTGTTACCGCTGTCAGGGATGGGTGTGGTGGTGTGGTATGTCTTGCCGTGGGAGTGGGCGGGGAAGCCCAGGGCATTCACGGTCACTGCTCTGCCTCCAGCACTGCCCCAGGGGATGGTTGCTAAGTGAAAGGGTGAAAGTCTTCGTGCAGCAGGTAGATGACACACATCTGAGAGCCAACACAAAGGCAAGAAGGAACCTTAGAGAACATCTTGCCCAGTCCACTTCTCTTCCCATATAATAAGGGTAGTGAGAACGATTCTCTAAAATTGTAGGCGCAGTCTAGGGATGAAATGAACATACTCACTAAGTCCACCAGACATGAGGCAGACTGAGATTTGCTGGCCTCTTTCTCAAAAGTGCAAAATTAGGGGCGCCTGGGTGGCTCAGTCGGTTGAGCATCCAACTTCAGCTCAGGGCATGATCTGACGGTTCATGGCTTTGAGCCCTACATCAGGCTCTCTGCTGTCAGCACAGAGTCTGCCTGGAGCCTCTGTCCACCCCTCCCCCTGCCCCTTCCCTGCTTGTGCTCGCTCTCTCTCCCAAAAATAAATAAACACTAAAAACATAAATTAATTAATTAATAATAAATAACAGTGCAAAATTACGTGTGTAATCTGTAATAGAGGACCACAGAAAGCCCAGGCAAGTGAAGGGCTTTGAAACTTAATCTTCTCTAGCTTCATGTAACCCCATCTTTGCTTTTAACTCTAGATATAAAAGCTCCAGTCGGCCCTCCTGTCTCATAAACTGCAGGGGCGCCTGGGTGGCTCAGTCGGTTAAGCGTCCGACTTCGGCTCAGGTCACGATCTCATGGTCCGTGAGTTCGAGCCCCGCGTCAGGCTCTGCGCTGACCGCTCAGAGCCTGGAGCCTGTTTCCGATTCTGTGTCTCCCTCTCTCTCTCTGACCCTCCCCCGTTCATGCTCTGTCTCTCTCTGTCTCAAAAATAAATAAACGTTAAAAAAAAAATAATAATAATAATAAAAAACTGCAGAGTCCCGATCTGTCGGAGCTTGAGGGTCAGTGAGCTAGACTGTGACCTTAGGACCCCTGCAAAGCCCTCCCCCATTTCTGTTGAATGACCAGAAAAGTTCTTCCATTTCTATTAACTGCTAATTGAATCACCGCCCAGGGCCACTCTGCACTCCACTAGGGGGCGCCCAACACCAACCAGAGGCCGTGATTTCAGGTTCTAAGGGAGAAGAGAGCTGGAGCCCTGAACGTTTGGGTCCTGAGGAAAACGGGCTGGAGGTCCAGACTCCTGAGTCCCAGGGAGAAGAAGTCTGGGGACCCAGACTCCTGCGTTGGGAGGCAAGAGGAGTCTAGGGGCCTGGATTCTGGGGTCCTAGGGCAGTGCGACTGGGGTGGAGGCCTGAGAAAGGAAGGAGGAATCTAGGAAGGGCACCAGGATTGGTTGGAAGCAGAACTGGCCTGGGCAGTCGTTTGGTTTGGCTTGAGTCCGTGGGAAACAAGTGGACAGAGCAGGGATTGTTCCTCTAGGGTCCCCCCTCCCCATCACCCCCTGGGTTTGGCAGCCTCAGCTCTTCCCAGGCCCTGGGGACTTGGGGGCATTTCCCACAATCCCTCCCCAAGGCCCCTGTTTTCTACTAGACTCACAGCTGCCCATCCTCAGGACCTGGGAAAACTGCCCCAAGAGCACTGAAAGACTGGCTGGAGGTTAATGCCAAGCAGATTAGGAGAAACAGAGGCCCTGGATCCTCGGAGGCCAGCAGCCCCACCCCTGAGACTTGGGGGCCCCGGACCACCCTCTACTTCCTGAGGACCCAGAAGTCCAGACCCCCAGCTTTCTGCCCAGGAGCCCCAGCGCTGTCCTCTCTGACTGTACTATCTCTGCTCTTGTACACCCTGGGCTTTTTGCCTACAATTCCCCCACTGCCCAGATACCATTTCCCAACCACTGACTGCCCCGTGGGGACCTGGGGGCCAAGCCAGCATCCTCCTCCCCGCCCCCCACTTCCCGGCATCAACAGCCCCAAACCACTGCACTGTGATGCATCCCCCCGTGACCAGCCCAGCCAGGATGCCCTCCCCTACCCCAGGGGCCTGCTCCCAGGCCCGGATCTCCTCACTTCTTCTTTTCTTCGTTGCACATAATGTTACTTGAAGTCATCTCCTTTGGTCGTCGTCCTCCTCCTCTGCTTCCTCCCTACTCCTCACCACCAGCCTCTCTGTTTGTGGCTTCAAGACAGAATAGAGCTCCTGACCCTGAGCGGGAGCTCAGGAAATGATATCGCTTATTGCTAATAAGGAGAGGGCAGCTAACAAAACATACCACAAAGCCATCATCACTCAAGCTGAGTGGAATTGGGCCAGGACCCAATGAATAGCTTTTGGAAAGACCACAGAGGGCAGGACTCTCTGTCTTTCCCCTGTAGTGTCTCCTGAGCCTAGCAGGGTCTCAATAAATACTTGTGGGACAAGTGTGTAGGAATTGTCACAGGGCATGGCTTTTACGGATCCATTCTCTTGGGTCCCAGACAAACTGGGCGCTGACTTCCTATGCTCAGCAGTGACGTCTGGGCACCAGTCTCCCCCTGTCGTAGGACCATGGGACACCTCACTGTGATGCACACTTAAAACATCAGCCCAGGGGCGCCTGGGTGGCTCAGTGGGTTGAGCGTCTGACTCCGGCTCAGGTCATGATCCCACAGCTCTGTGAGTTCGAGCCCCGCATCGGGCTCTGTGCTGACGGCTTGGAGCCTGCTTTGGATTCTGGGTCTCCCTCTCTCTCTGCCCCTAACCCACTTGCATTCTGTCTCTGTCTCTCTCAAAAATAAACACACATTAAAAAATAAATAATAAATAAATAAATAAAACATCAGCCCAGGGCCTAGAGACTGCCAGAGGCCACAGCAGGTTAGCGATGTTCATGGTCGTTTTACATGTGAGAAAGCCAGACCTTGGTGAAGGACAGTCTCTAATGTTGTTGTTGTGACGATCCAATGTTATTATTCACCTCTTTATCCCCAATGATCGAGTTAGGGCTACATACGTCCAATGGGCACTCGATAAGTGTTGGATGGACTGAATCAGTCCTGCTATCTTGGCCCTCTAAGGTCTTCGAAAAGCAACCACATGGAAGAAAATAAATGTTTGTTTGTTTGTTTGTTTTAATTTATTTATAAGAAGTCAGGCTAGCATTGGGCACAGGATGCCGCGAGCTGCTAAGAAGTGAGGGGTAGGTCGCGGGAGCCGAGGAGTCATGGGGTCTGGGCTCTCCCCTCCCCCACGGTCGGGGCCCAGCTGCTATGGGTCTCCCGTCAGCATAGAAAGTATCTGGTCAGTGAGAATCCCTGTGTAAATTCTCACAGCTGCTGTGCTTGTGCTGTACATGTCCCTGGGGAGAAAGGACAGAGGCTCTGAGCAGGGAGGAGCCCCGGGTCTTGGGCCCCAGGTCTGAGGGAGGATGAGGCTTGGGGCCCAGAATCATGTGTCCTGTGAGGGATGGTGGCTGGAACCCAAACTCCTGGATCCCCAGGTAGGACAGGGCTGGGATCTCAGAATCCAGGGTTCCAACAGAGCTCGGGGCCCAGACTCCTGGTTCCCCTGGGGGGGGGGGGGCGTGGCTTGTGGATACCTGATTTTCTCATCCATAGCGGTCAGATATGTCTTCTCGTATAGGTCCTGGGCGGCCGCTTTGGCCGAGCCCCAGTAGCCGTAGAGTGATTCCTGCATCTGGGACAGCAGGGTGGGGCCCGTGGCTTCATCTTGCCGGGCCATGTCGTCCCCCTGGACCTCTGCAGAGGGAGGGTGTCTTAGGAGAGCTGAGGAACCAGCAGCAGGGGAGAATGAGGCAGGGAAGGAGGGGGACAGGGGTAGGGCCCGGCGAGAACTGGGCTGGGAAGATGCTTGGGGGGTCATCCCATCCCCCTCACACACCCTCCGCCCCCTGCCGACCACACTCACCGCATTTCAATACCAGAAGGACAAGAAGCAGAACCAGGAGGCATCGGGTGCCCATGGCGTCAGAAGACCTGGAACACTGAGGAGGCTGTGGGACAGGGCCCCTGGTGACGTCTAGTCCTGGGGTCCCCCCCCCCCTCCCCGGAAACTCCAGGGGGAGAGGCTGGCTTCCCTGCCCCTCCACCTCCCCAGCTGAGTACCGGGTGCTAATGCATTGGCTTGGGGCTCATCGTCTAACATTTTATGATTCTGCTTCTGATCTTAACACCTTAATTCTAACATCCCCTCATTCACTCAGGAAGCACCTACTGTGTACCGAACACAGTTCTGGGGCCCAGCTGTGAACACAGCAACAGCCCTGCCTGTCTACGAAGCCACTGTGAGAGAGATACACGATCGACAATATTAACTGAGTAAAATACACCGGCGGGTCGTATGGTGGGGAGTACTCTGGAGGGGGGAGGGTGTGTCACAGAGCCTGGGAAAGCCTCAGCAGAGGGTGACATTTATGCCGAGACCCAGTCTGCAGGGTCCCAGGCTCAGTTAAGAACCCACCACTGGGGGTGCCTAGGTGGCTCTGTCCGTCCGTTGGGCGTCCGACTTCGACCTAGGTCATGATCTCGAGTTGGAGCCCCGTGTCGGGCTCTGTGCTGACAGCTCGGAGCCTGGAGCCTGCTTCGGATTCTGTGTTCCGCCCCCCCCCCCATCCCTCCCCCCTGCACACTCTGTCTCTTTCTCGCGAAAATAAATAAACATTTAAAAAAATGTAAAACAATTTTTTTTTTTTTTAATAAAAAAAAGAACCCACCACTGGATGAGTATGTTTCGGATGCCCTGGGGCCCTGTTCTACATGCAATTCCATCTGTCTTCACCCCAACCCTATGACAGAGGCTCTCGGCTCTGGGGCACAGGTTCCCAGGCCCTGTTGTCATTTGCGATTTGGAGATAAGGTGGAGGTCAGACCCCGAGGGACATCAGCAGGGGGAAACAGTCTAGGATTCTAAATTCCGTGATCCCAACGGAGGAATCCAACGAATGTCGTGACTTGCGGTTTCTGATTTAATCACCTCGGCCCCCTCCCCGCTGACCCTTCCCCTTTTCCATTTTTCCATTTCGGGCCCTCTCTTACCCGACTCTGGCAGGCTGTCCTCACCGGCTCCACGTGTGCAGAGAAGGTCTTTATAGCTCTTGGGACCCACCTCCCCTCCACAGCCACCACCCCCACCTTGTCCCCTAGGCCAAAGTCCTAGCCAACAGGACCGCGGAGGGGGTGGGGTGGGGCAGAGAGGGCAGTGACATCATCCCCGAGGTCAAGCCAGAGGGAGCCCCCCCCCACCCCCCGCAAGGTTCTCTCCCAGGAGATACAGGGGGCCAGGTGGGTGCTGTGGAGAGGTTGGGGGTCCTTGGGGTTCAGACCAGAAAAGGGGTCTGGGGTTTCCCCCACATAGGAAGCAAAGGCATAGGGGTCTCTGTGGGGACCTCCTGACCCCGCCTGCACTCCAGCCTTCACCTTCCATCCCAAACTGAGTTGCCCGATGTCTCCTGCCCCCCCACATTCCCACAGTGGTGGGTCTCAGGGCTGGGGGAAGGGATCATCCCCCCCGACTCTTTGCCCTCGGGGCCCCCCTCACTGTCCTTCCCTTGCCAGGTGTCCCTTCCTCTACTCGTTAACTGCTGGGGGTGGTCACGCTGGGGACGGATTAAGACAGGGACACAGAGAAGCATTTCTTTATTGTGGAGGCTGTAAACACTTTAATTCTTGTCTCCGTCCCTGCACAGAAGCTGGGGGCACAGGCTGTGGGCCTTGTTCAGGAGGCTGTCCCTGGAGCTGCGGAGCCAGGCCTGGGTGCGGAGCCTCAGATGCTTCAGGTGGTCTTCATAGTAGGCCTGCACAAAGCCCTGGAAGGCCTCGGGTCCCCTGCAGAGGAGGGACAAAACCGTGAGACCCCGGCAACTCCCAAGACTTCCGCCCCCTTCATCCCCCCCTCCCTCGGGCCTTACCCCACTCAGAGCCCAAGAGTGCGGGCCCTGCCCTCTTCCCCTCTCTGACCCGGGTTCTCCCGCTGACCCAGGGGTCTAGACTCTCAGCCTCGCCCCCCTCAGACCCAGGAGTCCAGGCCCCCAGCCCCTCCTCCCTCAGGCCCAGGAATCCAGCCCCCAAGCCCTGCTGCACACACGCACCAGAACCACCGCCACTTCTCTCTGGTCCTGGTCACCAATGTCTTCACCTTGTCCTTCATCAGGCTCCAAGGACTATCCACCAGCTCCGGAGGCAAACTCGGGGTTGCTGCAGGCACTTCTTGCTGGCATGCTAGGTGGGACCGGAGGGTAACATGGGTGGGCTGGGACCCAAGAATCCTTCCTCCTCCCTTCCCCTCCATGCTCGCCGTCACTATCGCTCCCGGTGGCCCAAGGGGGACCCCTTGACATCACTCCTGGTCTTCACCTTTTCTGTCCCTTTGATCACTTGTCCCCCTTTGAGCCATCCGTCCGATTCCTTGTCCCCCTCCGTGCCCACGGCCCCTCCTGTCACCCCTCTGTCTGCCTGTGGCTTTTCCCCTCGGTTTGCAGCCCCACCTCTTTGACTCCTGTCCCCCTCTCGAGGCCTCCTTTACTGCCCGATCTTGCTGCCCCCTCGGTTCTCCTGTGACCCCCCCCCCCCCCCGCCCCCCGCCACGCTGTCCTAACCACCTCCGCATGCAGTGGAGGGAGAGCTCAGAAGACTTTCCAGCCCTAGGGAAGGAGGTTGGCAGGGCTGCGTCGTGCGTTCCTCCCCGGGGCCGGGGTCGTGCCTCGGAGGGCACTTTACATCCTTGCACACACACCTCCCTGCACGGCAATCACGCCCCCCGGGCGAAGCCTCACCTACAGATCCCAGGCGTCACACGGGGCGCACAGGCGCACGCATGCGCAGAGGCACCCATGGGCCCAGCAGTGTGCTCAAGCCAACGGTGCACATCTTCAAAACTCAGTTTCCCCTTCTGCAGAATGGGATAAGGCCAGGATTCCTGGGAGGACTTGGCGCTAACACCGAACACGCATAAGGCACTAGGAATGGCCCCTTGCACATTGGAGGCACTACGTTAAGTGTTACCATTTTAAATGCGCGTGCAAAGCCGAGGCACGCTCGCATGCCAGCGCCTACAGACACCCTCACAGCGTCCACGCGCTCAAATCCTTGGCATAAATACCCCGTAAAGACACACGTGCACACACACACATTTCCCACTGTCGTTTGTACCAGCCCCAAGGACACCCCTCGCGCACGGCCCCCGTGGACACGTTCGCCCGGACACGCACACACATCTGCGTGCGTACGACAAAGCCCGCGAGCTCCAGGCCCGCGCGCGCGTCTACAAACCTGCGTGCCGTCCGGACCGTCACACTCACACCTTGCACGACTGCAGGGTCCCCGCGCCCGCCCATCCCTTCCTTCCTCACCCACGACACAGGCCAAGACCAGAATGCAGAAGCAGAGGGAGGGCAGGGCCTGGGGCCTGCGTCCAGGAACCAACATTTCTGGGGGCTCTGCTCCTCTGTTCCTCTGCGCTCAGCTCTCCAGGCTGGGGGAGGGGGAGACTACGCAGAGCAGAGCCCTCCCCTGGCTGCCTCCCCACGCCCCTTGGCAGGGACTTCAGAGAGAGGGGCCCAGGTGACAGTGACAAGCAGAGGCCTCACCCGCCCCTGCTGGCCTCCCTCCTTCCTCCCCTCCCAGCACTTTGGCCTGACCGGGGAAGACAGCCGGCTCTTTGGCCTCTGACGCTGACTGGTGTTCAAATCCTGGCTCCACCTCACGAGCTGGCCCCTCTTTCTGGCCTCAGTTTCCTGCTCTGAAAAATGGGCCCACAGTCCATACTCTAGGCAGGGCTTTAATGGAATGAAATGCTGCAAGGAGAGGTCTTAACAAGGAGCCCGGCAACGGAGGTGCTCACGGACCATGGCTGTTTATGATTACTTCTTTCATATTGAAGACCCTTGGGCACTGGGCTCTAGGCCAGACACACTCTCCCCGTATGATCTGGGCAATTCCCAGATCTTCTCTGGGCCTCACTGTTTTCATCTGTAAAATGGGGATGGTAAGAAGCGCCTGCCTCCTAGAGTCCGTGTGAAGGCTGCGTGAGGCTCTGTGAGAGAAAGTTCCAGGTGCACATAGTAGGAGGTTGTCAATGTCAGGCTCAGGCCCAATACTAGGCAGAAAGAAAATGAGCAAAAGGAAGAAAGAAAGACAGAAAGGAAAGAGAGAAGGAAAGAAGACATAGAAAGAAAGAAAGAAAGAAAGAAAGAAAGAAAGAAAGAAAGAAAAGAGAGAGAAGGAGGAGAGAGAAAGGAAGGAACGAAGAAAGGAAATGAGCCTTTATCTCTCGGAGGACCCAGCCATAACTCAGGGCACACAGCCTGGCCAGGGGGCCATGGACTGGATTCTTTGGTCCAGGGTTGCCGAGTAAAATATAGGATGCCCATGTGAATTCAGATAAATAATAAGTTATTCTTTTGATATAAGTATGTCCCATGAAATATTGGGGAATTATACTAGAAATTATTTGTTACTTATCTGAAATTCAAATCTAACCAGGAGCCTGTCCTTTTTTTAAAACATTTTTTTAAGGTTTATTTATTTTGAGAGGGAGAGGGAGAGAGCATGTATGCAGGGGAGTGGCAGAGAGAGGGAGAGAGAGAGAGAGAGAGAGAATCCCACAGGCTCTGCTCTATCATCACAAAGCCCGATGTGGGGCTCGATCTCACGAACTGCAAGATCGTGACCTGAGCCGAAACCAGGAGTTGGTTGCTTAACTGACTGAGCTACCCAGGCGCCCCCGGGGAGGCTATATTTTTATGCGGTGAATCTGACAACCCCCCCCCCACACACACACCGCTTGGCCACAACCCGAACAAGTAGACAGTAGCCCACCCCCACCCCCACCCCCGCCTCACCTTTATGCATACTGTCAGTGACCCAAGGTCAACTAAGGTTTGGAAGCAGATGACCTGACAACGTGCCAGCAGGTCAATAATCACCTAATACTGTGTCACAGTGTCTATGTCATTGCCATCACTTCATCTCATCACGTGGACATCCTATCCTCTCACATCATCACAAGAAGGGTGAGCGCAGTACGATAAGATATGGGGGAGAGAGAGACCACGCTCACATAACTTTTATTACGGTGTATTATTTGTTTTTCTTTTCTTTTTCTTTCTTTTTTTTTAATTTTTCTATTTATTTTTGAGACAGAGAGAGACAGAGCATGAGCAGGGGAGGGGCAGAGAGAGGGGGAGACCCAGAACCCGAAGCAGGCTCCAGGCTCTGAGCTTGTCAGCCCAGAGCCCGACAGGGGGCTCGAACCCACGAACCGTGAGATCGTGACCTGAGCCGAAGTCCGACGCTCGACCGACTGAGCCACCCAGGCGCCCCTGTAATTGTTTTTCTTTATCATTAGTGTTGTTGTTCATCTCTTACTGTCTGATTTTAAAAGTTAAACTGCACCATAGGGGTGCCCCGATAGGAAAAATCAGTGTATCTAGGGCTTGGCACTCACTGTCTGTGGTTTCAAGTGTCCACTGGGGGTCTTGGAGTGCATCCCCCACAGATAAGGGGCGACACTGTACAGCTTGGTCCTGACCCAGCGGCTTCCAGCAGAACGGGCTCTGGCACGCAGCAGGTGCACAACGAATGTGCCCAGCAGTTCCTCACTGACAGAATCACAAAATAAAACCTCCGGGACGGGCGCGTGGGCGGCTCGGTCCGACTCCCCAGTTCCGCTCAGGTCGTGATCTCACAGCTCGCGGGTTCGAGCCCCACCTGGGGCTCTGTGCTGCTGACAGTGTGGAGCCTGCTGGGGATTCTCTCTCTCTCTCTCTCTCTCTCTCTCTCTCCTCCTCCTCCTCCTCCCTGACTTGTGCTCTCTCTCTCTCAAAATAAATACAGAAATAAACATTAAAACACACACACACACACACCTCCTTGAATTTCTGTTTGAGATGTTGAGAAAGTTCCAGGGATGGAGGGTGCAACTTAATGTACCCCTAAAATGGCTAAAATGGTAAATTGTATGTGAGGTATTTGACCATGAGAAAAAAGGAAAAAAGAAAAACTCACCATGTCTTGTGTTACAAGAAGCACGAGGTGGGGGTTCAGAGCCTTGCTCCTCATCCTCCCTGCTGTGTGACCCGGTGCGAGTTGCTTAACCTCTCTGGGCCGGTTGCTTCATCCACGACTGGGAATCATGGACTACCTATCCCAGAGAGTAGAGGAGACCGTTTATGTAAATTACCACGAGAGGCACCAGAGGTGCTCGGTCAAGGTCAGTGGCTGTTGATTAAGCCTGTGTTTTTCTGAGCACACGCTAGGCACCAGGGGCCACAGCAGGGCTTTGGCACCTTAACTCGTTGATGTAACACAACAGAGCTCTGAGGTGGGCACCTTTATCGTTCCCATTTTACAGATGAGGAAACTGAGGCTTGGGGGCGTGGGAGGGGAGTCCACTTACCAATGGCTCCTCGAACAGCAAGGGGTGCATTTGAACCCGGCTCTCTCAGATCTAGCCAAGCCAGGACATGCCCCGACGCACCTCCCCCACCTGAGTCCCGGAGGCCAAGAGGGTGGTTGGAGCAGGGCTGGCAGCAGGATGGGTCTGGGGGAGGTCTCTGACCCCTGCCCCAGGTCCAAGGTCAGTGTGGGCTGTTTGCTGTTTGCAATGTTTGTCCATCCTGGGGACAGGAACAGGCTGAAGGTCGTTCAGGGCGGACCTCAGAGTCAGCTCAATAACAACTGGGAGTGGGGTGATGGGCGCAGAGACCGAGGTCACAAGAGGGAGCGGGTTTGGGAGTGCCAGGCCCCGTGAGCCCACAGGGCAGAGGGCACCTCTGAGCCTGCAGTAACGTGTCCAAGAGACCCCCAGACCCCAAAATCACTCTCCCCCAGTCCAGACCCCATCCCCTCCCTCCTCAATCCCCTAACCCGCCTCCCTTCCAGCACTCCTAAGTGCTCACCTCCTTCCTCTGTGCCTCCGGGTTCTGGCAGGGAAGCCCGGGGCAGAAAAGAGGTTGAAACGTCCCCTCTCCGTTATCTCTTCTTTCTGCCTTCCGTCCGGGAAATTCTCCTTTCGTTAATTTTTAAAAACGGTGGGATATTCGCAAACCGTAAAACTCGCCCTCTTCAAGGGTGCGTGCGATTCGATGTTTTCTAGTACGTTTGCCGAGTTGTGCAACCATCACGGCCCTCCGATTCCAGAACATTTTCATCACCCCGAAAGGAAACTTCCATTCCCATTAGCCCATTAGGGTCACTTCCATTGCCTTCTCCGCCCCCCCGGCCCAGCAGGGGGCAACGACTGACGACGGACCTTCTGTTTCTGTGGGTTTCCCTATCGCGGGCATCCTGGGAAGGGAAACGTACACTACGTGGTCTTTTGCGTGGTGTGTGACGGCGCTTCCTTCCTTTTTCTGGCAGAATAATATTCACCGCACGGATACACATCTACACACGCCATGTGGATTTGCTTATCCGTTTCTCAGTTGGTGGGCATTTGGGGTGTTCCAGTGGAAACACCACTGCCGTGACCATCCGCGCGTACGTTTTTGCGTGAACCTGTGTGCGGTTCCCCTGGGTGGATAGACGCCCAGTAATGGGATCCCCGGGAGCTCTGTTGCACGCTTTGAGGAACCGCCAAACTGTTCTCCAAAATGGCCCTGCTCATTCGCTTTTGGACCCAGTTTTTCATTCACGTGGCTCCTGGCGAACATACATGGGGACGAAAGTTGTGCGGCTTCTCACGCTGTTCCCCGGTTCTCGCTGACTACTTCCGGATTGTCTTCTGGGTTGCAGGTGCTGTGTCGCCTCCTCCAGGGAGCCCTCCCGGACTAGCTACCCCAAGCCAGGTGCCCACTGGAGTCCCCCATCCTTGCCCTGCCCGCTGGGTGGGCCACCTCCGCCCCCCCCCCCCCCCCCCCCCGGGAGTGTGGAGTGTGAATGCTCCTACACACATGCTTGGGGCTCTCTGGGTGTTTTTTGTTGTTCTTGTTGTTTGTTTTTTGTTTTGGTGTGATCAGGGCTATTTGCTCTCTGAGGTCCTGAAGGTTAAGTTTGTAAACCTGAGAACAAACACATTGGCTCTAAATACAAAGTGTAACAAGAGGGGCGCCAGAGTGGCTCAATCAGTTGAGCGGCCCGTTTCTGCTCAGGTCACGTTCTTGCGGTTGGTGAGTTCAAGCCCCGCATCGGGCTCTCTGCTGTCAGCACAGAGCCTGCTCCGGGTCCTTCCCTCGTGAAAAAAAATAAAAGGTAAAAAGAAAATCTTAAAGTTAGAATGAATGAAGGGCGCCTGGGTGGCTCAGTCTGTTAAGCGTCTGGCTCTTGGTTTCGGCCCAGGTCATGATCTCATGGTTCGTGAGTTTGAGCCCCATGTCAGGTTCTGCACTGACAGCACAGAGCCTGCTTGGAATTCTGTCTCTTCCCCTCTCTTGGCCCATCCCCTGTTCTCTCTCTCAAAATAAATAAAGTAAAAAGAAGGAGAAGGAGAAGGAGAAGGAGAAGCATTGTTGGGGCTCTCACTGTGCTCCAGGTACTGTCCTGGGCACTCGGGAGGCACTGCAGGAGACAAGACCGCCTCTGTGAACTTGACTTCCAGCAGTGGGAGACACAGGCAGTAAACAAGTAACCAAAGAGACATATATTAGAGGGTGGCAAATACTGGAAAGACAGGCAGATAAGGAGGTAGCAGGGCGGTGGGAGAGCAGTCTGGGGGGACCACAACGGGGACACGGCTGTTGAACAGACACCTGAAGAAGAAGAGGAGTGAGCCAGGCAGATAGCTGGACATCTGCGGGAAGAACGTTCCAGGCAGGGTGGGCAGCAAGTGCAAAGGCCCTGGGGTAGGAGCCTGCTCAGTGTGTTGGATGAGGCTGAGAAGTTGCACACAAGGGAGGGGAAAAAGCCGTAGGGGTGACCTGGCCAGGTAGTGAAAGGCTGACAGACTCTCATAAGATCTTTTGAGTTTTCCTCTGAGGGTGGTGAGAGGGTTCTGAGTGGAGGAAGGGTGTGATGTGACTTGTGTTCTAACAGGATCCCTCTGGCTTCTGAGTGGGAAGAGAGTATAAGGAGCTTGGAGGGCTGATTAGGGCAGGGGGAAATGGTGCATTAAGTACAGAGGGTTATATGTATTTCCCACCTTTAAAAAAAAAAAAAAGGTGGGGAAAAAATGTTTAAATGTTTATTTCTGAGACAGAGAGTGCATGAGCAGGGGAGGGGCAGAGAGAGAAGGAGACACAGACTCCGAAGCAGGCTCCAGGCTCCGAACTGTCAGCACAGAGCCCGACGCGGGGCTCGAACTCATGAATTGTGAGATCACGACCTGAGCCGAAGTCGGATGCCCAACTGACTGACCCACCCAAGTGCCCCTAAAAAAATTTTTTTTTAATTTTTTTTAACGTTTTATTTATTTTTGAGACAGAGAGAGACACAGCATGAACGGGGGAGGGGCAGAGAGAGAGGGAGACACAGAATCGGAAACAGGCTCCAGGCTCCGAGCCATCAGCCCAGAGCCTGACGCGGGGCTCGAACTCACGGACCGCTAGATCGTGACCTGAGCTGAAGTCCGACGCTTAACCGACTGAGCCACCCAGGCGTCCCTAAAAAAAATTTTTTTTTAATGTTTATTTACTTTGAGAGAGACAGCATGAGCAGCTGAGGGGCAGAGAGAGAGAGAGAGAGAGAGACACAGAATCGGAAGCAGGCTCCAGGCTCCGAGCTATCAGCACAGAGCCCAACGCGGGGCTCGAACTCACTGACTGCAAGATTATGATCTGAGCCAAAGTCAGACTGTTGACTGAGCCACTTAGGCGCATCCCCCACCCCACCTTTTTTTTTTTTTTTTTTTTTAGATTTTATTTTTAAGTCATCTTTATACCCAGTATGGGGCTTGAACTCACAACCTTGAGATCAAGAGTCACAAGTTTCACATACTGAGCCAGCCAGGCGCCCCTATCTCCCACCTTTGTTCTCCATCCTCTGTCCTGTCCTCCATCCTCCATGAGCATCCCCGGACGTGCTTGGAGTTGTCCTCAGACATAAAAGAGGTCAAACACACAAGGCCGTTCCACGTGTGTGTGTTCGAATTTTACGTCAATGACACCACCCTATGCATGTTCTGTTTCTTTTCCACTCAGCGCTATACTGTTACATCTCTCCAAACGGTTTCCTGAACATCTAGCTGGTTCTTTCTGTGGCTGCATGGGGTTCCACGTTTTATTTTTTCACCCCCCCCCCCCCACCACCGCCGGTGATGGACTGCTAGGCTGCTTCTGTAGTGAACGTCCTCATCCATCTTCCCAGATGTTTCTCTGGTCCCCGCACGGTGCCAGATTGGGGACCGCTGGGACGCGGGGCACCCAAATACTTAACGTCACTAGAAACTTCCAGGATGCTCTTCATAAGAGTGATCCAGTCCACACTCCTGAAGAGAGTGTGCTGGGTTTTTTAAATTTTTTTATTTTTTAATGTTTATTTATTTTTGAGAGAGAGAGAGAGAGAAACAGAGCTCAAGCGGGGGAGGGGCAGAGAGAGAGGGAGACACAGAATCCGAAGCGGGCACCAGGCTCCGAGCTGTCTGCACAGAGCTCGACGCGGGGCTGAAACTCACGAACCGTGAGATCATGACCTGAGCCGAATCGGACTCTTAAGCGACTGAGCCACCCGGGCGCCCCAAGAATGTGCTTCTTCTCGGGTACCCATATCCTCACCGGCACCTGGCATTTTCCAATCTTCTGCTTTCGGCCAGGTGACCGGAAGCAGACTGCTGTCTTTGGTGGCTTTCATCTAATTGCCCCTGAGTCTGAGCCTCTCTTCAAAAGCGGAGGGGCCACTCACTCCACGAACTGCTTGCTGTCCGTCTTCTCTGTCCCTGTGCCTTTCTAACCCGAGAGCTCTGGGGGGGTGGGGGGCAGGGGTTGGGGGTTGGGGGTTGGGGATGGGGTGGGGTGGCGGTTTTCAGGAAAATGCTTAAAAAATAAATTGGCTCCAGGGCGCCTGGGTGGCTCAGTCGGTCGAGTGTCTGGCTTCGGCTCAGGTCATGATCTTGCGGTTTGTGGGTTCCAGCCCCGCGTCGGGCTCTGTGCTGACAGCTCAGCCTGGAGAGGGATGTGGGTGTGCTTTAATATGCTGGGGATGAGCAAATAGGGCCCACAGCCAGGTGTGTGTGTGTGTGTGTGTGTGTGTGTGTGTGTGAGTGGGTGTGGGTGTGGTTGTAGCCGGTGAGTCTGGCAGGATGACTCAGGAACAGGGAAAGTGAAGTAAGAATGTGGTCCTGGGACTGCCCCCCACCCCCCAGGCGACATTCAAATCCCAGCTCTACCCATTTGTGGCTGTGTAACATCACATAATTGACTTTAGACTTCTGTGCCTCAGTTTCTTCTTGTTTAGGTTTTTTGTTTGTTTGTTTGTTTGTTTTTTCCAGATTGAGAATAATTATGCCACCAACTATTATGGAACCCATGTACCAGGCCCAGTCCTGTGCTGAACTATGCCTGGGGACAGCAGTGATGGGGCATACAGTCCAGCAGGGGAGACAGACCCATCACCAGACAGTGATGACCCAGAGTGGGCAGGACTGGGATGGAGATGCTTGATCCAGTGTGGGGGTTAAGGAGGGCTTCCTGGAGGAGGGGGCATCAAAGTTTCCTTGGAGGGTGTGGATTGTGTTGATCTTTTTCAGGGCTCTAGCCTATGTCCTCCCCTTGCTCCCTTCCACATCCCTCTCTATTTCCCATTTTAAGTGTAATAAACACCTCTTGTGTGCATGGTGATGAACCAACCTGGGGTCCCTCGTTTTGGGCAGCCCAGTCAGGGAAGACTATGGCAGAGCAGTAGCCTCAGGTTGGGGTCCAACCCAGCTCTCACCTTCCTGACAAGTGACTTCACCTCTCTGCGCTTCATAACTTTTTTTTTTCCTAATGTTTATTTATTTTTGAGAGAGAGAAAGAGAGAGAGAGAGAGCGAGCACAAGCGGAGGAGGGGCAGAGAGAGAGGGGGGACAGAAAATCTGAAGCAGGCTCTGTGCCGACAGCAGATAGCAGGATTGGGGGCTCGAACTCACAAACCATGAGATCATGACCAGAGCCGCAGTCGGACGCTTAACCGACTGAGCCACCCAGGCGCCCACCCCTCTGGGTTTCAATGCCCTCATGGAATTAACAGGGCCCAGATCCCCAAGGTACTCATGAGGATTCTTTTGGGATCGTGAAGTTCAAAGTCCTCAGCACAGGACAAGTAGAGAATTGCTCCATACATGTGAATCCTAGCCTCTCTCCCCAAAAGGCGCAACCCCTACCCTGTCCCATAGCCTTCTGCCTCCCAGCAAGGAAGCACTCAGAATTCTCTACGGTATTTTTATTGGAGGGTGGGGGTCTATATGGACATCACAAAGTCCTCCTGCCGAGAGCCGGGGTATGGGAAATTTCGGAGCCCCCTCCTGGGGCACAGCCCAGAGGACAGAGGCAGCTCTCTTGGTATTCAGAGCAGGGGAATTCTGAAATTTTTGAGCCTCTCAGCAAAGGAGGTCATCAATTTCCTGTAGGGGAGAGAGGGAGAGCAAGAGAGGTCATTGTGTTTCGTCTCCCCTCAGGAAGCCCCAATCCTGCCCCTTACCTGACTCCCTATCTCCTCCTTCCCCCAAAGAAACAGCATAGCTCCCACATCTGTGAGACTGGGCAGAGCCTTGGGGTGGGTGGCCCAAGGTCGGGGTTTCAGTTTTCCAGATGGATCAGAGCCCTTTGAAGTCAGAACGCTTCACCCTGGCCTAGCTGTCAAAGCTTGCTGTCTCTTGCTACGGAGCACACACTTTCCTAGCTTTCTTCTCCTTACTTATTCAAGGGCACTCTTCAGAGCCTCCTTATCTTTGCCCAGGATGTTCCCCTTGCCTGGAATGCCAGTCTCTCCTTGATTATGTACGTGTCTTCCTGGCTCAGGGCCTTTGTAGTCACAGGGGAACATTGTTCCCATGTTTCTAGGCCTGGCTGGATTTTCCTAATCATTCAGATCTCTCTCTCTCTCTCTTTTTTTTTTTTTTTAAGTAAGACAGCCAAGTGCCCCATGAAGCGGTAACACTTTACTTTTTTTTTTTTTAATGTTTATTTATATTTGAGAGAAAGAAACAAAAGTTGAGTAGGGGAGAGGCAAAGAGACAGAGCCTGAAGCAGGATCCAGGATCTGAGCTGTGAGCCCAGGGTCCGCCGCGGGGCTCGAACTCACCAACCGTGAGGTCATGGCCTGAGCTGATGTGGGACACTCAACCGACTGAGCCACCCAGGCGCCCTAGCACTAAGACTTTACATGGAGATCTGAAAAAGGAGCACCTGGCTGGCTCCAGTCAGTGGAGCATTCGACTCTTGATTTCCTGATCTCGGGGTCATGAGTTCAAGCCCCATGTTGGGCATCGCGCTTACTTAAAAAAATAAAGTGTCTCCACTTCAAAGGGGACCCAATAGGGGCGCCTGGGTGGCTCAGTCAGTTCGGGTCTGACTTTGGCTCAGGTCATGATCTCACAGTCTGTGGGTTCGAGCCCCACATCGGGCTCTGTGCTGACAGCTTGGAGCCTGGAGCCTGCTTCAGATTCTGTGTCTCCTTCTCTCTCTGCCCCTCCCCTGCTCGTGCTCTGTCTCTGTCTCAAAAATAAATTAAAAAACATTAAAAAATTAAAAAAAAAGGGGGGGACCCAATAACCAAATCTACAAAAGCCCCTCCCCAGTCTCTGGTTGTCTGTAAGCCTACCCTGTTTAATGTCATCTCGGTGCTTAGCTCTGTTTGGGCTAATCTCCTGGAAATTCACTGGTTTTACAGTCTGTTCCCTGTGGGCTGGGACTTTATCTTATTCACCACGATTATTCCCCACATTGGAACAGTCCTGGACACTTAGCCCAATAACTATTTGTTCCTGAATGAATGATTCTCTAAGTCACCGGATGGAGTCAGTGTTGGTTAAACGGTGTATTGAGCATTTACAAGGTGCCACGCACTACGCAAATCCCCTCCATTTTAAATTCTTGGAAAAAGGCTCAAGATCTACTCCCGAGATCACACTGAGAGTAGTGTCTTGGCTGGCCTGTGGACCCAGGTCCGACTGATTCCCAAGCTTGGTCTTAACACCACCACGCAGCACCATTTCTACAGTGTGGTCTAGATGGGAGTCGGCAACCTGTCCCCCCACATCTGAGCACTCTGTGAGCCAGCTGTGACCACGAGGGAAGCTGTCAGCCGCTCCAAGCCTCAGTTTCCCCACTCTGCTAATCGACAGACCCAGCCCTCCCAAGCCCTGGGAAGATTCCTAACCGGGTCGCCTCAGGAATGCTCTCGAAGGTGTCCTTCAGGTTGTTACCAAACTCCTTCAGCGAATTGGGGATGTTCCTGAAGGTGCTGGCGACATCTGGGGCCCCCTGGGCCGGGGCTGGACCTGTCCAGAGATAGGCAGGGGTACAAACATTTCAGTATTGGGAGCCCTTAGGATGGGATACCAGAGATGAGAGAGGAGCTACTGTACTTGAAAGTGATTCTTGGAGGTCGTGGTGCTAGAATCGGAAGGAACGGAGTGGGGTGCGGGGGGTGCGGGGGGGCGGGTACTAACGCGACCAGATGGAGCTCAAGCTGCTGGCTGGGTATTCGCTTACTCTCAGCACAGCCTCCTCCCCCGCCCCTTTCCAGACTGTAAACGCGGGACAACCAATCGTGGAGGGGCGAGCGCATACATCATCGGTTGCTAGGGCTTCCCGGACAGACTTGCCCGACGCTGGACCGCCCCTCAGAGAGCCCTCACCCATCTTTGCAGGGGTCGGGTGTGGGGGTGTCGGTGAGACATAGGAAAACCAGGGCACCGAACGGGCCGCTGCGCTCCCAAGGGACCTCTAAGTTTGGGCCCCGGGCCCGTGTCCAACTTCGGGCTTCCGAATCTCAAACTCCCAGATTCTCCTATCCCGCTTTTACCTTCCGTAACCATCAACAGAACCACCACCAAAACCGGGAGCCACAGGATGAGCCTCATGGCTGGACCGAAGGGGCGCTCTGGAAGCAGAAGCAGGGGTGGGAGTGATCGGTGACACTCCTCCTCCCTCCCCGAAGTTCCTTCCACCCCCTTTGTAGTGCTCTTCGAAGGGCATCCCTCCAGGGCACTGAGCACCAACCTGGATCCTGGGAGCCACAGCAACGAGGGGATGGGAGGTCCCGGCCCGGCCCAGGCCTTTATCGGGCTGGGGAGGGGGAGGCGGAGGGGGCGGGGAAGCTTAATCCCTCCCCTTCAGCCTCCTATCCCGTCCTGTGCCCACCTACCTTTTCCTCTTCTGCCCCTGGCTGCTGGTGGCGGGCGGGGCAGGTGCGGCCTGGGCACACCCCTTAGGGACAACGCCTCTTGCTGTTAAGCACCTGCACCTCCGAATCTCCCTGACGGTTGGTGGATCTCAGCCCCACAACAGGGGACTGCCTATAGTCTCCACCCCCCGCGCCCCAAGCCATCTTCCCTCTGGGGTTTCTCTTCTGGGGTAACACCTTTCTTCAGGCCTAAGGGCTTGTCTCAGTCACTCAGTCACTCTGTAACTCCATTCGCTGTAACTCCCCAGGCCTCCTCCTCTGCCACCGCCCCTCCCTTCTCAGCAAGTCCCTTCAGCGCCAGCAACTGGGGTCACCCAGTCTGCCCCCACATTCCTACTCCCATGCTCCCATGCCACCTGCAGTCTTTCTTTCAGACTAGCCCTCAAGCCCCCCCCCCCCCATCTCCCTGCATCCGGGAGCATCCCGGACTTCCGTGGATGTGTCCTGGGGTCTTAGTCCCACAGCCCCCAATCTCTTCTGGGAGGGGGTCTTTTCAGCCAGTCTAAACTGCAAAGCTTCAGCTTCAAGGATCCCAGTGTGTGTGCTTCCATCCATTCCCCCAGACCCCTCCTTTCCCTCTGCCGACACCCCCCCCCCGCCCACTCCCCAGGCCTCCACGCCCCCTGGTAAACACTCCATCTGCCCTGACTCACCCCCTCGGGCCCCTCCTGGCACGAAGCACTCCCCCCCTCGCCTCCCCTCCCACCACATCCGTCCCTCAGGGCTGGAGTCCAGTGTTTCCCCCACCCCCTTCCCCTGGCTGCCTTTGACCGCCAGTGATCCCTGGCAGCTGTGGGGAGGGCGGCCCTGGCCTCAGACTCGAGGTTGGCTGGCCTTGTGCCCCCACAACCACGTGTCAGCTTGGGGGTGGCGGGGGGACGGTTGTGAAAGGGATGCACAGACATGACCCTGGCAGGATTGCGACAACCCCCTGGCCGGCTCAGTGCCTCCAGTCCCTGTCAGCCCCCCAGCTGTCTCCCCAGACATCTGCTTCCCCTGTGAGCCTAGCATTCTCCAGACATCCACCCAAGGGTCTGCTTCCCTTCCTTCCCCATCCCACCGGAACAGAACACCAGCTTTGCTTTTCCAAGTCCCATCCTCAACCCAGCTCAGGGCCTTCCGTTTACAGATGGGGAAACCGAGGCACAGCGAAGCACATTCAATGGCTCAGCAAGGGGCTAAGGGGGGCGGCGGGGTGTTTCCTTGTCCCTCCCCTTTCCGGACTCCTGGGTGTCGCCCTGGATCTCTGTGGGGATCAGCCTCCGCCCCCACAGCACCCCCTGCCAGCCTCTGTTCCCCCAAACTTCTTTAGTCCCTGTGCTACCTCTAGACCTGACTGCTCTCTTCGTCCATGAGAATTCAAGATTCAGCTCTTCGAGGGGGAAGAACATGGCTGATGCCAGCCCCCGCATTGACATCTGTGGTTCAGAGGGCTCGGCCCCAGCTCCAGGGCATACCGTGAATCAGCACGCTTGGCTGGGACTAGGTCCCCTGCCTCTGAGCCCACTGACCCCTCTCCTCCTCACCAAGCCTGGGGTGAGTCATCTGGGGGGGTGGGGAGGAGAGCCTGCCTCCCCAAGGGCGCTGGGGGCAGCTGGCAAAAGCCAGGAGCGAAGAGTGTGCACCAGCAGGCTGGGCCCGGGAGTTACCAAGCTCAAGTCCTGGCCTGTCCCCTGGGCTGGGAACCCTGCTCCCCTCGTCTGGGAATTGAGGGGGTGGGGAGAGAACGCCAGCAGCAGGGGCTCCAGGCCTCACTGCTCTGAGTGTCCACTCCCACCTGCTCCCCACCGCGGACTCCAGGACTCTACCGGGCAGGGCAGACCCTCGTGAGGGGGGGCGGGATGGGCAGCTTCCTTCTCTCTCGAGCTGGGACCGGCACCCAGTAAGCTTGTTGAGATAGATGAGAAGTCAGCAGCGCAGCCGGGGGACAGAAGGGAGGCGGATGCGGGCAGGGGGCAGGCACACAGCTCAGATGAAGAGACCTGCTGACCCAGAGGGAACGAGGGGCCCAAGTAGGACAGAATGGTGGAGAGGACACACCCCAGATGGAGGGAGAAGGGAAACAAGAAACAGGCGGCAGGGGTGGGGGGTGGGAAGAAACTGGAGGAGGAAGAGATAAAAGATAGAGGTGGAGGAAAACAGGAAGCCAGAAGAATGAGGCTTCTCAGCCTGGACAGGCCAGGAGGCCAGGAGAGGGCAGGAGGCAGAATTAGGTGAAACCGGGGAGCAACAGGGGCGCCTGGGTGGCTCAGTAGGTTGAGCGTCTGACTCTTTGATTTCGGCTCAGGTCATGATCTCACCATCGTGAGATTGAGCCCCTTGTCGGGGTCTGCACTGTCAGCACGGAGCCAGCTCGGGATTGTCTCTTTCCCCCTCTCTCTCTCTCAAATAAATAAACTTAAAACAAAAAAAAAAGTTAAGGGGTGCCTGCGTGGCACAGTGGATTAAGAGTCTGATTCTTGATCTTGGCTCAGGTCATTTCATGGTTTGTGAGTTCGAGCCCTGCGCTGGGTCTAGGGATTATTTAAAATCCTAGGGGCACCTGGGTGGCTCAGTCGGTTGAGCGTCCGACTTCGGCTCAGGTCATGATCTCGCGGTCCGTGAGTTCGAGCCCCCCGTCGGGCTCTGTGCTGACAGCTCAGAGCCTGGAGCCTGTTTCAGATTCTGTGTCTCCCTCTCTCTCTGGCCCTCCCCCGTTCGTGCTCTGTCTCTGTCTCAAAAATAAATAAATGTTTAAAAAAAAAAATCCTAGGGGCACCTGGGTGGCTCAGTCGGTTGAGCGTCTGACTTCCGCTCAGGTCATGATCTCGCATCGCAGTTCGTGGGTTCGAGCCCTGCGTGGGGCTCTGGGCTGACAGCTCAGAGCCCGTAGCCTGCTTTGGATTCTGTGTCTCCCTCTCTCTCTTTCTGCCCCTCCCCTGCTTGTGCGCGTGCTCTCTCTCTCTCAAAAATAAATAAACATTAAAAAAAAAGAAAGAAAGAAAGAAAAAGGAGATCGTGATAACAGTAAAGGCTCAATCATAACGGCAGTGGTCCCGGGGCCTTTGAGGTCACAACTCCAGGAAGCAGGTACTATGAAGCTTCGGAGCAAGCCAGGCTCGGAAAGGTGGCTTTTTTTCTTGCCCCTCCCCCCTTTGTCAGAGGGGACTGCAAGGTTTAACCCGGGGAAGGGGGGATCTGTTCCAGAACCATGTCTCAGAGACAGAAGGGAAAGAGAGGTACGGAAGAGACAGCGAGCGGGGCTGAGCAGAGACAGAGCGAAAACGGGAGCCTCTGAAAGGGGCAGAAGGAAGCAAACACGGAGATGAGAAGAGACAAAGAAGCAGACACACGAGCAGAGGGGACAGGGCAGAGCGGCGTGGCCGGGGCGAGAAACGGAGGCGGGAGCCGGGAGAAATGACACACGGAGGTCGAGCGGCTGCTGTGGAGCTTGGTGAATCTTTATTAAGCTGGGGCCTTCCAGGAGGGCGCAGGGACGGGGCCTCCTGTAGTCGGGGTGGGGGTGGGGGGTGGGGGGCAGGGGCGCGGGGGCAGGAGTGGGGCCCTCACTGTTTCTCCGCGGGCGCCGTGGTGGGGCTGGTGCCCACGGCCGCCTGCAACTTCTCCACCAGCCCGGCCCACTGGCGCTGCATGTCTTGCACCAAGGGCTCGAACCAGCTCTTGAGGCGGGCCTGGAAGGCCTCGGCCTGCTGGCGCATCTGGTCGGCCTGCTCCTCCATCTTGAGCCGCATCTCCTCCACCTGCTCGCGCACCTCGTCCAGCCGCCCGCGCAGCTGCTGGCCCAAGGCCTCGGCCCGCTCCCGCAGCGGCTGCGCGGCCACGGCGGCCACGTTGGCGTTGCGCGCGCGCGCCTGCTCCACCAGCGGCCAGAAGCGCTCGCGGATGGAGCCGACGCTGCGCTCGGCGCCCTCGCGCACCCCGGCGCGGTACACGGCCAGGCGCTTGTGCAGGTCCTCGGCGTCGCGGAGCAGCCGCTTGCGCAGCTTGCGCAGGTGCGAGGCGAGGCGCCCCCGCAGCTCCTCGGCGCTCTGGCCCAGCATGGCCTGCACCTCGCTGCGGTACTGCGCCAGGCGGTTGCGCACGTCCTCCATGTCCGAGGCCAGCCGGGCCTGCGCCGCCTGCAGCTCCTTGGCCACGCGGGCCTGTGTCTCCGAGGCCATGGGGCCCAGCTGCTCCTCCAGCTCCTCCCTGTAGGCCTTCACCTCCTTCATGGTCTCCTCCATCAGCACCCTGGGGGCCGAGAGGGCGGGAGCGTGTGCGTGGGGAGGGAGGAAAACCGAGGTGGGGGGCGGGGGGGGGGGGCAAGATGGGGACAGGGACACGCGGGAGCGGAGATGGAGAGGGAGGCGGTGCGAGAGACTGAGCTAGCCTGACGGAGGGGCGGCCGGAGGCGGGAGGAGCTGAGAAGGACAGAGAGCCGGAGACCGCCAGGAGCCCCGAGCGGAAAGAGGAAGCAAGACGTGAGCAGAGACGCCGAAGGGTTGGCGACGGGGACACAAAGAGACCCGGACCGGGGTGGGGGGGAGGCTTGGGGGGTCCAGAAGGAACGGCCCACCAGGAGCGTCAGGGGCACTCACGTCAGTTCCTGGGTGACCTGGGTGTTGAGCACCTCCTCCTGCACCTGGTCAGACAGCGTCTGCACCCAGCGCAGGTAATCCCGGAAGCGGCCCAGGGCCTGCTCCCAGGGCTGGCTGGCCTGCCACGGGGCCTCCGGCTCCAGCTCCCGCTCCAGCTGCGGCTCCGGCTCCACATCGGCCCGACATCCTGCGCAGAGCAAGTTCACGGGCAGTCAGGCGGCTCTGCCCCCTCCAGGCACGCGGCACCCGGTACCCAGTAGGTGCTCCACGAACGCGGGGCTGCTTTACGGGGCACTGGGAGCCGGTGGAAGGATGCCCAGTGCGTTTGACCGGCTGGCAAGCGGCCCCTGCTCCACGCGGGGCCGTGTGGTGGTGATGGGGCATAAAACTAGTCACGGCTGACACTAATCTGGTGCTTGACAACAACGCATTAGGAGCTGTTAGAACTCCCATTTTAAGGACGGGGAAACCGAGGCCCAGAGAGAGTAAAACAGGTCCACAGAGCCAGTGGATGTGAGAGGCCTCCCCTCAAGGGGGAGACAGACCCGCGGAAGGAGGGACCCAGGGATGGAAGGAGGGTAAGGGGGGGGTGCACGTGAGGATGGGAGGGGAAGGAGGCGGGGAACCCTGAGCAGGCCCCGCCCCCATACCTGCCAGGAGTGCGACCAGCAGCGCCGCCCACAGAACCTTCATCTTCCAGCCTGCGATTGGTCAGTACGGGTGAGCAATGTCAATCAGCAGCCAGTGGGGACCCCTCCCACCCAGAGCCCCGCCCCACCCGTTCCGGGCCTTCCAAGTCTCGCCGTCGCCCCGCCCCGTATCTGCATCAGCCTAATCCGACCACAAACATTTACCAAGCGGCCCCTCCATTGTCTATTTGGCTCCCTCATTGTCTCCTCCTATCTCCCCGTCCCCAGGTCGGCCTCTGCCGCCCAAATCCCATCCCTCTCTCCCGGGGTTCAAATTCCAGTCGCCCTGCCCCGAGTTCCACCGAGCCCCAACTCTGGTTTGTAAGTTCCAACTTCGCATTCCTCGTCCTGCCTTCACATTCTAAGCCCCAACTTCACATCTAAACGTCATTTCCCACCTATTAGCTAATTTAATGCTCACTTGAAAGTCCTCCGATGAGCGCTCTAGCTACCTGACCGCCACCCCTGCCTCCCGCCCCGCCCTCACCCCCACCCCGGCTCCTCCAAGTAATGGAGATCTGAGGCGGCACCGAGTAAGTGCTCAACAGATGATAGTGACAATTCGTGGGCTCCTGATATGTCTCATCTGGGTCTTCCTACAGGTCCAGCTTCCCCCCCCCTTCCCCCCCCCCCTTCCAGCCAAGACGGAATGCCCCTGGGGCCCGCTCCTCCCCTCGATCCGTCCCCTGCTTCGGTCCTGACCCTGGCGTAGGACAGTCACCTAGCCCCCGCCCATCCCTCACAGAAGCCTTGAGCTGGTCCCTCAACTGTTTCTCACCGGCTCCTGGGAAACCTCCTCCTTTGCCTCCGCTGGGGCTGACTAGGACTCAGGGATCCCAGACTCGTCCAATTATAAGGCTCCCCCTGCCCCGCCCACTCCTCCAGGGCCAGGGCGGCTGGGCCAGCCCCCAGTCACGAGGTGGGCTGTCCCCCCCACCCCTTCACACAGCCGGCAGGGGGAAGGAGGTGGGGGTTGGAGGCTCTGTGACGCCCGGCCCCCGAGAAGCGAGGTGACATCTTACCCAGTAACTCAGGCACCCTCCTCCATTCTGGGGGGCTAGGCACGAAAGGGGAAAGAGCAGCATCTTCCCGGAGCACCCACCCCCTGTCCTTGTCTCTTTCTGCGGTTGAATGAATAACATTTGGGGAGGGGGCTCGGGGCGGAAATCCTGGGTCAGGGAAAAGACTGGGGGCTTGGATTCCTGGGCTCTGAGGGGAGGGGGCTGGACAGAGATGGGATGAGAGGGGTGGGGCAGGGTAATCCATCTGCCTAAGGCCTAGGCTCTTAGAGGGGAAACCCGGGTTTTAATCTTAGCTCCTTCTTTGTGATCTGGGGCACAGATGGGCACTTCTCTGAGCCCCCTTCTCCATGTGCAGAATGAATATCCAGCCCTTCTCCCTGACGCGAACTTCGTAGATCCCAGGAGCGCCTACACCCGCTCTACTCGCTCCTGGAAGAATTTGTGCTGCCGGTTAGGACCGCAGACTCTGGAACTAAAAGGCCTGGGCTCCAACCCGCGCTCAGCTGCCAGCTGTCTGACCTTGGCCCAATGATCTAGCCTCTCTGAACACCCTACTTCTTGGTCCACAAAACCAGGGGAAATAGTTGCACCCACGCCGTCGTCTGTTGATGCAACAAGCCACGGCATGCATGAAATACGGAGAGTTCCTGGTACACAGCAGGGCTCGTCGCAGTGACCCACAGCGAGCTCGGTCACCTTCCCAGCAGCCTGTTCTTGAATCCTGTTTCACAGAGAACCCCAAGCTGAGTGGACGTGGATGAAGCCACAGGGTAAAGGGGCTGGGTTTCCCTCCCGGTCCCTGGAGAGTGTGTGGAACACGGGGTTCTAGGAGGTCGGGGGAGGCCAAAAGCCTGGTCCCAGGAAGGTGACCCCAGTGCCAGCCGGGCCCAGGCCTGTTTGCTTTGGCCTCAGAAGGCGCCGGCAGGGAACTAGTGGGTGGCTTCTCTGGGTAACGAGGGGTCATCTCTGCTCAACCGTCTCCCTCCCCAAAGCCCGTGTGTGGTGTGGCGGGTTTCAGTTCCCGTCTGGAGAGGTGTGGGGTGGGAGTTTACTGGAGACCTGGGTAATTAAACGGACACCTCACCTCCTCCCCACCTATGCTGGAGACGACTCTGCCCAGGCCAGAGCCAGACTCCGGCCTCTCTCCAGAGGCCCAGAAGCCCTTCATCCCCTCAGGCACAGCTGATTGCTTCTCAAGTCTCTCGAGGTGCTGGAATCTTGGCGTGGCTTCTGAAAGCGCTGACCTTCCGACCATCCTCTGCCCCTTTTGGAAGCCGAAGGGCCCGCGGAGTCCCAGCTTGTGCCCCAATCCCTGCACGGACACATCGTCCCTGTGGCTTCAGCTGGCAGGCACGGTCTTCTGTGGCCACTCTAGCCAGGCCAAGCCGGGGTGAGTGACCACAAGAGCGAGCCCTCCCGGGGAGGGAAGGCCTGTGATGTGCCGGCAGAAGTCACACAAGTCACGGGGAGGATGTGTGATCTCAGGCCAGGCGGGGGCTCCCTCGCCGTCCGCTGGCTTCCAGCCTCCACGGCGCCCCCTGCTGGCCACTGTAAGGTCCGTCTGGGCGGACTGGGCAAGAGGGGCTACACGGAGGAAAACAGAGGCCTCCTATTCCACTTTTTTTCATGTATATTTTTTGTTGGCTTTTTTTTTTTTTCTGTAAAATGTCCCGGTTCTTCCATAACTTATAAACATGATTTATACTGAGGGATGGGTGGGGAAGTGGGCGGGGGCAGACTGACAGGGGATGGGGAAGCTCCTCTTCTCGCTGCCCCCTCAGGGCCGGGCCCAGGGCCCTTTGGGGGACTGGGACGCCCCAACACCTCCCTGAGGTTGTCTGGCCACCTCTGCCCCTGGTGCTCAGAATCTGGCGTGCCCCTCGATTCTGGAATCCCTCCTGGGACTCCAGGCCCATGGGCACCCTGCCTCTGGTGCTCCGAATCCTGAAGCGCCCGTGGTTCTAGAATCCCCCCTCAGCTGCTGGGGTGATGGGTCCCCTCCTTTCCGCTGCCCCCCTGGCCCCCGAGGAGGGAGGGAAGGGAGGGGTAGGAGGGCTCAGGTCTCCCCTCCATGGCAGGGGGAGGGGAGGTGGGATCTGAAGGAGGAAGGGTGGAAGGCGGGGGGGCCAGCAGGGGCTCAGCCGATGGTGAGGCCAAAGCCGCACTGGAACTTGTTCTTTCGGTGATTCAGGAAGGCCCCGAGGGCCAACGTCAGGGGCAGGGGCGGGAGCTTCTTCTCCAGCGTGGCGCCCACAATCCAGTTGCTGTCCATGGAGCCTGCAGGTAGACGGCTGGGTTGAGAGCCAACTTCCCATCCTGTCCCCAAAGAGTCGCGCTCCAGGCCACCTCAGATACCACCAGCCGGACTGCCCGCTTCTAGATCTCTGCCCACACTGTTCCCACCACCCGGAGACCTCTTCTCGAACCCCAAGTTCTCCAAGCCCAGGAACAACTGGCTTAGTCGTCCTGTACCACGCTCCCCCCGCCACTCCGGGCAGCCCTCTGCCCCACCCCCAACCGTGAGCCTTGGGAGGACGGTGCCCGGCCACCGCTCTGTCCCCAGCACCCTGGCACAAAGGCTGGCCTCAGAGCAGGTGCTCACATCTGCTGAACGAGAGACTGAGCCCTACGCGTGTGCAAGCGCGTGGGGCCATCCCCACACCGTGCGAAGGGCCAGTCGCTCATCTCACAGGAGCGGAGGGCAGCGCAGTGGGAACGCAAGCCCGGCCTCGGAGAGCAGGCTGACTGCAGAGAGAGGGGTCCAGGGGCAGGCACAGAAGGTAGGCTTCAGAGGCAAATAAACCCCTGGGCCTCGGAAAAGCCCTGCCCGGGGCTGAAGGAAGCGGCTTTGCGGGGTGGTCTTCACATCCCGCCAACCTGAGAACCACTGAGGTCCGAGGGGAAAGACTTAAGACTTAGCGTCAGGACCAGAGTCAGCCCGGGAGGAGGCTCTGGACGGGGCTGTGACCGTGCACCTGAGGGAACCTGTCCCCACTCACGTCAGAGGAGCGGGGTGGCCCCGATGCACTCCGAGTCGCCTCCCGCTTGTGAGAAAACAGAAGAGGACCAGGAGTGCCAAGCTCAGGTCTCCACCAGCTTAACAAGAGTCTCCAGGGAATTTGGAGGCCCCCTCCCCCGCCCCCTCCCCAAAGTGCCAGCACGCTGCCCTCCACCAACTC
The DNA here is from genome assembly GCF_018350195.1 of Panthera tigris. NCBI lineage: Eukaryota > Metazoa > Chordata > Mammalia > Carnivora > Felidae > Panthera > Panthera tigris. Next base: position 11,778,747 of record NC_056674.1, read on the forward strand.
TTTTGGCCTACACACCCGCCCCGGGCCCAGTCACCTGTCACCTGTTTTCCAAGTATGGAAACTGAGGCCTGTACCTTTGAAGAGGAGGTTGGCCTTGGGCAGGTCCAGCTGGTACCCGAAGGAGACACTGGTGTCCTGCATCCTCGTGCTGGCCTCGAACTCCACGCCCACCTGCAGCTGGAGGGGCCAGGGCAACACGCAGACAGTCAGCCTCCCGGGACGGACTCCCGGGCACGCGGGCCCCTGGCAGCCCGCACCTGCAAAGTGCGCCCTCGCAGCCGGTCCCTGGACCAGCTCACCTGGTCGCTGGCTTTGTGGTAGTACGTCGCGTGCATGCCCGCCTGGCCCAACGTCACTGTCGCCAACCAGTTGTTCACTGTAAGACAGCAGGGTGGAGGGTGGGGCGGACCACCAAGGGGGCTTGGAAGGCAGGCCCGTCTCCTCTCTCCTCCCTCAGACCCGGGCCCCGGGCCCCTGGCCCCCGGCCCTGACCCCTGCCCTCGGGCCCCAGGCTCACGTGTGTATTTCCCAGCTAGAGACATGACCGTGCCTTCCTCCCCGGGCCGCCGGTGGTAGACCAGCTCTCCACCCAGGGCCAGACACGGCGTGATGCTCTGCAGGTAGTGGGCCACGAGGATACCTGCGGGTGAGATGGGGGAGGGGTCACCTGGGCTTGGTGGTCAGCTTCCGCCCAGCCAAGGTGCCAGGCCGGACTCCCACCCCAGGGAGCTTTCCAGGTTCGCCCCTGCTGGAGGCGCAGGGCCTTCCCTCAGGCCTCCCGCGCCCCGTGGGACCTCATCAGGTCTGTACCTCCCCACGAGGCTGGCGTTCACCTGCCACTCTATTTACAGAGGAGACCACAGAGGCTAAGGAAGTAAGTCACTGATCCGTGGTCACAAGGTATGTGAGGGGCAGAATCTGGGCTCCTCTACCTCCCAGGCCTGCGTCCTGAACCACTATGCTGCTGGGAGAGGCAGGAGGGTAGGGCTGGTAAGAGCACACCTCTGGGGGCCAGACAGCCTGGGTTCAAATCCCAGCCCCACCACCTGCTGGCAGAGTTAATGGCGGGCCACTGGCGTCACCTCTCTGTGAATGGGACTGTCTCTCGAGGTTATGCTGTGGCCTAGAGGAGCGAATGAGGCGCAGGGTAGTGTGACCCGCGCTTGGTGATTGCTGGGACTGGCCACGGTGAGCTTTACGACTGGTTTCCTCTGCTCCCTGGCTGTAGGGACAGCCCTGAGACCCCTATTGAGCGCTGGCCAGCAGGCGACCGCCCCCTGGTGGGCGGAAATTCTCGGAGTTGGAGGACTGGAGCCTGGGAGAGTAGACAGCGCAAACCAGGTAAACAGAAGAAGCAGGGGGAGGGCCGCTGACGTAGCAAACAGGGCCCGTACACGGACTACACGGACACAGTCGGAGTCGGAGACATGGAAACGGGGTCAGAAAGGGAGGGAGGGAGAGGGAACGGAAGATTCCCTGGGGGGAGAGAATGAGCAGACACAGACAGGCTGAGAGGGTGGCCCAGTGAGGAAGAGGACGGAGAAAAGGGGAAGGCCGGACGCAGAAGGACACGGGGAGAGCGGAGAGCAGAGTGAGGGGCAGGAGGCACGGAGAGGCTTCCCAGACCAAGAAAACCACTGGGTCTAGGGAGGCTGACGGTTCATGGCCACGGCTCTGGGGCTGTGTCTTCTGGGGTCCAGGGTGGGCCGAGCTGGCCCCCTTATGGGCTTTTGCGAGCCTCAGTGCGCATTCCTTCCCCCCCAGAGTAGGAGACTTGGGGCACCCATCCAGCCAGGCTTGTCCCCCCATTCAAGGAGGAGCAAACTATGGCCCAGAGGGGAAAAGTAACAGTCTGTGGTCACAGACAGATTGGCACTTAAACTCAAGGGTCTCTGGCCTCTCGGCTCTGGCACCTACTGAGACTCGGGGCTGGGGGACCCCCAACATCCCCTCGATCTCCCTGCCCGTCCCCTGCTCTGCTGGTCCCAGTCTCACCCTCTCCAAGCAACTTCATGGGCAGCACAGAGGGACCTTGTTCACGCACACACCTAAACCTGTTCTCTGCCTTGCTCAGAATTTGCCATGGCTCCCCAGTGCCCAGGAGAGCAGGCTGCAGGGCCCTGCATGGCTGAGCCCCAGCTTCAAAATCGGGCCCCTTCCTCTTCCTGTGACACAGTCAGCTACGCCCCTCTAGCAAATGAATACGTAGAGCTCACGCTTTCCTCAGGACCACGCACACGCTGTCCTTCCTGCCCGTACTGCCCCTGACGAGTCTGGCCAACTACATACTCGCACCTAAGTGTTTCCTGGAGCAGGTTACTTCTCTCCAACACACTCCCTGATCAGAGTCACGGTCACCAGAGGACCGTGGCAGTCGCCCTGTCCTGGCCTCCCTGCTTTCACCTTGGCCCACGCCTGCAGTTGGCAGGTATACGCTGAGAACTATGGTCAGAACACGGTCTCCACTGCTCGTCTCACTCCAACGGATCCTGGCTGGTTTCCATACTTCGCCCCATTCTCCCTGCTCCCCAAGCACCTTCCCTGGGCTGCTTCGTCCCGGGGCTGCCCGGCTTGCAGATCTTCACCGGCTTCACCCCTTCCCCCATCTCTGTCTCCCAAACCCGGCCTGTGCCTCCCGCTTGCATCCAGACCCAGTTCCCCTAAGGCATCCGGGCGCCCTGAGGCAGGGGCTTCACCAGAATGAGCGGTTCTCAACCAGGGGCCACTCTGCAGTGCCTGGAGTGGCCGGGAAGGGTCTTGGGAGTCCAAAACCCCATGAGAAGGAAAGAAACTGAGTTAGACCTGTGAGCAAAGAGGTGGCCTTGGCCAATGGGCAGAGCCAGGCCAACCTGGGCAAAAGTCGGGTCTCCAGTTTTGCCTCCCCAACCTGCTGGGCAGGGAGCCAGGGACAGACGGGGCAGGAAGAAGGCTTGGGCTGACTCCCCCCGCCCCCGCCTTTCCCCTGCTTGCCTGGGACCCACGCACACCAGGAGTCCTCGGCGAAGTCCCCCACGGGGCAGGAAGGGCAGACACCCCAGAGCAGATGGGCAGGTAAGGGCAGCACCCGGAAGGAACGCAGTTCTCGGCCCCAGCCAGTCTGCTCCCCACACTCTGTGCTCCGTAGGCCTCAGAAGCAGTGCCCTCCTCACCCTCCTTTGACTAAACACCATTTTAGAGAAGCTGTTCCAGTCACTTTAGGTGAAATGGAGTGTGTATGTGTGTAGGGGGGAGTGGTAGTTACAAGCTTTCGTGGCAACCTGAACTTTTTCCGTGTTGAGTTTTTCCCAACAGTAATGAAGTCACTGTGTGATTATTTGTTTTAAAAGCAAATGTCGGGGTGCCCGGGTGGCTCAGTCGGTTAAGCATCTGACTTCGGCTCAGGTCATGACCTTAGTTTGTGAGTTCGAGCCCCACGTCAGGCTCTGCGCTGACAGCTCAGAGCCTGGAGCCTGCCTCGGATTCTGTGTCCCCAGCCCCTCTCTGCCCCTCCCCTGCTTGTGCTCTCTCAAAAATAAACATAAAAAAAAAAAAATCAAAAGCAGATGTCTCCTGCACTGGGCTGGGAGCCCTGTGAGGGCAGGAAGGGGCCGTCTCAGGCACTGCTGGGTCCCGGCACCACCCTGCCTGGGGCCGGGCACATGCCGGGTTGTCAGGAGAAGGCAAAGGCTCTAGAGAACGAGTTGAGGCCACGCAGAGGGAACCAAGAAAGAACACGGGCCCTTGAGGCAGGCCACGATTCACATTCCAGCTTCTCTGTGGGATCCCTGGGCCTCACTTCCCCCACCTGTGACATGGGGGCCATGAAAACAGGGACAGCCCCTGCCGGTGGAGGGACAATGTGGAGACCCCACACAGGGAGAAGCCTCGCTGCGCAGCTGGCCCCACACTCAGGGCTGAAGACGGGCTCCCCCGCCCCAAATCCTTCACCGAGACGCGGTCGCTGTTTCTGTGCCCTTGTGACAGGGGAGGCTCCATGCGGTTGGAGCCACCAGGGGCCTGAGGCCGAGCTGTCCGTGGAAAGTTACTCGCGTGCTCAGCGCTCATCTGGGCCAGCAGTGTTCGTGTCTCAGGGACACGAACCCCTGGGAAAAGGGAAAGACCCCTGGGAGAACTCAGGGGCGGACGGGTCACTGCTGGCCTTGGGCTCCGGGGCAGAGGGACCCGGATGGAGGCCAGTGTTGGGAGGCACGGGGGGACCATCCAGTGAGCGTGTGCGAGGGCGGGGGCGGGGGGGGGTGGTACTGGGTGCCAGAGACACACAGCATGGATTCACGAGTCTGACCCGCTGTGCGTCCTGGGGAAAGCGCTTGCCCTCTCTGGGGCTCGGGACGATGAGCAAGCTGGCAGCGCCCACCTGGCTCTCGGGGACTCAGGGAATGGCGGCGGGACGGACACATGTGCAGGAACCCGCCCCCCCCCCCATCCTGCCAGGTGTTCAAACCCGGACCTACAGAGTCACGCCCTCACCCAGCTCCCACCCCCAACCCCCCGGCCAACCCCAGGGGCTCTGCTCTCACAGCCCGTCCGGGCCTGACCTCCGCTCACCCCTCCAACGGCTCCCGCAGTGGAGCCCCCTGTAGTCTGCTCTCCCCGGCGGGGCCCGTTAGAAGCTACACCAGCTCCTGTCCCTCTCATGCTGACAATGGCCCCTGACGCAGAGTGAAGGCTCAAGTCCTACAGAGCCTCCTGCGATTTGGCTCCTCACCCCTCACCCCTCACCCCTCACCCCTCGGGCTTCTAGCTCTCCCTCCTACCCCACCCGTTATAAAGCCTCCGGCCCCAGGGCCTTTGTGCCTGTTGCCCCCTCAGGCTCAAGACCTCCTTCCCCCCACCCCTCTCTGCCGGGTACCTCCCCTCCCGCCCTTAGTCTTTGTTCAAGTATCACTTACAGAAGGGGGCTTTCTCCGAGGACCCCATTTTCGAAGGCCCTAGTCTTTCCCAGCCCCTATCGCCTGACACGGACACCTTGTCTTTTACGCGATGCTTTGCCAGCATCTGCGTCCTCTGGAATGGAAGCTCCCAGAGGGCAGACTTAACTCTCCTTTGCTCCCTTCTCCTCAGGGCCTGGAACGTGCACGGTACACGCCCAGGCAACACGCATTATGAATGTTGAGAAATCAGACACGCAGAGCCAGAAAAAAGGGGAACCAAGGAGAGACCAGACGTACAGACACAGGTCGGTCGGTCCCTGCCCACACCAACCCGAATGGGAACTTTCCTCGGCCGCTTCTGTCTCAAGACTGCCGGCCCCCCGCCCCCACAACTGCACGGGGACTCACCCTCCCCGTTATCTATGCAGCCCAACAATCCAAGCCCGTAAGCAGTCAGAGCAGCTCACGTTTCCCTGGGACCCATTTCGTGTCCCACGCCACTTGAAGTTTTTTTTTCACACGGATGAACTTAAACGAACTTAACCAGCCTGTGGGGCAGATGAGGAAACGGAGGCCCGCAGAGGTGATGGAACTCGCCCACGACCGCAGCGAAGTCAGTGGCAGAACTGGGGTTTGAACCTGCTCGCTTGCGCTCAAATGCTAGACTGCGGGAGGCTTCGAGCTCACGTCTGCCCCTGGCCATTTCCGGACGGTGGGAAAGGATGTCCAGACAAGGGACTGGACGTGCTGGGAAAGCTGGGACTGAGATCTACCCTCCAAGCCCTGCGTCTCTTACCTGAACCCACCAGGACGTCCGGGTTCCCCAGAGTGACGGCGGCCGTGAAGTCAGAACCCCGGTACTCCCCATCCACCTGCCAGTTCACGAACTTGGACTGCTGGGTCTGCAGGCGGAAGGGACGGTGTAGAGGGCAGCCTGGTGCTCGGGGTGGCCGGGGGAGCAGCCGACCGGTCTCTCACTTACCTGGATGGCCATCTTGGACCTGAGGCCAGGGCCCAGCTGGTGAATGACCTGAGCATTGAGGCTGCCGCTATTGTCCATGTCACCCACCAGCACGGGGAATGCCTGTGGCACAGAGGGCAAGGTTAGAGGTCAGAGGTCTAACACAGAAATACACGAGTGATGAGCCTAGGTGAGAAGCCTAGCGTCACAAAAACCCACACTGAAGTCCCCTCCCCCAGGAAGCCCTCCCTGACCGCCTAGGCTGAGTCAGGCTCCCCTCCCCCATTTCAGTCCTGGCTACCCTGGACTGTCTGGGGACAGTCCGAAAGGTCTGTTCCCTTTCTCGACTATGCTGCGAATCCCATGGCTGTGTCAGTCACCGCTCCGTCTCCAAAACTGCCCAGCACAGGGCTGAGCACAAAATGGGGTACGATGAAGGTTTGTCAAACACGTGAATTTATTGAATGGAAATAGTCGATATAAGCAGAGACCCGATTCAATCCCCTGGCTCCAGCTGTGTCCTGCCCAGCCTCCTTCCAGGCCCCCCGTTTTGCCCCCATTCCCTTAGCCTCTGCATGGCAGCCTGAAGGGTACTTCTAAAAAAAATTTTTTTTTTCTAACATTTATTTGTTTTTGAGACAGAGAGAGACAGAGCATGAACGGGGGAGGGTCAGAGAGAGGGAGACACAGAATCCGAAACAGGCTCCAGGCTCTGAGCTGTCAGCACAGAGCCCGACGCGGGGCTCGAACTCACTGACCGAGAGATCATGACCTGAGCCAAAGTCGGCCGCTTAACCGACTGAGCCACCCAGGCGCCCCTGAAGGGTACTTCTAAAAGCACAAATTTGACCACCTTCGTCGTTCAGATCTTTCCGTGGCTCTCCACTGCCCCCTAGAGAAAGCCCACATGCCTTGTTTGGCATTCAAAGCCCTGCACGATCTACAGTGCAGCCCTGCCCTACTCTGGGTCATCGCTGCTTGGTGACCCCGGCCCTGACCCAGCACAGGGCTGGGCAGACGACAGGGCTTCAGGATGAAGGAATGACCGGCCATGTTCCAATGACCTCGGAAAGCCAATCCCCACCTCCCAACATCCTCCGCTCCCTCAACAGCTCCCGCCTCCTGCGACACTGAGCCTTGGTTAGAAGACAGACACAATACATTACAGATAAGAGGAACCTCACCTCTGTGGGACTCAGCTGCTTTGTCCCCACGTACGTGACCCCGAAGTGGTAGTTGGACTCCCCGATTGTGCTGAGGGTTACCGTGTGGTTCACCTGGGAGAAGAGGGCGGGCTGTGGAGCCGAGTCTGTGGGCCAATCGCCGATAAACCCAGCTTCAACCTGCCCCCAGCAAAGCTCCCTTCCAGGCTAGGATGGGGACGCTTGCCAGTCGGGCTTCCCCACCAGGGAGGAAAAGACACGTGGCTAAGGGCTGGGCAGGGGATGAAGACGGGGAGGTTCGGCCCCACCAGACCACGTACTCAAAGAAACAATAAGTTGGGGATGTGGCTACATACCCGGTACTTTGCCTGGATGTTAAGGGGGGGAGGGGTACCTCTGGATTCTGGGTCCCTAAACACTTCCACTGGACCCAATGAGCAGTCAGCCTGGCACTGTGTCTCTGAGTCTTTTCAGGTACCAAGGAGCCTAGCCCTTCAGGGGGAGCAAGGGGGTTGTATGTGTCGGCGCAGGGAGACGGCTGGGGTGACCGCTGGAGGGAAAGGGCACCAGGAGGGCTCACCTGGAAATGGTTACTCAACCCTTTGTTGACTGTGAGCTTGACACCTTCCATCTGAATGGGAAACAGCTCTGAAGAGGACAAACACTGTCACTCTCCACTCTCCACACACGCACACCCCCACGCAAACACATCTCACCCCTTCCTGCCCTACCATCCCCGCACTCCCTTCTCCAGGGACCCAGAAGCAGAGCACTGCACGAAGTACCCTGGCCAGGAAAGAGACCGTCTAGGCTAGTAGATGGGGCCAGGACCAGAGCCTCCGCCTGCATCCAAATCCCAAAGCAACCACCTACTGCCCATTTGACTCAAGACAAGTCGCTTTAACTCTCTCTGTCAAACTTGTCACCTATGGCATCTGTAAGCTCACCACGTGGAGGCACCGCAAACATTTCGTGGGGTGACATGCCCCGAACGCCAAAACAATGCTCAAGAAGCCATCACCGCCTTTGCTATCATACTTGTTCCAAGCCAAGAGCCAGAAGCCTTGAATTCCACCCCCACCGGACCCTTGCTGACACAGTGACCTTGGGCCTCAGTTTCCTTCCCGATCACACAAGAAGGCTGGCTTGGCTGATCCCGGGGGCTCCTAAGATCCCTAAGGCTTTACTCCACTGCTCTGGCATTCCATCCTGAGGTTCCACCATTTGATCCCCTCGTTCTGTGCTCCAAGTCCAACGTTCCACCTCTCGATCCTAACGTCAACTCCTAACGCTGTTAGTTTCCAATGGTCCGTGCCAATTCCCAAGGTCCTCAGAGTGCTCTCCCTCCCCCACTCCCCCGAGATCCGGGCCCTCACACCCCTGCCGGGTCTCTCGCCCCTCACCCTTGCACTTCCGGTGGCACTCCTCGAACGTGCCCGGGTTGGGCAGGCAGCCGCAGGCCCCATCGTCCGCAGTCCCTGCGGCGCTGCCGGCCGCAGCACCGGGGGTCCTTTCCGAACCTCGACCCGCACCAGCCCCAGCGCCCAGACCGCCCCCGAGTGGCGGCAGCGTGAAGCCCGGAGGAGAGGGCGGAGGCGGCGGCAGTCCCACGAGGGCGGGCGCGGGCGGCGGCGGCGGCCCTGCGGGAGGCGAGCTAGCGGCCAAGACGTTCCCCATGGTCGCCTGCAAGGGGAAAGGTCAGAGGGCGAAGGTCAGGGCCCGCGCACTCCAGGTCCAGTCCCAGCCAAACCCGCTGTGCCCCTGGCCCCGGTTCTCACTGGCGGCAGCGCCTGCACCCGGCCTGGGCTCCGCTCCCACCCCGTGCGCCACGCGCAACCGAACCCGCTGCCGCCGCCGCCGCCACCGTCGCCCCGCCCCGCCTAGCCCATTGGCTCAGCGTGCCCTGGGATCCGCCTACTAGCCCCAAGGCCTGGCCCTGCAATTGGAGTCATGGCTGGGAGTCCCACCCACCTCTTTGGGACGTCCTTTTCTATTGGTTCCCACTCACAGGCAGGTCAAGGCACACCTCCCCGCCTTTGCCATTGGCTCGCAGTGCTCACATCTATTGGCTCGCAACGCCGCGGGTTCCGGTGTTCGTCCGTCATTGGTCTGCGCTGCGCACTTTGAAACGCCCACTGACTCGTCGCCTCCGCCCCTCTCGAGAGGGCGTCCCTCTTTCGACTCCGCCCCGCGGCGAAGTTGCCATTGTAATTGGTCTGCTTTGGCCCTTGAAGCATTCTGATTGGCTCCGCGGGTACAGGAGGCCGACCCTGGTGACGTATCCGGCCTGGTACGGTCATTGGCTAACGTGCCAGGGTCGAGGGACGCGGGTAAAGGTGGGTTGCGCGGCAGAAGCTGCTAGGCAGCAAGGTCAGGCCTCTCGTCCCACCAGGCACCGCGGCGGACGGGCAGCCCCTAGGTCCAGAGTCGGCGACCAAAACCCGGAAGTGCTGACCCTTCCCACAGTGCCTCGGGAGAACTCTAACCGGTTTATGTGAACCCTGTCCTGCGGCTTCTTACCCACAATGCCCCTTACCTACTTAACGCGAGACAGTTGCGGTAGACCCACCCCTTTTGTTACCCATCATCCCTTCTGTTCCCCGCCCCCACTTGCGTCACTGCGGCTTCTATCTTTGGCCCATTCATTCCCGTCCTATTACCCAGCATGCCTCTGTCCCATTCATTTCAGCCTCATTTCTTCAACTACCTATAGCTCGTTTCTGCCTGTTCACTTCCATCATCCTAGCGCTTCTTTAATTAGCCATGATGTTTTGGGTCCATTACCCATCATGCCTGCCGGCCCTGTTTCTCTATTATTCCTCTGCCTCTGGCTCATTCATTCAGTTCTATTAACCATAATGCCCTGAGCTCCTATTGCATTGTTCGTAATTTTGCCTTTGGCCTATTCTTACTTGCCATTTATCCTTTAAACCTGAGTCCCTCAAACTGAATTACTGCCATTTCTATCTTTGTTCCGTTTATTCCTGTCCATTACCCATAGATTGTCGTTCCCTGTCATTAACCACCGTTCCCTGGACTCCTCCCCCTTTCCTTCCATTATCCACCATTATGTTTTTGGCTTACGCGTTTTTGCTCATTATCCGCTCATATATATATATATATATATATATATATATATATATATTTTTTTTTTTTTTTTTTTTTTTTTTAGATATCTTTGGCCCTTTTATTTTTTGCCTGTAACCCATCTTGACGTCTATCCTACTGATTCCTTCGAGCTCTAGGCGCCCTCTTCATTTCCCATCATGTTCCACTCCCATCCCCTTCACATCCCGCAGAAAACACAATTTGACACCCGGTCAAAGTATAAACTCAGATTTTGTAGGAAATGCTGTATTACAAAACTGTATTATATCCCCACCCACCCCCTCCAACCCCCACCCCCTGCCAGGAGACGTTTGGGTTCCATCCCCACTGGGCAGGAGTAAAAGGACTCAGTAGTCTTCAGCGTAACAGCAAATTCTTCTCCTAAGGCTGGGACTGGCAAGGCACACTGCATGAGGCTTACCTCATCCTAACCCCGGGCTGGGGCTTAATTCCCTCTAGACAGGAATTGGGGTAGTGGGGGCTCAGGGAAGGGTCTGGACCCCTGAGACTCCTGCCTGCAGGAGGGAGATGAGGAAGTTCCGCTTTGGGCTGGGGAATCCCCTCCCTCTTGCCTTTGGGGAACAGACAGGGTGGGGAGGGGGAGAGTGGGGCTCTGCTGCCTGGAGGGCTCAGGTCTGAGCAGCAGGGTGCCCCCACCAACTACCCCAGGAGAGCTATTGGGAGTTTACTTCCTGAGGACACATCAGAGGTCTGGGGTTCTTCTTTGGGGTTTTGAGGGAGTCTGGAGATGACGGGACGTGAGAGGTATGATCTAAAGTCACAGTCTTAGGAGTCCTCGGGTCAGAGGCTGTGCAGGAATGTGCTTCCCCACCCCGACCTGAGATAAGGTTGCCAGGTTTCTGTTGTCATGACTGGTTTCTCTGGGTCAGAGATCATGGATTAGAGGTCATTGTGGAGCCACCGAAGTAGAAGTCACAGATGAGATGCATTTTTGTGTGTTAACTGACAGTGGCCTGGCCTGGCAGAAAGTTGAGGGATCAAAAAGTGAGAGGCAAGAGGCCAGGGCCACGGCAGCTCACACATACATGGCTCGGGACATGACAAAGCCTTTGCTCCGGTAGGAATCAGCGGGGCTAGAGTAGGACAGGGCGTCATAGATGGGGTTGATCTTGTCCAAATAGTCTTCCTCCTCCTCCTCCTCCTCCTCTAAGTCCAGGGAAACCCTCTCCACAGCAGGTGGCCCTGGAGGCACCAGGATGGGTGACCCCAGGCCTGTAGCCCCCAGGAGCAGGGGCCCTGACCTCTCTTCCAAGGTGGGCAGCTCATGATATCGAGGCATATCCTGGGGGCAGGGAGGGAAAAAGCCCAAGGTCATCTCCTGAGCACACAGAATCCCAATCCGCCCCTTGACCCCCAAATCTCGACCATCTCCTTATGCCAACCAGACCTAACCTTACCCCTTGCGGCCAGGGCTGAAATTGCTCTGGGGCAGTCATACGGCTTATCCAGAACTCAAAGCCCAGACCCCATCGCTCCTGGGCCTCTCCTTTGTCTTTTGATCCCTGACCACAAGTCTTTCTCCACGAACCTTTGACTTCAATCTTCAATCTTACCCTCAACTACTTAACCTTAAGGCCGAAACAGCTCCTTGAACCTCGGTTTGTCTCAACTTTGATAGGACCCCTGACATCCAGCAGACCGCTTTCACTGACTGAGTGACCTTGAGCTCTAACCTCATGTTCTTGCGCTTTTTCAACCAAGATCTCCCCCACTGAATCCTAAACACATCTTGATTCTCTAAGCTCTGACCAGAGACATGGCCCTGACCTTGAATTGTGACCTTTAATGTCAGGAGCTGACCCTGGCCCTAAACCCACCCCTGACCTGCCCTGAGCTCCTACCTGCTCAGCACATGAGACGCCAGCATCAAAGTAGGGAGTCTTGAGCGGGCTGTGCTCCGAGGCCCCAAGAGTGAAGAGCTGGGAGGGCTGCAGGGAAGGAAGAGGGGCGGGTCAGGACAACCCCCGCCCCCCATGGCTGGCCTCTCCCAACCAGCTCCCCCTCCTAGCCCCCGCCTCAGTGGGGTAAGGTGGGTATGGGTGTGGGTGCAGCCGGGTACCGGGGGAAGTGCTCACCATCTCTGGCTCCTCGAGCTTCGCCTTGGGTGTTGGTGGCTTGTACGAGGGAGGCCCCTCCAGACTGTGGGGTAGGAGGTAGGTCAAGGTGGAGGCTCAGACAGGAAGAGCCCTCCTATCCCAGGTCACCGCACCTGCTCTCCCCTCTAACTGATCTCCCTTTCCACCGCCCATGTGCCCCCTTGCCCAGCTAATGCCTAATCACCCCCATCAATTTCTCTTCTTCCAGGAAGCCTGCCTGATTCTCCAGGAGGGTCAGGAATTCTGGACATATGGTTACATCTAGCTTTTCTTCCCTCTCAGAGCATTTACTGAGTTTGTGTTTGAAATATTATTTCTGATATCATCCAATAACCATATCCCACTGTGAAGCAATGTGAAGGAAAAAATGAAATCTGGGTCTTCAACAGTGTTCTCAGAACTCGCCATGAGGAAGTCAGGAAGTATTTGTTAATAGAATGAATGAATAAACGAAATGCTTTCCTGGCCTCCAACCTAGGATACAATTCCCTCATCATACATACCCGCAGACCAGAGCATCCTGCATGCATAATGAGTGCCTACTGTGCCTTCAATCCCCAGCTCGGATGTTGCCTCCCCCAGGAAGCCCTCCCTGACCCTCCACGCTGGGTCAGGGGCCCCCTCTGGCCTCTCACAGCTCTCTCAGCTTTTCTAGCCCATCGCCGGCCATGCTGGACTGCCACTCTCTAGGGATGGGTCTGTTTCCTCCAGACTGTGAGCCCCAGGAGGGCAGGGCCATCTCAGGCACCACAGGGTCTCAGCCCTGGGTTGGACAGAGGAGATCGATGGCAAGTTGTTGGTTTGAACTGACTAGATGATTAAGGCAGTGGTTCAGAAAATTTCTTGTGCATCAGAATAACTCAGGGAACTTGTTATAAATACAGATTCCGAGCCCTTCCTGTAAAAGTTCTGATGTAGTAGGTTTCGTATAAGCTCGGGAATCTACATTGTCAACAAGTGTTCCACCCCTGCCGTGCGCGCGCCCCACACACACACACACACACACACACACACACACTGGGTAGTGTTACTTCAGAACCATTTTGCCCCCCAAATGCTTCCTTGCTTGGCGAATTTCAGCAAGTGATCTCAGCCCCCTCTGAACCTGTTTCCTTTCTGATAAAGTGGGTACCATTGGCTCCCTGTGAGAATTTATGTTTCCATTATGTATTTATGTGTGTGAACACTTTAAAAATGTCTCATCAGTGCGTCACTAACCTCCAGGGCCTGGCCCTAGTGGATACTTTCTGAACGCTTGTTGAGTCAACGAATGGATGTGAGGCTTCATCAAGGTCACACATGTAAAAATGCATCTCGCCAAGCCTGGCACATAACAAATGTTCTACACAGAGACGTGTAGCTGGTTCCCTCCTGGCCCCCATATCCAGGCTCCTTCTTTCTCATATTAAGAGATTTTAGTTGGGGGTGCCTGGGTGGCTCAGTTGGTTAAGCATCGGACTCTTTTGTTTGTTTATTTGCTTTTTGCATCTGTAAAAAGTATTTATTCCGAGAATCTAAAATTTGGACAAAGAATATTGAACAGCATCGGACTCTTAATTTCAGCGCAGATCATGATCTCACGGGTTGTGAGTTCAGGCCCTACATTGGGCTCTGCACTGATGGTGCAGAGCCTGCTTGGGATTCTCTGTCTCCCTCTCTCTCTGCCCCTCTCCTGCTCTCTCTCTTTCAAAATAAAGAAATAAACATAGAAAAGAGAGTAAGAGAGATTTTAGCTGGACATATGATCACCCAGAATAAAGACTACATTTCCCAGCGTCCCTTGCGGCCGGTGCACCATGTGACTAGATTCTGGCCAATGGGAAGTGAGGGGGAGTGACGGGTTCCCTTATAAGGCAGCTCACTGCCTTCTGTTTATCTTTCCCCCTGGCAGGAATGCCTGTTTTGAGACCAGGATGGCCGTATCTGGTTGTCCAGTATGTAGACGGTGATAGAGCGGGGAGCTATCATGGAACGGGAGGGAAGGGAAGGCTGAGTAATAAGGTAGCAGGAGCCTGGGCTCTGATGGCTTCGCGGAGCATAGCTGTCATACCCGTGCTTTGTGGGAGACAGAAATAAGGCCTCCCTCCCATTTAAGTCACAGTTATTTTGGGTCGCTCTGTCTCCCACGGCCATCACAGATGTTTCCCCTCCCCCCCCCCTTGGGCTCCCCAATTCTGGGACCCCCTCCTCCACCCACTTCTCAGGGCCCGTCACTCACTCATCATCCTCCTCTGCCCCCTGCAGCCTCTGCTCTTTCCGCTGCTGCCGGCAGATGAGGATGCCTGTGGCGGCCACAGCGGTGGCAATGATGGCAGCGATGATGCCCCCAATGATGCCACCCGTGGCCCCTGCGCCTGCTGTGTTGGGGGTCTCTGCAAGAAGAGGGACAGTGTAAGGGGATCCCCAGGAGAGGAAGCCACAGCTCCTTACTCCCAGGCACCCTCTTCCCTAAGTCATCGCCCACCTGCCCACCTCTTCTCCCAAAGGCAGAGGGCGTTCGTTCCTTTGCCTAGTCCTTACTCAGCATTTGTTGGGTCGCAGTGGTGAACAAAACATACAGGAGTCCCTGCTCCCGCGGGACACACGTCCTAGCTGGGCAGAGAGACCAACAGCACAGAAACAAATACAATAGCTCATCTGCCAAGCGGCAGTGAGTGATACGGGGTGAAAACATAGGGGAAGGTGACAAGGAAGTGACGGGGGGGGGGGGGCAGGGGTCGCCAGAGAGAGACTTAATAGGAGGTGACATTTGAGCAAAGACCTGAAGGAGCCGCAGGGGGTGAACCGTGAGGAAATGAGAGCATTGCAGGCAGAGGAAACAGCCAGTGCAAAAGCCCTGAGGAGGAAGCCTCGTGTTCCCTTTGAGAAACAGCAAGGAGACCGTGCGGCCAGAAAAGAGGGGGAGACAGGGGAGATGAGGGAAGGGAGGTGATGGGGCAGCGCTAAGAGGCGCGGAACCTAGGGGATTCTGGAATCCGGATGGGAACCCTTCACTCATTACAGGGAACGGAGTCATCGAGTCATCGGGGGCAGAGGATGTAGCTCCGCCAACCTAACAGGAAAGGGAATTGAGAGGAGCTGTGGCCCCCTGGGCTTCTCGATTGTAGCACTTCTCACCCCCTGATGTCACCTGTTTGCTTGCCAATTTCCACACTGCACTGTGAGCTCCAAGGGGCAGGCTCTGGCACACAGCTGGCGTTTGCCAGATGTAGGAGGAGGGGCCCGTGTGCCAGGTCGGCAAAACTCCCGCCCCTGCCTGCTGGCGCTAGCCTCCCATGTTGGGGAGGAGGGGGCGGGGACCAGAGTGGGTGACAGGACCGTAAACAACCAGAGGAAACCACGCACACGCAAGAGCCCCACCCTCTGTGAACCCCATTGCACAGATGCGGAGATCAAGTTGCCCGGAGGAATAATGGCTGGGTCCCCGGTTTCCACTACTTCCCGCACCCCAGCCTGGCATCCTCCGGAGGGCTTCAGGGCTTGGGGCTCGGGGGGACAATTGTAATCACCGCTCGCTCAAGCCACACATAGCCATCCTAAGAGTGCTGGGATTCCTGGGTTTTTTTGTTTTTTTTTTGACTGCACGCCCAGGGGGAGGGGGCTGTCTGAGTCACCTCTGTGCCCCTGGCAGAATAAGTGGAAGTCAATACTGGTGGGAAATGAACTCCCCGAGCCCCACTTAGCTGCTCAGTGCCGGTTGTTCCTGGCACAGGCTTATTACACCCTGCCCCACGACAGCTGCGGGGGCCCACACAGCTCTACCTGTGTCTCAGAGGGATGGCCAGGGGCCACTGGGAGAGCAGAGGTGACTGGGGCAGGACCCTGTCCCCCCCACCCCCCTCATTCCCCAGCCTGGGTTTGGGGGCTTTTCTAGCTGGGGGTGGGGGGAGGGGAAAGAGGGATACAGACCTGCAGACCCTCCCCTGAATCACCGAAAAGCCCCTTGGGCCCAGGGCAAGGAAAGAGGAAGGAGGCTGAAAAAGGCCCGGGTGTCATCGGTGTCAAGGTGGGGTTTTCCTGGTTCCTTAGTCCCCCAGCACCTGCCCAGGATCATCAGGGCCCAGAGAACACAGCGGGCAGTGCTCTCCCTCCCAAGATCCTCAACAACCTCAAGAAGGTCAGGTTTGAGCTTCGCGCCCCTCCCGCCCCCCCCCCCCGCCCCCCCAGCCAAGGAGTCCAGGTTCCCAGTCCTGTTCTGGGGAGCTCAGGGTTCTCACCAGTCTGGCTAATCCACCCGAAAGGCACCTGCAAGTCCTGGGACCGCCCCCCACCCCCACCCCCCAAGTCCAACCTTCCCAGCCTCTAAGCCCAGAACCCAGCAACCGGCTCCCCCCAGTTATACTGGCCTCAGGGGTCTCAGGCATCCGGTGCGTCATTGATGGATCCAAAGAGTCAGAACACAGCCCCTCCCCCATCCCGCCCCCGGGACCTAGCAGTCCCTGTCCCACCCCCCAGGGAGGGGGTCTGATGTATTACAAGACACCCCCGCTGTTTTCCTCCAAGGCGTTTATTAACTCCTGAGTGTCGCGGGGCAGGGTGGGGCGGGTCAGAGCCAAAAACAAGTCTCTGGGGGTGGGGTGGGGGTGGGGGTTCCTCTCTGGGTCCCCACTACTGAGCTCCGCAGGGGCCTCTCCTTCCCCCCCCCGCGCAGCCCTGGCGACAGAAGTCCAGTGTGTGATTCCTGTCCCCTCCCAATCCCAGGGAAGTGGGAGGGAGCCCTTGAGCTCCAGTGTCGTCCAGAAAAACGAGTCCAACCAGTCTGGAACCCTTGGCTGGGGCGGCTGTCTCTGTCTCTGTCTCTGTCTGTCTCGGGGTCACACGTAAATTGCCCGCCGGGAAATGAGGGAGCCGTCCAGCTGGGACTCCATGTCGTCCTCGAGAGACTTGGGTGGAGGCAACATGAGACCTTCCTCTGCCTTCTCCTCCTCTTCCTCCTCTTCCTCCTCATCCTTGCCACCTGGCTTCAGGGGACCAGGGGCGGCTGGTGTCCGGAAGACAGGGCCCCCGTTCCCAAACACCTGAGTTTTTGGATCGTAGGATCCTCCTCCATTGTCGCCTCCTCCTCCTCCTCCTCCTCCTCCTCCAGGGCTCTTCCTCCTCCTCCTCACCCTCAGCAAGATGAAGGCCAAGGACCCCCCAGCCAGAAGCAGCAGCACCAGCAGTGTCCCCCCCACGGCCCCCCACACCACTGGACCCACGTCTCGGGGCGAGGCCCGGGGTGTGTCTGAGGAGAGAGAAGGAGGGGCGAGAGACAGAAAGGGAGACAAGAGGTCAAGAGGACACATCTGGGGGACGGGGCACAGGACACGACAGGGACAGTGATGGGAAAATCCGGGATGTGATTCGGGGTGTGGGCAGAAGGTGGGGGAGGCGGAGGGAAGGGAGACCGCGCTACGCGGTGGGCACCCTGGACAGAGTGGGGGCGGGGGGTGGCCAACGGGTGGCCAGATGTGGTTCCTTATACCTGCACAGGGTTTTTCAAAACTTAACACTTGCTGGGGGCGCCTGGGTGGCTCAGCCGGTTGAGTTTCCCGACTCTTGACTTCGCCCAGGTCGTGATCTCACAGTTCGTGGGTTCGAGCCCCACGTCAGGGCTTGGGGTTCTGTCTCTGCCTCTCTGCCCCTTCAGCAGCCCCCACCCTCTCAAAATAAATAAATAAACTGAAAAAAAAAAATTAAACTCGCTAACATTTCAAAACCAGGCTATCTCACCACAAATCCCGATTTCTTTTAGGGAAAAAGAAAATCAAACTGATGGCGACACCAATCTCTCATCTGCCCCTGGTGATGGGCAGTGGCTGAGTGAAGGCTGGCTGCTCGTATCGGAACAGGGTTCCGCATCTGGCCAGCCGGTCGCTTGCGAGGACCCTGTAGGTATCCGAGTTTGTGACCCGCTTGGGACAGGCCGTGGGGTCCTCACAAAGGCTCTGATGTTCGAGTCACAGAACCTTGGGTGGATCCAGCCATCAAGAGGCAGAGCTGGATTTGGGTTCGAGACTGTCACAGATTCCAGAGCTCTCTGGGCTGGACAGAAGGGGACGAGAAGGGTGAGGGTTCTCCTGATAGTTCCCTCCCCTTGGAAGTGGCTGGGGGGCACCTGGTCCGGGCGACATGGCCTGCCTCCTGTCTGGCCATGTGTGGAAAATGGAGCCATGAAGCCCCCTGTCCCCATCAGTGGCCCAGCAGCTGGGAGGGGAGGGGTCTGAGGGAGGTGGAGAAGGAAGCCAGGGAGTGCTAAGGGTGGGGGCGGGAGAGATGAGGGAGGGGACCCTGGGCCCCACATCAGGGAGAGACATTGATGCAGCTGGAACCAGGAACCATTTTCTACACACCCCTTGCCCCACCCCTGCATGCCAGGCCTGATGGGGAGAAACCAGGGGGAGGGGGATCCACTTACACCTGAGCCCCTCCTCCCCACACCCTGCACACAGGAGAGGCTGGGACCCACGCTCCTGAGGGCACCTGCTTCTCCGGGTGTCTCTTTTCAGAGTGGCATTTTCAAATAGAGCCATGACCCAGAGGGCTGTCACCTCACTTTAGTGACTCGCAAGGAACAGTAATAATAATAATAAAAAGCAGACCAGAAAAAGTGTGTCCGCAGTGTGAAGGTCAAGCGGTATTTTGTGAAACAGTTTTTCTGGAATGTGTGTCTGTACCTGCGCACGGGTTAGAGGCGTGGAACAGTTTTCTTGCTGCGGATGCTTATCAGTTAATGTCTGGGAACCTGCTTTAGCGCATGCTGGAATGTTTATCTGTGCTCCTGGAGGTGGTATTTTGGAGACGGCGGGCGTGTTCGTGAAGTCGGCGGGTCAAAAGTTCTCCAGTCGCCCTGAGGCGAGGTCTAGCCTGTGGCACGGCCTGTGGGCCCGCCCGTTTCTGTGTGTTTCAGGAGTTTTAGGGGGTGTCCGTGTTTTCGTGGTTGTGGATCCCTTGGACGACCCTCAGGCAGGACTGCACTTGTGCTTTGCGGGGCTCTACCCCTTGGGGGTGCCTACTGACGGAGGGCGGACGCCCAAGAGGGTGTGTACCTGGGGCACGGGTTCAGGGGATGTATTTCCAGTTGGGCATCTTGCTGGGTAGCAGGTGGAGCTGACCCTCCCTCCCCGGGGTGTGCCTTCGACGGCAGGGACTGGCCTCTCTGCTCGCCACCGTGTTCCCGACATCAAGGAGGCGGCTTGGCAAAGAGGAGCCCTCGACAAATATTTGTCAGATGACGATGTGTTGAAAGCAACGGGGTTTCTGGGGACTGTCTGAGGGCGTGCACCTCTGAGACCGTCTTTGAGTTTCTCCCTTAGCTCTGTGTGAGGGATGGTTTCCGCGTGTGGAAACTGTTGCCGTCCGCAGGGCTCTCCCCACTGCCGGCACATCTGGGTCTCCCTCCAGGGGTGTGCGTTTGTGCGTGTGAGTGTCAGCCTTGCTGAGGGCAGGCCGCCTGTCTCTATGGGTGCGTTGGCCGTGACCGTGACCCGGACCACGCGTGTCGTATCTCCAGGGCGAGGGAATTCCTGAGAGGGGTCTGTTTCCGTTTGTTTCTCTAGGGGTGTGTGTGTGTGTGTGTGTGTGTTGTAAGATTATGTCTCAGGGCGCCTGGGTGGCTCAGTAGGTTAAAGTGGCCGACTTCGGCTCAGGTCATGATCTCATGGTTTGTGGGTTCGAGCCCCGCGTCGGGCTCTGTGCTGACAGCTCAGAGCCTGGAGCCTGCTTCCGATTCTGTGTCTCCCTCTCTCTCTGCCCTCCCTCGTTCATGCTCTGTCTCTCTCTGTCTCAAAAATAAATAAACGTTAAAAAAAAAAAAAAAAAGATGGGGCGCCTGGGTGGCTCAGTCGGTTAAGTGGCCAACTTCGGCTCGGGTCATGATCTCACAGACCGTGAGTTCGAGCCCCGCGTCGGGCTCTGTGCTGACAGCTCAGAGCCTGGAGCCTGTTTCAGATTCTGTGTCTCCCTCTTTCTGACCCTCCCTCGTTCATGCTCTGTCTCTCTCCGTCTCAAAAATAAATAAAGGTTAAAAAAATTAAAAAAAAAAAAGATTATGTCTTGGTAAGGGGATCTGTTTTTGTTTCTGGCCATGGCGCCTGTCTGCCTGTCTCTAGGTGTGGGTGTGCCTGTCCTCACGCCTCTGTGCCTTTGTCTGCAGTCCTGTTTCTGAGGGGGCCTCTCCTCCTCCCCACTATGCCCGGTGTTGTGTGTTTGCACAGGCGTGTTGTGTAGAGTGTCGAGCTGGGAGGGTGTTTCCTAGAATGTTTTTTTTTGTTTTTTCCTCCAGGTACACATGGCATCTCGGTGGCTCTGTTCGTTGTGTGGCCCTGTTCTCTTGGGGGGTGTGTCTGGGTGACGGTGAGTCTGAGAGTGTGGGTTGCGGTGGGTGAGTTTCTGTTTCGGTTACGATGCCATCTCGGACGGAGCACAGAGCCCGTCTCTGTAGACGTGGGCCCCGCGGGCTGCTGGCTCCGTTCTCAGCCCTGGGGTTCACATGTCTGGGTCTCGGGGCACGCCGCCTTGTAACAGTTCCTGCCTCCCGCTAGGTGGGTGGCTCCACAGCCGTGACCTCGACCCCGCCTCCGTCAGCCTGGGCCACAGGCCCGGCCTGGCTTCGTTCTTTTCCTCTCCTGTCTTACGGCCTGTCCGGAGTTTGAGTTCAGTATGGGGGGGGGGGGGGGACTCAGAGAACTTTTGACCCACAGACACATCAGCTGCCATTCCCAAAATACGCCCCCTAGAAACACAAATGTTCCAACACACACGAAAGCTGAGTTCCTGGGGCGCCTGGGTGGTTCAGGCGGTGGAGCGTCCGACTCTTGGTTTCAGCTCGGGTCATGATCTCCCGATTTGTGAGTTCGAGCCCTGCATCGGGCTCCCTGCGGTCAGCATAGAGCCTGCTTCAGATCCTCTGTCTCCCTCTCTCTCTGTCCCTCCCCCACTCGCTCGCTGGAGCGTGCTTCCTCTCTCTCTCTCTCTCTCTCTCTCTCTCTCTCTCTCTCATAAGGGGCTCCTGGGTGGCTCAGACGGTTAGGCGTCCAACTTTGGCTCAGGTCATGATCTCACAGTCCGTGAGTTTGAGCCCCGCGTCAGGCTCTGTGCTGACAGCTCGGAGCCTGGAGCCTGCTTCGGATTCTGGGTCTCCCTCTCTCTGCTCCTCCCCCGCTCACGCTCTGTCTGTCTCTTCCTCAAAAATAAACATTAAAAAAAAATAATAAATGAATGAAAATTAAAACAAACAAACAAACTGATTTCCTAATGTTACTTGACCGGCACTCCCTGTAAGAAATCAGTGTTTGAGTGTGTTTCTGTTTGCCTAGCTGTCTGACATGCGTCTCTCCAACTGGAGCCCAGGGCAATATCCCCGGGTCTCTTCCTGAAGACCCTTTCCGAGCCTCTAGTCTCGAGCAAGCCCCTAGCAGAGGCCTCATCCTCCCGATTCTCCTGCCAGTGCCTACTCTATCGTCCTGATCCAGATCCAACTGGGGGGGGGGGGGTGTGCGAGACAGAAAAGCCCCACTGCCCTCCTTTCTCATCGGCGAGGCGGGTCTGGATCCCTCCCCAGGCCGGCGGCACAGCCTCCCCGCAACGCGGCCCCGGAACCCAGGAAGGAGGAGCACTTGGGGGGTTGACCCGATCTTCGCCCGCCACCTCCAAGACCCGCTCACCTCGGACGAGGACCACCTGCTCAGCACGGCCCGTGCCCACGGCGTTGGTGACGGTGCAGATGAACGTGGTGTTGACGAGTTTGTCCACCGAGTGGATGATCAGCTGGGGGCCCTGGGCTACTGCGGAAGCGGGGAAGACGCCTGCGGTCCTGGAAGGCGTGAGGGGTCACCGGAGGGGAACATCAGGGCCCATAGCGGGGCACAGGCCTGGTCCCTGATGACGCAGCCTTTAACACCCAAGCTCCAGGGACATAAAACTTAATACTTAAGACCCGACACTGCCAGCCATCTCCTGGAGGACTCATGGGTTCAGATCCCTGGTGCTGCTCCCTCAGACCCAGGAGTCCATCCCCCAGCCTCCTCCTCCCTCAGACCCAGGAATCCAGCCCCAGCCCCTCCTCCCTCAGACCCAGGAGTCTCGGCCCCCAGCCCCTCCTCCCTCAGACCCAGGAGTCTCGGCCCCCAGCCCCTCCTCCCTCAGACCCAGGAATCCAGCCCCCAGCCCCTCCTCCCTCAGACCCAGGAGTCCTGCCCCCAGCCCCTCCTCCCTCAGACCCAGGAATCCAGCCCCCAGCCCCTCCTCCCTCAGACCCAGGAATCCAGCCCCCAGCCCCCTCCTCCCTCAGGCCCAGGAGTCCTGTCCCCAGCCCCTCCTCCCTCACACCCAGGAGTCTAGGCCTCCAGCCCCTCCTCCCTCAGACCCAGGGGTTCAGGCCCCCAGCCCCTCCCCTTTCAGACCCAGGGACCCAGTCCCCCCAGCCCCTCCTCCCTCAGACACTGGAGTCCAGGCCCCAAGCCCTCAGATATAGGAGTCCAGACCCCAGCCCCCTCCTCCCTCAGACATAGGAGTCCAGACCCCCAGCCCCTCCTCCGTCAGACCCAGGAGTCTAGGCCCCCAGCCCCTCTTCCCTCAGTCCCAGGAATCTAGCCCCCAGCCCCCTCCTCCCTCAGACCCACGGGTCCAGCCCCCAGCCCCCTCCTCCCTCAGACCCACGGGCCCAGACCCACCCAGGACTCACGTGCTCCAGTCGTAGCCTGTGGGCTCTGGTTTGCTGCGGACATCACAGTTCAGGGTGGCCTCGCTGCGGCCGAGGTACCAGTTGTCATCATAGCCGGAAATGGAGACCTCAGGGGGGTCTGGAGGAAATGGGGGGGGGGGGGCTGGCTCAGAGACGGGCGGAGTCCCCAGAGAGCGGATAGGTGAGCAGATAGACGGGAATCCTAAAGAGATGAGGTGGGTTGGCAGGACGTGGACCCGTGGAAACTGGGGCAGGTCAGTTTGGGCTATGTCTGCTGAGGCCAGCGCACCTGCTGTCCCGGAATGCCACCTGGATCATTTCGAGGAAGGTATCGTTCAATGGCGGCAGCGTCTGAGGGTGCCACAGAGATCGTGTTATTGCTGCCACGACGGGGCCCACAGGGGCCAGCGCGAATCATACGGGAGGGGGAGGGGGTCAGGAGCTGGTATGGCGACCCCAGCAGAGTCAGTTTAGATGGTGTGAATGGGGGTGGGGGGGGTATAGACAACGTTGGGTTGGTTGCTACAAACCCACAGTAGTCGATGCACACGGTAAAGCAAATATCAACCGGGGCCCCCGCGGGAGCCACAAAAGATATTGTTGGGGGGCCGGTGGGGGCTGGTAAACCGGCTTTTTGAAAAGGGGGATGGATGGGCGCCTGGGTGGCTCAGTCGGTTAAGCGTCCGCCTTCGGCTCGGGTCACGATCTCACGGTCCGTGAGTTCGAGCCCCGCGTCGGGCTCTGGGCTGACGGCTCAGAGCCTGGAGCCTGTTTCCGATTCTGTGTCTCCCTCTCTCTCTGACCCTCCCCCGTTCATGCTCTGTCTCTCTCTGTCTCAAAAATAAATAAACGTTAAAAAAAAAAAAATAAAAAAAAAAGAAGAACAGGACTGATTTGCAGTGTTTGCCGATTTCCTTGGTGTGAATAGCCCTCAGCGATCAACATCAAGCTATCAGTGTGACCTCGCTGGATGTGGGACTGGGAAGAAATGTATACAACTGGCCCCTGCAAACCTTGCTTTACCACCGATGGGGGCGGCAAGGAGAGAGCCTAGAGAAGGCAGTAGAGACAACGAGGACCCAGGGTGTAGACGTTGCCCACGAGAGCCAGTATAGACAACCGGCAGGAAGGCAGGGCAGAATCTGGCCCGGGGTGGGCTAATGCAGCCAGCACTCGGCGGTAGTGTAGACAGTGCCCTAGAGAAGCCAGCGTAGACCACACGGGGGACGCGGTCACATCCTGAAACACTCACAGCGCACGGAGAGGGTAACAGGCAGCAAGATGGGCTCCTCAAAGCTCTCGTGCTCCACTTTGCAGGTGACCTTGACACCATCCACTCGACTCAGGGGCACCAAGGTGAAGCGGCTGGTGACGGTGACTGTGCCGGGCACAGGTCCGGACACCTGGCTCTCTCTGGTCTCCCCGTCCAGGGGCGAGAACCAGGAGATTCGGGCGGGTGGCCGGCCCCCCTCGGAGACACAGCGGGCCACGGGCACAGGTTCCAGGCTCAGGGTGACCTCCTGTGTTTCAGCGTGGTTCTGGGGCTGTGCTGGGGAGAGCAACAGAGGGGTGACGTCACTCCTCACCCACAGTCACTCAACAAACACCTCAGCCTAAGTTAAGCCCCAACTGCCTGGGCTTATCCAATCCCAGTTCCGTTCAGCAGCTGCACGGCTTTCGGCCAGTCATTTCCCAGCTCCGGATCTCAGTTTCCTCTTCTGTAAAGTCGGGATAATAAAAATTCCCACCCCAGGGGGCCTGGGTGGCTCAGTTGGTTGACTGTCCAATTCTGGACTTTGGTTCAGATCATGATCTCACAGTTTGTGGGATCGAGCCCCACACTGGGCTCTGGGCTGACAGTGCAGAGCCTGCTTGGGATTCTCTCTCTCTCTCTCTCTCTCTCTCTCTCTCTCTCTCTCTCTCCCCCCCCCCCCCACCCCCCCACCCCTCTCCCGCTCTCTCTTTCTCTCAAAAATAAATAAATAAACTTAAAATAAATGCCCAGGGCGCCTGGGTGGCTCGGTCAGTTAAGCGTCCAACTCTGGATTTCAGCTCAGGTCACGATCTCACGGTTCGTGAGTTCGAGCCCCACATCAGGCTCCATGCTGTCAGCACAGAGCCTGCTTGGGACTCTCTCTCTCTCACTCTGCCCCTCCCCTGTTCACTCTCTCTCCCAAAATAAATAAACTTGGGGGTGCCTGGGTGGCTCAGTTGGTTAAGTGTCCGACTTCGGCTCAGGTCATGATCTCGCGGTTTGTGAGTTCGAGCCCACGTTGGACTCTGTGCTGACAGTTCGGAGCCTGGAGCCTGCTTTGGATTCTGTGTCTCCCTCTCTCTGCCCCTCCTCTGCTCGTTCTCTCTCTCTCTCTCTCTCTCTCTCAAAGAATAAACATTAACAACAACAACAAAGGGGAGCCTGGGTGGCTTGGTCGGTTAAGCGTCTGACTTCAGCTCAGGTCATGATCTCGCGGTCCGTGAGTTTGAGCCCTGCGTCGGGCTCTGTGCTGACAGCTCAGAGCCTGCAGCCTGTTTCAGATTCTGTGTCTCCCTCTCTCTCTGCCCCTCCCCTGTTCATGCTCTGTCTCTCTCTGTCTCAAATGTAAATAAACGTTAAAAAAAAATTAAAAAAAAAATAAATACAAACAACAACATAAACTTCAAACAAAAATTAATTAAAAAAATGCCCACCCCGTAGGATTGTTGTGCAGATTAAATAAATTTCTATGTATAGCACTCGCTGCACCGTGTGCCATGATAGAATTCTGTCTGGAAGAGGCTAAGTGTTTTGTTTTGTTTTGTTTTGTTTTGTTTTTTTTAAGCCAAAGCAGAATAATGTAGTTCAAAGGTCCAGCTCAAAAGGCCTTCTACTTCTTTCCTGAAATCACCAGCAAATTGCGGGGCCAGAAGTGGGATAAAGGTTACGGAGATTCCCAAAGCTGGAATTTTTTTGCCCTTTTCACCTACCTTCCTGGAAAACATGGAAAGATATGGGGAGGGAAAACAATAAAACCGCCATGAGGAATAAGCAACCCGCGGCTATCACCAGACTGTCCCGGGGGGTGCCTCAGCTCTCCAGCTGGCTTGTGGAAATCTCTGTCTGGGATTCCCCTGAGCTCATCCATGCGGTAGGGCTCTCCTCTCCTTTCCCCGGACTGCCAGAGCCTCCGAGGGGCCTCCTCACATCCTCCCCGGTCACCCTGCTATCTCTGTCCTCTGACCGTCCTGGGCACCTGCCCCACGCCGCCCTCAGACCCTGCTCCTGCAGATCCCAGCCTCACTTCCTCAAGGGAACTTCCCTGACATCTGACTCTCCTTTGGGGGGGGGACTCACGGCACCTGCTCCTCCACGAAAAGCAGAGGTCTGGCTGGTCTGTTCTGTGCACCTGCCCCAGGAGGCACCTGGGGTGAGACAGGTGCTCTCCGCGTATATTTCTCGAACAGAACAAGTGATGGGAAGAGACCTTTGCCAGGGGTGGTGTGGTGAAAGTCTTGTGTTTTGAATTCTGCAAAACAACCGGGGTTTCGGGCGCCTCTGAAAGGAAAGCCTTTGCCCAGGGACGGTACAGGGTGGACTTCTCAAACCCTCTGGGGCTGAGAGAGCGAAAATGAGAGTCCCGAGCGAGGTGGCTTGCGGGACTTTGCCGGGGGAAGGTGGGATCCCAGGCGGGTGCCCAAGATGGAACAAGAAAGAGCATCCTTCAAAAAAAAGCCCTTCTCAAAGTCTCCCCCATTTTCTTAAGTGGCTGTGCTGGTCACCCCCCGTCCCCTGCCCCCTCCCCGGCTGGAGCTGGAGGCTTTATCCCACCCACTCCTCCCCACCCCCGCTGCATCTGCCCCCATGGAATCCTTCGCCCAGGAGGCCCATGCGATCTGGCTCTGCTGGTTTTCCTGCTTCGGTGAGGGGTCACGCGAGCCCTGGCCACCAGCCTCCTTTCTGTTCCTGGTACATGCCAAGTGCACTCCTGCGTCCCAGCTTTTTGGTACGCGGTTCCCAGCTTTTTGGTACGGGGTTCCCTCTTACGGGTGCATCTATTCCCCTGCCCGAGGGCACACGTCCCCGCGTGACTCCTTACGCATCAGGACCTGACTAAGAGGCTTTCTTTCCCTGCCCATTCCGTCTAAAAGGGACCACCGGGGTCGCTTACTCGGAGTGAGTATCACATCATCCTGGTGTGTCCCCTTTGTTTGTTGGCTAATTGGATCATTCCCCAGCACTACCTGTTTCCCGAATCTGATCTCTTCTTGCTGCCCCAACTGCCTCCGCCTTGCTGCCATTACCTCCTGCCGGGACTCGCGCGCTCCCCTGCTCCCCTGTGGCCCCTGAGCTGCCACCCTTGTCCCCGACCTGCAGCTAGAGGAGCCTGTGAAAACTGAAGCCAGATCACACCTATCCCCTGCTCAGAACCTCCCACAGTTCTGGTTCTCTCAGGGCAAAATTCAAAGTCCTCATGTGGCTCATGGGCTGTCTGTGATCCCGTGGCTCCCACTATCTTCTTGACCTTGTCCCCTCCTCCTTTCCCTTTAGCCGCAAGCCTCCGGTTACACTCACTTCCTTGCTCTACGGCAAATGTTCCAGGTGGGCCCTGCCTCAGGGCCTTTGCACCTGCCATTCTCTCTGTCTGAAATGCTGTTCCCTTAGAGAACCTACGGGGCTCCCTTGCCTCCTTCGAGTTTTTCTTCAGATTTCACCCGGACTCTACAGCCAAAATTATAATCTGCCCCCCACCAGCTTCCATGGCACCTAGAGCCACCCGACTCACTCCTGTTTTTCTTACTAACGTTAGTTACTGTCTGACCCTCCCTTATTGAACTAGAAGCCCCAGGAGGGCAGGGAGCTGTCTTACTGCTTTGTTGCTAGAGCCCCAAACAGGGCCCAGCACATAGTAGGTGCTCAGTACGTCTTTGGCGAATGCCTTGTGCCTGCTGTAACCTCAACCCGCAGAACAGAGTCTGGCAACGGCAGGCGCTTAATGGATATTTGCCAACTGACCGAAGACCACGGAGAAAGCCGATATTACCGCTGGAGCAGAGGGAGAGACAGATCTGCGAGAGGGCTCTCCCGCCCGACCCTGCTCACCTATGGCCCGGAGCCAGGTCGTCCCCCGGCTGGTGCCACTGGGGAACGTGGCAAATTCGCAGGTATAGTTGCCCTCATCCTCCACCGTCAGTCCCCGGAGGGCCAGCGTGGCATCCCGCAGCTCCGTCTCCGTGCCCTGCCTGGTCCCACTGCTCTGCCCGGCGGTGACGAAGGACAGCCGCTCTTCGCCGGGCTTTGGGCTGCGGAAGCTGGGCCCGTACGAAGGGTGGAAGGCGGCCACGCTCCTGCTGGTGCCGGTTGCGTCCACGTGCAGCCACGTCACCTGCGAGACTCTGACGTCCGGTCCCGACGGCAGCAGGTGACACGGTAGCTGCACGGTGCCCCCCAGGTTGCCCCGCACCTCGGGCGGCACTCGAACTTGCACATCCTGGGCTCCTGGAGAGAAAAGAGAGAGAGAGGGAGGTGGGTGGGGGAAGGAGCCAGACACCTCCAGGCCAGGCAGGGCCATCGCTGAGGGGCCCCACTGGGAAATGCAAGCCCCAGATGCGACACAGGAGCCTTTGTGAGGTCCCGATTCCCGATTCTTCCAGAGAGCACGTTTCACAGAAACACTGGGGACATAGGAATCTCGACTAGATTACGTGCTGGTGTGGAATTACTGTTAATATCCTTTTAAAAACCGTTTGTTTAGGGGCGCCTGGGTGGCTCAGTCGGTTAAGCGGCCGACTTCAGCTCAGGTCACGATCTCGCGGTCCGTGAGTTTGAGCCCCGCATCGGGCTCTGGGCTGATGGCTCAGAGCCTGGAGCCTGCTTCCGATTCTGTGTCTCCCTCTCTCTCTGCCCCTCCCCCATTCATGCTCTGTCTCTCTCTCTGTCTCAAAAAAAAAATAAATAAAACGTAAAAAAAAAAAAATTAAAAAAAAAAAAAAACCGTTTGTTTATTTTAATATTTATTTATTCTTGAGACAGGGAGAGACAGCATGAATGAGGGAGGGTCAGAGAGAGAGGGAGACACAGAATCTGAAACAGGCTCCAGGCTCTGAGCAGTCAGCACAGAGCCCGACGCGGGGCTCGAACTCACGGACCGCGAGATCATGACCCGAGCTGAAGTCGGCCGCTTAACCGACTGAGCCACCCAGGCGCCCCCTGTTTGTTTATTTTAATATTTATTTATTTTTGAGACAGGGAGAGACAGCATGAATGAGGGAGGGTCAGAGAGAGAGAGAGAGAGAGACACAGAATCGGAAGCAGGCTCCAGGCTCTGAGCTGTCAGCCCGGAGCACGACGCGGGGCTCGAACTCACGGACCGCAAGATCATTACCTGAGCCAAAGTCGGATGCTTAACCCACTGAGCCACCCAGGTGCCCCAACCGTTTGTTTGTTTTGAGAGAGAGCGTGTGAGCGCAGGGCGGGCAGGGGCAGAGAGAAAGGGAGAGAGAGAATCCCAGGCAGGCTCTGTGCTGACCTTCCGGGACACGAGGGCTCCAACTCACACACGGTGAGATCGTGACCTCAGCCGAAATCAAGAGGTGGATGCTCAACCGACTGAGCTCAACCGACTGTGTCCTGTCTCACAACATAAAATTTTAAATATTTAAAATGTGAGGACAGGGGCACTTGGGTGGCTCACTCGGTTAAACGTCAACTTCAGCTCAGGGCATGATCTTGGGGTTCGTGAGTTTGAGCCCCGCGTCAGGGCTGGAGCCTGAGCCCGCCTCGGATTCAGAGTCTCCCTCTCTCTCTGCCCCTCCCCTGCTTGCACTCTGTCTGTCTCAGTTATAGTTTCACCTTTCTAGAAAACCAACAGCCCTCTTAGCCACCTTTTTGTTTGTTTGTTTTGAGAGAGAGAGAAAGCACAAGTGGGGGAGGGGCAGAGAGAGAGGAGAGATCCAGAATCCCAACCAGGCTCTGCATGGGCAGCACGGAGCCCAACGCGGGGCGGGGGGGTGGGGGCCTCCAACCCATGAACCTGAGCCAAAGTCGGACGCCCAACCGACTGAAACACGTAGGTGCCCCACTTTTTTTTTCTTTTGAAACAACTTTATTGAGATATAATTCCCACCCACTGAAAGCAGGTGAGTATATATTGTATATTCATTCACAAGACTTGTTACATATGGTGTCTGTCACTGCAATCAATTTTAGGGAATTTTTATAATTCCCCAAAGAAACTCGGTACCCACTGGCAGTCGCTCCCCGTGCCCCCAGCCCCTGGAAACCCCTCACTCACTTCCTTGGCCTCCACACATCTGCCGCTTTGAGACATTTCATATAAATGGAATCATACACTAGGTGGCGCTGTGACTGGCTTCCTTCACCTGGCATCCTGTTTTCAAGTTTCGGCGCTTGGTTCCTTTTCGCGGCTGAATAATCTGCCATTGTGTGGGTGCATTCTGTGTCATTTATCGGCTCATCAGTTGATCGACACTCGGGTCGTCTCCACTTTGTGTTGATTGTGAACAGGACGGAATATGAGCAAACGGGTTTTTGCGTGAACGTCTCTTTTCCCTTCTCTTTTGTTTTCTCGCGTTTAATAAAAACACGGAATAAGGAAGGATGTTGCTCTGTGGTGCGAGGCAATACAGCACGGCGACCGCGGGCCCAGGCCGCCTGGGTTCGCATCCTGGTGCTGCCACGTGCTGGCTGTGTGACTTTGGGCAAGTCGTTGAACTTCTCTGGGCCTTGGTTTCCTCCGGTTGTAAAATGAGGGTAATCAGAGGGCTCCGCCCCCTATAGGGGCTGTTATAAAGATTAAAGAATATTTGTGGAGCACTCAGCACAGGGCCACAGGAAACAGGAGATCAGTGCTTGTTAAATAAACACAGCCAGGTAAGTATAATTACGAGTGGCCCTTGATACTCAGCCTTGAGGCAAGGCCGAGGGCACATGCCCTTGCTCAAGGGGCAAAGGCTGT
The DNA here is from genome assembly GCF_018350195.1 of Panthera tigris. Classification (NCBI taxonomy): domain Eukaryota; kingdom Metazoa; phylum Chordata; class Mammalia; order Carnivora; family Felidae; genus Panthera; species Panthera tigris. Next base: position 11,809,582 of record NC_056674.1, read on the forward strand.
CCAGCTGTCTTTGACAGAGATGGGGGTGGGGAGCACTGCCCTCATACAGAAACCCAGGGCACATTAATAGGAGACCCTAATGAGAGGGTCCCCGCAGAAGGCAGTTGCATCAGCGGGGCCGGTCCCAGAAACTTTTGGAAAGAAGCCCCCAGCCAAGACCACTGTGTAACAGATCTGTCGCCTCCGGGCACCTGAGTGGCACCATTGGTTAAGTGTCCGACTTTGGCTCAGGTCATGATCTCACGGTTTGTGAGTTCGAGCCCCACAAGACTCTCTCTGTGCCCTTCCCCCACTTGCTCGTGTGCACGCGTGCTCTCTCTCTCTCTCTCTCTCAGAATAAATAAATAAACTTAAAAAGATACGTAAGGGGCACTTGAGTGGCTCAGCTGGTTAAGTGTCCAACTTCGGCTCAGGTCATGATCTCATGTTCGTGGGTTTGAGCCCCGCATTGGGCTCTGTGCTGACAGCTCAGAGTCTGGAGCCTGCTTCGGAGTCTTGTGTCTCCCTCTCTCTCTGCCCCTCCCCCGTCCACACTCTCTCTTTCTCTCAAAAAGAAATAAACATGAAAAAAAAAAAGTTTTTGAAAAATATTTTCAAAAAAAAAAAGATCTGTTATCTCATGGAATCCCCACGCATGTCCCCAAAATAACCCAAGAGTGACATGTTGGGAAGGGGGCCTCCTTCCCTTCAGACAGGCCACACTATAGAATGTCAAGAGTGTGGGACCCCTGAGCAGGGTGCCATGGGTGGTGTCCTGCTGGCTCAGTCCTTTTCCGGGGTGGGGGGGGGGGGGTGGTGACCTTATTTCTGAGGCTAAATCCCTCCATCTGTAAAATGGGGATGTTCAAGCAGGATCCCTCGTGACGATTCCATGAGACGACTTCCTGCCAGGAGGCCTTTGAGGGGCCCCGGACGGGTGAGTCAAACAGAGGCCAGAGGCCGTTAGCTGCCAGCCCGCCGCAGGCCAAATCCGGCTTCGCGTGTATTCACTCTTGGCCCACACAGCATTGTTTCCAACACCAACCAGCACTCACCCATCTACTGACCCACAGAAGGGTCTGGAGATTAAAGCTCAAAATCCAGACCAAAATCAGGATATGGGGTTCCTGGGGGTCACCAACTGGGTGGAGCTGAGGAAAGGCTGTCCCTTCCCTCCGGTGCCAGGATCCTTCACCCACTCGGCCTCCAAAGGCGCGGAATGTGGGACAAGGGTCCTCCAAGGGCCTGCCTCTTTCCAGCTGGGTGGGGAGGGACGGGCCCTCTGTCAGGAAAAATCAGCCGGCCCTTGTGGGCTCTGGAGAGAGCAAAGTAGGGTCGGGCCAGGAACGGAGGTTTTCCCCTTTGAGGCAAGTGGGAGCTACGGAGGGTCCCGCAGCTGGAGAATGACTAGGCTTGAACCCAGGGAACCCGAGGGGCAGGTGGAGCCGGGCAGAAATGCCTCACCAGACAGCAAGAAGTCCTGCAGAGGGGTCACTGGAAGACCCAGAGGTTACGATGGAGACTGGGTGCAGGGCTGGAGGCTGGCTCCTGGAGGGGGACTTAGAACTTAAAGGGATTGCGTGGTGGGGGAAGGAGGGATTGGAATCTGCTCCCATCCCAGGCAAGTTCGTGGGGCGGTGACTCAGCAAACAGGTCCTGGGTGCTAGAGGGTTGGCCCCTGGGGATGGAATGTCTGTCTCTCGTTCCCTGCTGTATCCCCGGAGGCGATACCAAGGCATGGCATGCAGTAAGCGCTCAATAAATACAACCAAATGAGTATCTGGCTCTGTGTGGGGTGCAGGTGCCTCAGAAGAGACAGGGACACGTGTATCAGGTGAGGGTAGACAATGAGGCGGGGAGACCCACGTTGCCCCAAGAGTCATTGTCAAGGTGGGCCGGGAGACTGAAGGGGGTGAGGTGTGCACGTAAGATCCCAGAGCCAGAGGCCTGACTCTCCTGAGGGAGGCCCGGAGGGCTTCCTGAAGGAGAAGGCATTCCTTTTCAAGGGAAGCAGAGCTCAGGCTCGCGGAGCCCCACCCCTACCTCTGGGTCCCTGGGACCCTTCGCTGAGCCAGATTTCACATGCTGGGGAGGTCCTTGTGGCCGCATGACAACTGGATCTTCTGAGGGAGGGCTGCCCTCCTGTATCTAGGGGGGGTGTCTCAGCATTGTCCGCTTCGGAGGTTTAAAAAAGACCCCACTCTTGGCTTCTTGTGGGGCAGGCTCCCCAGGCAGGGTTTTCATCCCCAACACTCTGCCCCAGAGGGCCATACGCGCCTCCCCCTGCCCCCCCAGTTCCTCTGCAGAGCACTCCTCCCCCTCTTCCAGCCTGGACTTTCGTGACTTCTTTGCCCAGTTAGGCCCACAAGCTATGCCCTCAGTATCTGCGACAGCAATCGGCTCCTGGTGGACACTCAATATTCTCCGAATGAATGAGGTTCTAAAATCCCATGGCCTGAAGTTCCCCATTCTGTTTTTTTTTTTTTTTTTAATGTTTATTTATTTTGAGAGACAGAGAGAGAGGGAGACAGAGAATCCCAAGCAGGCTCCACACTGTCAGCCCAGAGCCCGGCGCGGGGCTCGAACTCACGAACCTCGAGATCACGACCTGAGCCGAGACCAACAGTCGGACGTTTAACCGACGGAGCCACCCAGGGGCCTCTGGAAGTTCCCCCAATCTGTTTCTAATTCTGAATGAACAGGATGGTTCAGCCCCTGTGGGGTTAGGGGTGTTTCCACCTAAACGTCGCCCCTCGTCCTCTACCCCCACGCGGTCCATCAGGAAACCCTGTCGGCTCCATCTACAAAATATACCCACCAACAGACCACGTGTGAGCCCCGCAGTGCCTCATCTCGTCTAATTCACCGGTACCTGCCCGCACGGTCAGTTCCCAAACACAGCCAATAGGTCCCTCCTCCCGGCTCAGAGCCCGCCCTCCGGCGGCCCTCCTCACTCAGAAAAGAAACTCTCAAGGCCCCGCACGATCTGCACCCACCTTCTTTCTAGCCTCACCCCCCACCCTCTCCCCTTGGCTCACCCTGCTCTGACCACACTGGCTTCCCCACTGTTCCCCAGACGACCTCAGGGCCTTTGCACTGGTTCCGGCATCCTGAAATGCTTCTTCCCCACATGTCCCCATGGCTCCCTCCCTTGTTTCGTTCAGGTCTTTGCTCAGCTAGGCAAAGACCCCCTGAGCACCGTAATGGTAATAAAAACTGCCTCGACCCCGCTTCATTTCCCTCAAAGCACCTGATGTATCTCCCCCACTAGAACATCAGTGCCCAGGGGGAGGGGTCTTTGCTGACTAATGTGTCGCCAGAGCCTACAATGGTGCCTGGCACACTGTAGGAGCTCCAGAAACATGATGGATGAACGAATGAGGTGAAGCCGGGGAATCAGCTGTGCACTAGATCCACGGGCAGAGGCTCCATTAAGAGTTTGTGCTTTGGGGACCCCTGGGTGGCTCGGTCGGCTAAATATCTGACTCTCGGTTTCCGTTCCGGTCATAATCCCATGGTTTGTGGGTTCGAGCCCCGCATCGGGCTCCACACAGAGCCTGCTTGGGATTCTCTGTCTCTGCCCCTTCCCGGCTTGTTCTCTCTCTCTCTCTGTCTCTCTCTCTGTCTCTCTCTCTCAAAAATAAACATTAAAAAAGATGTTTGGTGGGAATGCAAACTGGTGCAGCCACTCTGGAAAGCAGTATGGAGGTTCCTCAAAAAATTAAAAATAGAACTACCCTACGACCCAGCAATTGCACGACTAGGCATTTATCCGCGGGGTACAGGGATGCTGTTTTGAAGGGACACATGCACCCCCATGTTTATAGCAGCACTATCGACAATAGCCAAAGTATGGAAAGAGCCCAAATGCCCATCGATGGATGAACGGATAAAGAAGATGTGGTCTATATATATACAAGGGAGTATTACTCGGCAATCAAAAAGAACGAAATCTTGCCATTTGCAACTACGTGGATGGAACTGGAGGGTATTATGCTAAGTGAAATTAGTCAGTCAGAGAAAGACACAAATCATATGACGTCACTCCTATGAGGACTTGAAGAGACAAAACAGATGAACATAAGGGAAGGGAAACAAAAATAATATAAAAACAGGGAGGGGACAAAACATACGAGACTTAAATATGGAGAACAAACTGAGGGTTACTGGAGGGGTTGTGGGAGGGGGGATGGGCTAAATGGGGAAGGGGCATTAAGGAATCTACTCCTGAAATCGTTGTCGCACTCTATGCTAATGAACCTGGATGTAAATTTTTTAAAAATTAATTAAATTTAAAAATAAAAGAAAAAAAAAGTTTGGGCTTTTGCCTGAGGGTGCTGGGAAGCCACGGAGAGTTGTACCCAGAGGGAGGAAAAGGGTTAGGTTTGTGCCTTCTGGAAGAACCCTCGGAATGGGATGGGGCAGGGACGCGGGGGCTGGGCTGTGAGGAAGAAGGATCAACCAGACGTGGCGGCAAGTTCAGCAGGGAATGGCTGGGACGTGAGGCCCACAGGCTCTGAGAGTCAGGGGCACAGGGGTGGGCTGGTGCCCAGACATTCTGCGTCTTAGATGGAGGCTGGGGAACCGAAGCCAGGAGGACGGCTGGCCTGAAATTAGGACCCTGGTGTCCAGCACGCTGTTGGGAGCGTGCCTGTGCCCTGACCTTGGCTGGGACGTGGCTGGCACCACGGTGGGGGAGAGTCTGGCCATGGGAACACGGGCCTCCCTCAGCTTCCCTCAGCAAGGCAGACTGGTGACAGCTTCATGAGGCATCAGCTGGGTCCCCAGACACGCTTCCTGTCCCTATGGCCTGGGCCTGTAGGCTTTCTGGTGGCGGAGTGGGGGCTGCCCGGGGCATCGCATGAGCCCGGGAGAAAACTGAGAGAGACAGAGACACACAGCCTGAGACCCTGAGATCCGGGGTTGGAAGATCCAGGCAGAGAGGAGGGTGCCATGGTGACTTCCAGTAGGGGGCTGGGAGCCCTGACTCCCGGGCTCCTGCCTGGCTGGCTCCTGAGACCCATAAACACCGTGACCTGCCCTGTCGGGTGCGGCAGGACTCGAGCAGGCCCTTGAAGGCCCGCGTGCTATGAGCGCTGGCCTCGGCTGCTGCCTCAGCCACCTTGCTAATTAATTAATTGCATTAATCACAGTGCCCACCCCCGCAGCGGACATCCGGGAGCCGGTCTGGGGTGGGGAGAGGCGAGCCACAGCAGCGGTGGCCTGGAGATGGGGCTCTCTGTGCCTGGCTTTCTGCACCTGCCTCCCTGTCTTCCCCAACCATCTCTCAGAGGGTGGTTATCACTCCCTCCCCAGGCTGAGACCTCCCTGCCTTTCTGCAGCGGCCACACCCCCCCCCACCCCGGAAGGACCCAGGACCCCCGCTGTGGGGTCTGATGTTTCTGGTGCTGGATCTCTAGGACTGCCCTCCCTGGCCGAGCCCCTCAGACAGAAGCTCTCACCGCTCTGCCCAGTCCACATTTACCCCAAAATGTTTCCATCCCCTAGACTCTGCCCGCCCACACCCCCCCCCCACCCCCGCAGGCCTTGATCTCTCTCTGCATCTGGTTCCTGGGCCCTGAGTCTGTCCCTACATGTCTTCAACTCCCCGGCTCTCTGGTTTCTGCCTTTGTCTCTCTCAGACTTTCTGCTTTCTGCGTCCGTCATTTCTCTCTCTAACAGCTTTATTTTTTTTTTAAGTTGATTTATTTATTTTGAAAGAGAGAGAGAGAGTGAGCGAGAGCGCTTGCACGAGCAGGGGAGGGGCAGAGAGAGAGAGAGAGAGAGAGAGAGAGAGAGAGAGAATCCCAAGCAGGCTCCTTGCTGTCAGCACAAAGCCTAATGCGGGGATTGATCCCACGAACTGTGAGATCACGACCTGAGCTGAAATCAAGAGTTGGATGCGTAACCGACTGAGCCACCCAGGTGCCCCTCTAACGGCTTTATTGAGATATAATTCCCATAGCATCCAATCTGCCCACCCAAAGCGCACAGTTCAGTGGCGTTAGTATATTCCCAGACCTGTGCCTCCCTCATGGCAGTCCATCCCGGAACATTTTCACTGGCCCAAGAAGACGGGCCACATCCTTAGCTGTTCTCATATTCTCTTTCTTCTATGTCTGACACCTGAGAGGCCCGTCTTTCTGGGTGTGGGTCTCCTAGTCTCTGGAGTTCGGCTCCCTGCTTTATCTCCTGGGGTCTCTAAACTCTCGGGGTTTCTGGTGTCTGTCTCTCACGGTCTATGTCTCTGGTGTCTATCTCTCACGGGCTGTATGTCTCTGACCCTGGGACCTCCCTGCCTCCTGGGTCTCCCCATCTCTGCCTGCCTCTCCGCATCTCGGATACCCTTTGTCTATGCCTGGGCCATCTCCCTGGGTCTCTCTTCTCCTCCCCCTCCTCCTCCATTTCTCAGCATGGTTGGGACATTAAAAATGTAACAGTGTCCCTGGCGGGGCGGGGGAGCTGGCCGGTGTGCCTTAACTCCCTGTCCTTTCTGCGTCCACCACTCCCTGCGCCCCCCACATACTGCTGGCCTTGAGACTGGCCTGTGCCCTGACCTCCCTGGGTCCTGGCATCTCGTCACTGATGGCTGGGGGCTTCTGGGCTCTCAGTCCGTCACCAAGGCTCTAAATCTCTCTCCTTAGGCTGTTCCTGCCTTTATCCTGGTGCGTCTGTCCAGCTCCCTCCCCCTCCTCCACCTTTCGGGCCCCATCTCAGCATCTTTCTGTCCCACCCTTGTGGGCCACATCTCATCCTCCCCCCGCCCCCTGCCATCTCTCTCGGTTCCAATCTAGGGTTTGTCCCTGACCCCATCCCTAAATTTGTTTCTGACGCATTCTCCGTTGCCTTCCGTCCCCAGCCCTGTATCTCCCTCCCTGTCTGTGAATCCCTTCCCTGCTCCCCTCCCCACCTCGCTGCCCAGTCCCCCTTCCCTAATGAGAAGAGACAGCAGGCCCTCTCCTCCCATCCCCCTCCACTACGGGCTGACTGACAGGGAAGAGCCAAGAAAGGGGGAGACAGAGGAGCCAGAGACAGGTAAAGAGAGGGATGGATGGCAAGGAAAGACAGAAAGAAGGAGCTCTGTGAGAGGAGAGAGCCAGAGAAGCAGAGAGAGGCGAGAAATGAAGAGGGGAGGAGGTGGAGAGAAAGTGAGGGAAGGAGGGAGAGACAGAGGGAGAGAGAAAAGGGGGGAGGGAGAAAAGGTGGGAAGCAAAGGCACAAAGATGAGGGGTCAGGAGGGCGGAAGGCCCCCTCCCCAGGTGCTAAGAGCTTTCACACGGGCTCAGTGAGGCCTCTGAACCCTCCCACTGGCCCTAGAGGGAAAGGGTTACTGTCTCTGTTTTACAAAGGAGGAAATGGAGCCTCAGGGGCACCTGATGGAGCGGGGCCCAAGAAGGCTCTGAAGTCTGACACCTGGCTTCCTGGGGACTGGCTGTGGACCCCGGGAATGTGGCTTGCCCTTTCGAAGCCTCCGTGTCCCCATCTGCAAAATGGAAATAGGAACAGAGGACCTGTCTCCTAGGGCGATCTAGAATTCTCCATGAGATCACGAGTCAAGTCAAAGCCTGGCTCAAGGTCAGGTGGGTTCTGAGCGTTTCTCCCAAGCGGCAGGTCCTGACCTCATCTCCCTATCTCTGACACCAAGGGAGAGCCAGTATCCAACTCGGAGTCAAGGCTTGGGATACAAGTCAGCGACAAGCTGGGGCAAATGAGGTCAGAGGGATAGCCAGGGTTCAGGGTTCTCCCAAGACACCCCCCCACACACCCCCACCCCCCGCTCCCGCCTACACTTCCTGGGCAAACCCTTGGGAAACTCCAGTGTCCAGAGTTTCTAGCTGGGAATAAAGAGCCCAGTCACCTGCAAGGGGGCGGGGCCAGAACCTTCTTCACCTGTTCGTCCCAGCCTCTCCCTCCTCTGAGAGCTGCGCCCTCCCTCAGAGGGGTTGAGGGGACTGGGAGGGAGTCGGTGGGCAGAGCAGAGGGAGGGGCGGGGGATTAGGGCGGCGGCTCCTCGCGTCCCCCCCCCCCCCCCGCGGCGGCTCCAAGGGCGCGACCGGAGGAAAGATAAGGTCCCGAAACCTGGGAGTCCGGAACCGGGAGCCGGGGAGAGCTCCTGCCCCTCCCTGCCGGGGTTCAGCTAAAGTGAAACCGGTAAAACTTCCCCAGGGACGTCCCAGCCGACGGCTCACAAGGAAAGGGAAGCGTCTTCTTTCTTCAGGGGACACAGCCGACCGAGCGCCAGCTTCTAGAGAGAGCCTCCTGCCCTTGATTACATCTAGAAGCCAAGAACCGGGTGCCCCGCCCGCATTTACATCTGGATCTCAGGAGACATTCCAATGCCTACAATTAAATCTGAAACCCAGGAGATAGGGCCTCTTCCGCCTCCCCCCTCACCCCCTGTTTTACCTGGGACCCAGGAGCCACAGCCCCCTGCTCACAATCTGGAACCCAGGTTTGAGCCCTTCCTGCCCCCAATTCGACCAGGACCCCAGGACACATAGCCCCTAGCCTTCATTCCACTTGGGACTCAGACCCCGAGCCCCTAATTTGTCTGGGTCCCAGGAGCCAGGCCCCAGCCCCTTGTTTTCTGGGTCCCAAGAACCGACAGCTCCCTGAGGCCCCAGGTTGGAGTCCTCAGGCCCTTCCCCAGGTCGCCGGAACTCTCATCCTTGGCCCTCCAAGGAACACGAAGTTCCAGCCCTCCAGCCCCTCTGGAGAACCTGGACATCTGGCCCCCTGCCCTCAGTTCTCCCAAGGCCTCAAACGCCCAACCCTGGGAGAAGGAAAATGGGGGATGGTCTTGTCTCCTCGTCGCGACCCTCCTGCTGGGGAGCGGGGGGAGAAATTCCCCACATGCCTGAGCGGGGAAGCGGAGATGGAACCTCAGATCCGGGTTGACAGCTCAGTGCGGGGTGGGGCGGGGGGCGCGAAGGCTCAGATTTAACCCTTTTGGTGTTAGAGTCTGAGGAAGGGGGAGGGGATAACCGAGAAGTCCGGTGTAGGATGGATGGAGAGTTGGGATTAAGAAGGGTGGTGGTGGGCGGGGGGAGAGGGCTGCAGAGAGATAAGGGTCGCAGTCGGTGCGGCCGGCCGGGAAGGGGGCTCGAGGGAGGGGGCTCGGTGAACTAGGGGTAGAGCGGGGAGGGTGCTCGGTCTTTCCCCACTCGGAAGGTGGGGAAGGGGTTGGGTCCGCGCGGGGGGTGGGCGTCTGCGGTTTCTCACCGGTTTCCCGGAGCAGCAGCAGCAGCAGCAGCAGCGGCAGGAGTGGCAGCGTCGGCGACGATCTCGACGGCGAGAGGGCTGCGGCCCGGGCCATGGGGGGGCCCGGGGTGGGACTGGGCCCGGGCGGGGGCCTGCGGGCCACTCCGTGAGCGCCGATCGGCTGGGCGGTCGAGCAGGTGCCTGAGGGGCTCCGGCTCCCGGCCGGTTGCCGCCCGCTCTGCTCCCGCGGCTCTGCTCTCGGGGCCGGGCTCTCCCCGCTCGGCGCCCCCGGCCCCAGGCTTCTCTCTGGCAGCTCGGACTCGCTGACGTCACAGGACCCACCCCTTCCCTCCCCCCCCGCGGAGCCGACCTTGGGCTCTGGCCGCACTCGCTCACGCTGTCCCGCCCTCTCTGAGATTCCACGCCGGTCCTCCCCGGGATTTTATTCCCGCCCCGCCCAGCATTCTGCGCCCGCCCCCTCCCAGGGTTTTACACCTGCCTCTCCCCAGAATTCGATGTTGCCCCTCCCCCAGAATTCAATCTCCGCCTCCCCCGGAGCTCAAACCCCACCCCTTTTGCCCTCCAGGAGACCGCTCGCGCCCCGCCCCCGTCTCCGGGCGGCTGGTTGAGATTCTGTCACGCCCTCTCCGGAGTTTACAGCGGTCTCCGCCCCCCAGAAGCCACGCCTCCGCGACGGCCCCGCCCACCCGCTCTACTGGCAGTGGGTCCAGCCTCTGCCCGGGAACTCGGTCCCGCCTGGTCTCAGCCCCGCGCGAAGTTCTGTCCCCGCCTCTTCAGCTGTAGCTGAAGCGTCGTCACACCTGCGTGAGGCACGTGGGTTCTCATAGGCCCGCCCCCTCCTGGAGCCCCGCCCCCAAGCTGAAACCACCCCACCCACCCACCCACCATGCCCGCCAGGAGACTTTCCTAGTTCTTGCCCCTCGCCCAGTGCCTGTCTCGCTACTGGGGGCGTCTCGGTTTATCCTGTGTCTTTCTAAGCTCTGCCCCGGACTCTGGGCGTCGCTGCGCCATTCCTTTCCAGATTTCTCTTTGCCTCTCTGTGCCTCTGGCTTTATGTCTCTCACAATCTTTGGATCGCCTTCGTCCCTTTATTTCTCTGCCTCTGGAGTCCGCACGTGTCGGAGTCGCTTTGTGTTTCTGGTGTTTCTGCTCTTTGTCTTTCTAACACCGTTCCTGTGTCACTTGGTCCCCGCGTCTCTTTCCATCCCTTTGACTCTGTCCCTGTGTCTCGATGTGCCTTCTTGTTTCTGTCTCTCTCAACGTCTCTGTTCCTGCCTCTGTTCTCTGTGGCTCTCGCTCCCCGCCAACCCCCTGTCCTCTCCTGTCTTCGGTCCCTACCTCCCCGTGACGGCGGCCTCCCGCCAGGGGGCAGCACAGACCGGCCCCCCGCGCTCTGCTAGCCCTGCGGGGCTGGGCTAGGGTCGGGCCTCCAGATTCCGCCGGTCCCTCCCCTTGTCCTTGTCCCACTTCTATCTTCCCAGCCTCCTCGCCTCTTTGTGTCTCTCGCTCTGACTCGGCCCCTTTGTCTCTCCCCGGCGGCTCCCGCTCCTCCCCACCCCCACCTACCTCTTCACATTCCTAGGGCTGACCGGGGGAGCTGGTGAGGCCACCCAGTGTGGCAGGGTGAGGGCGGGAAGCGGGAGGCTGAGGGAGGGGATGCCACTGAGCCCCAGAAATCCCTCCTTTCCATTTCCTCTAGGGTGAGGGTGTCGCCGATCAGCTGGGCGCAGATGCTTGAGACCTTCTTGTCCCCACCAAGAGGAGCCCCTAGACTTGCCCTCCTGACCCACAGCACACGCCCCAGCTTTCCTCCCCAAAGGGCGAGGTCTCGAGTAGGGGAGACTCTGACTGACCTGCCTTCTCTTGGTAATGATACTATTAATAACCGTATTTAGCACTTACTGTGTGCCATGTACACATTTAAGTGCAGTATATTATCTCAAATAACCCACACCTGACCCTATGTGATAAGGAAACTGAGGCACAGAGAGATGAAAGTGACATGGCCCAACAAAGTTACAAAATGGCAAATCCAGGGGCGCCTGGGTGGCTCAGTCGTTAAGCGACTTCCGCTCAGGTCGTGAACATGCGGTTCCCGAGCTGGAGCCCCACGTTGCGCTCTGTGCTGACAGCTCAGAGCCGGGAGCCTGCTTCAGATTCTGTCTCCCTCTCTCTGCCCCTCCCCTGCTTTCACTCTGTCTCTCTCTCTCTCTCTAAATTAAATATATATATTTTAATGGCAAATCCAGATCTGACATATCTTAGTTAATTCCTCGCAAGAATCCCACGGAGGAGACACTGTCGTGATCCCCATCCGACTGAAAAGTGCACTGAGCACAGGGTGGCCATTGGCCCCAAGCCACCCAGCAAGGAAGTAGCAAGCAGGGGTTTGAACCCAGGCAGTCCGTGCTCTTATCCTCTCTACCCTACATGTCTTTCAGATAGCGTGTATCTCAGGCTTGGCACAAGCCTGGTATTAGCCCAGCTGGACAAATGTGGGTAGTAAATGTGATCTCTCTGGCCTCTCCCCAGTCTGGAGCCAGCCTAGAGGGTCAGGATCTCTGGCTTTTAGTGAGGGCTTTGCCACTAATTTGCTCTGTAATATCCTTGCCTCTGTCCCCACTCCCCTCTCTCCCTTCAACGAAATACCCAGTCCCCAGGGAGATTTCTTCCAGGAAGGGCCCGCAGCACCTGCTCTTTTCTGGCCCTGTCAGTGAGTGAGCTCAGCTTTTCTTTCTGGCTGTTCTTTGTTGGGTATGTTTGAGCCCAGGAGGGAAGCCCCAGGAAGGTAAGCTGGACTTGAACGCCCCTTCACAGGCGGAAGGGGACATACATGAGGCTGCGCACTGCCATGTTTATTGACAAATGCCTGGGTGGGTCTCATGCCTGAGGAGTCAACTTTCAGTGTCGAGAAGTCCCATGGCACTTCGCTGAAGAGCCATAGCCTCCGGGAGGTATAGGCACAAGGCCAACGTCTTTCTGATAGAGCTTTGAAGTTGGTGCCGAGTATTTACCTGCCTGGCAACCTGTAACCTCTTTTTCTTCTTCCAACAGTCTACTACCCTACTACCAAGTTTTCCTATGGGCATCCCCTACACTCAGTCCTTTTGGTTCAGAGGGAGTCTGATCCTGTCCTGGCCAATCAGTGCATTTGATCCCTTGGCCACTAGGATTGGTTCAAGGGTGGGGGTGGGGCCCATTCCTGTCCAATGGGAATTAGCCCTGAGACTTCCTCTTGAATTAATAGTAAAGGAACACAATTTTTTTGATAAGACTTTTATTTTATTTTGTTATATTTTATTTTGTTATATTTTATTTTGTTATATTTTATTTTGTTATATTTTATTTTATTTTATTTTATTTTATTTTATTTATTTTATTTATTTTTTTTAAAGTAGGCTTCACACCCCGACATAGGGCTTGAGTTCAGGGCCCCGATGACAAGAGGACTTGAGTTGAGATCAAGAGTCAGATGCTTGGAGTACTTGGGTGGCTCGGTCAGTTAAGTGACTGACTCTTGACTTCAGTTCAGGTCATGATCTCATGGTTCAGTTCATGAAACCGAGCCCCACATTGGGTTCCTTGCTGAGAGTGAGAGCTCAGAACCAGTTTGGGATTCTCTGCCCCTCCCACTCTCTCTCTCTCTTTCAAAATAAATAAATAAACTGGGGGGAAAAAAGAAAAAAAGTCAGATGCTTAACTGACTGAGCCACCCAAGCACCCCAGGACAGCTTTCTGATGAGACTATTTGAGCCCCTGGATCCAGCTATGCCTGAAGATAGTCAGCCTGGTTATATGAGTGAATAATTTCCCTTTTCATTTACACGAATTTTTTACTTCCTTTTTTTTTTTTTTTTTTTTTTTTGGTCGTTTGCAGCCAAACATATCCTTACTAATAAAAGCTATGGGAGCCCAAAAAAGGCACAGATTCCTGTAAAGTTGCCAGGGCAGGAAAAGGGGAGTGAAAACTTTTCAGAATCCTTCCAGATGCCCAGGCTTTGAAGGACAGGCAAGCTTTATGACAATGGGGGAAACCGGGAAGGGCATTCCAGGAATAGTAAAGTCATGAAGAGACAAGGCAGGGGCATGTGTGAGAGAGGGAGGGGTGGGCTGTGTGTGAGGGGCAACATCTTAGGTCCTAAATGCCAGGTGAAGGGCGGTTCATGCACTTGAGAGCAATAGGGAGCCACAGAAGGTTGTAAACAAGGGTAGTTTACTGCAAACTTGCTTTTACTTCCCGGAGCCCCAGATCCTGCAGGAGATCCCTCTTGCCCCTTCCCCCAGACCCTTGTCCAAGGTGGGAGGGGTCAGGCTGAGGGCACAGGCTGCCATCTGTATGCAAATTGCCTGGGATGCCAGACAGATGAGGGACCTTCTGCAAATGTATATCTTCCAGGGAGGAGGGCTGGGACCCTCCTCTCATTAACTCAAGGACCAGGTGCTGAGCACCCCCTTCCTCCCTGGGGTCCCCTCTCTTCCTTCCCCCTAACCATCTGCTCACCCCCTCTCCAGCTCCCCAGATCCCTCCTGACCAATGTCTGTTCTTACAGTGGTCTCTCTCTCTCCACCTGGTCTCTTCCCTGGACCAAAGGACCCTATTTTGCTTTTCTCTCTTTCCCTCCATTTTCCTCGGATGATGATACTAATAATAAACACATACCGAAAACATACTCTGTGACAGGCTTTGTAGAAACGCTTTGCATGGTTATCAAATTCTCTCAACTAGTCTATGACCCTCTATATGTTTCTGCTGTATTTTTTTTTTTTAAATATTCACTTCTGCCATATAGAAAACAAGAAAACCGCACAAATAAGGAGACAGATAGGTGATGAATCAAAGGATGGAACTGAAGAAGCGACTCACAGGGGCGCCAGGGGGGATGGCTCAGTCAGTTGAGCGTCCACTCTTGATTTCGGCTCAAGTCCTAATCTCACGGTTGGTGAGTTCAAGCCCTGTTATCAAGCTCTGCAGTGACAGTGTGGATTGAACATAGGGGCGTCTGGCTGGCTCAGTTGGTAGAACTCGCAACTCTTGGTCTCAGGGTGGTGAGTTCAAGCCCCACCGTGGGCGTGGGAGCCTACTTAAAGAAAAAAGAAACCTGCACAAAAATGATTTCCATATAGATGGGAAGGATGGACGGGTCGAGGCAGCCCCAAGTGTCTGTGTGTCCATAGGCGTTTCTTGTTGGTGACCCCCAGCTTTGTTCCCTGACGCCTGTGCCCAAGCCATGGAGGTAAAAGCCATGGCTGGCAAGCAGGTTTTCAAACAGCTACAGTCGTGGCTGGGGGCGTTTGCCCCCACGTGGCCCTGACACCCTTTTGGGTGCAGAACCCCCTGGTTCACCCTCCACCGTGAGCATCAGAGCCATGCCGTGAGACACGATTTTAGAGCTGTGTGTGTCCCAGAACTCAGGCGGTGGGGACCTGTGATCACTCGTGCCCTGATCTAAGCGGGTTAACCCACCTCTTCTCTCCAGCTTCTCTCATTTGTTTTAAGCTGATTCAATAAACAGTGGGATCTGAGCATCTTAATCAGGCCGGTGAGCTCTTCTGTACCGGGGGACCCCGGCGTGCTGCTCGGTCGCCTACCAGGAGACTCCCATAGCAGCTCGCCAGTTTCCCAGGGCGATGGACCCCACTTTGTCCATTTTGTGGATGAGCAAACTGAGGACAGAGAAGCAGAACCACTTGCCCGAGACTGGAGGCCAGAGGGCAGAGACCTCCCGGCATGCGCATGCCTTATGGTGGCCCTCCACTGGCCAGATGTGACTGATCTCCATTTGATGGGCTCCGGGAGGTGGCCCCTCGGCCAAGGTCACACATGCCCATCTCCCACCCCCCTCCCGCTGCTTCTCAGCTGCTCCTTTCGGCCTTATTTTCTTTCCCTTTCTGACGGTACTTGTCTTTGAGTTCCAGTTGTCTGGCTCTCCTTGTCCCTGTTTGTCCGTCTCTGCCTCTCTCTCCCCAGATCTCTGTCTCGCTCTTATCTCCTCTGAGCTTCTGCGGTCCACCCCCTTCCCCACCTCCCCTTCTTTCCATCTCTCTCTCAAATCGCTCTTCCTTAGCCTCAGGGAGTCTAACCGGCCTCACTGTTTTTGCTATCTCTCTTCTCTGCCCCGGAAACCCTTCTGTGGGTTCCTCTAAGCCACCCCTCCTTCCCTAGGGAACCCTCCGTTGCAAACACCATGCCTCCCCCGGAGGGCGCGGCTCCACCCTAATTCCATCCCCTCCACAGCTCCGAGAGAGAGAGAGAGAGAGAGAGAGAGAGAGAGAGAGAGAGAGAGAGAAAGCTTCCCCCCATCCTGCAGCTTCAATTCCCTTGGGCTCTGCAAGACAGATTTGAGAATTTTCCTTATGGGAAGAGCACCCCATCCTCCAAGAGGGCGCCGGTTCTCAGCACCCTCTGGACCCTTGGCGCCTCACTCTTCCACCCTCTTTCTTATTCTTTCTCCGTGACATCTGACTTCTCCCAGGTCTTGCAAGGAGGGTGGGGGCAGGGAGTGTCACCTGCGCCCCCTTCCCGTCTCGTCCCCCACAGGAGGCTCTGCCCACAGCCTGGCGTGATGTGACAGACAGCATTTATTCCGGACTCCAGTGTCCACAGATGATGGGAGCTGGGGTGGGGGCAGGGGCCCGGATCCAGTGTCGGACTATGCAGTAGGACGTCAGGTGGGGTGGGGGACCAGTAACGGGGCGGGAGGTAAAAGTCGCCCGCGCCGGCCGACCCTCAGAGCCTTGGAGCCTCGGAGCCTCGTCCTGTCCCGGGCCAGGTCCCGGGCTTGGGTCCAGGAGCTATTCTGGGGCCTGAGAGTCACATTCCCTGGAGGAAGGTCCCCTCCTCCCCACCGCCCCTCCCTCCCTCCCCGCAGCAGTGGCTGCTGTAGGTCCCTGCCCAGCCTGCAGAGGAAGGAAGGGAAGGGAGGGCCGGGGAGAAGTGGGAAGGTGGGGGCGGGCGGAGGCGTGAGCAGGCCTGGTTCTCTGACGCTGATTCTCTGATGTCTGGTCTAGTGCAGCCTCCCGGAGGCCCTTGGGCTCAGCACTGGGGACGAGGTAGAGAGGTCAGCCTGCGCTTGTGCTTACGAGGGCCGTTCCACCCCTCCCCGCCTCCCCGCAGCTCCCCCCCCCCCACCATCAGGGTGCCCAGGCCCTCACCCACCTCATCTCTGAAGCCCCCGCTGCCATGCCTGGCTCCTCCAGAGGCGCCCCCTGTGAGAAGACCTGTCTGCTCAGGCCGCTCGGACCCTGAGTGGCTCAGCTCTGGCTCCCCAGGTGGCCTGGGAGAGAGGAGGGCACGTTGGAGGCGGCGGTCATGCCTGGGGGGAAGGACTGAGGATGGGGCTCTTCCGGTTGGGATGGCCTTGGGGGATGGGGGGGGGGTGGTAAAGGCTTTGGGGTTAGGGATGGGTGGGCAGGACGATGTAGGAGTTGGAGATGGGTCTGGAGGTGGCTACGGATTGGAGCATTGGAGCGGAGGGTGGCCGTGAGCTCAGAGGGTTGGAGAGGTTGAGGTTGGCTACAAACCGGGTTTGGGGCTGGAGCTGTCTGGGCATGTGTTCGGGGTCTGGGGTTGAATATAAGATGCGGGTCGGGGTTGGGGTCAGGGCCGGGGATGTGTTTGGGTCTGGGGTTGAGGACGGGAGGGAGCTGAGGTTGGCCACGTGGGCTGGGTTCGGGGTTCAGGTTGGAGGCGAAGTCAGAGTCGGGTGCAGGGGTGGGGTCGGGTCAATTCCAGGGTTGCAGGCCACTCACGGAGCCCCCTTTTCCCCCTGCCGGCAGCAGCCGGGGCGACCCTTGCGTCTCATGCAATAGAAGGCAGCAACGACGAGGAGCAGGAGGCCCACGCTGACGGCCACGGCCATGACAGCCACTCCGGCCTGGGAAGTCTGGGGCACCACTGCAGGGACAGGACGGAGGAGGAGGGGGTCAGCCAGCGGTGCTCTGTCTGTCCCCCCGCCAGGGTCCTGTGCACAACCGCCCCCCCCCCCCACCAAGTTCCTCACCAGAGCCGAAGTGAAACACGTGCAGGACGTTCCCGTGGGGGTTGGAGGCCTCACAGGAGACCCCGTCTCTGCTCAGGGCACTGGTCACCTTCAGGGTCAGGGAGCTGCTCACCCAGCCCTGCCCTCCGGGGGCCGGCTCTGCTGGCTGTGGAGGCTTGGGTCAGCCCCGGCCCGTGGGCTCAAGGGCTCGGGTGAGGGCAGAGGTGAAGACGGCCAGTCCCCCGGGGAGTGGCTGGCCACGATCGATCGGGGAGAGGGCAGGATTCCCCAAGGGGCTTGGGGGAGGGCGCCTGGGTCCCGCAGGGCTCGGGATGGGGGGGAAGGTCCCTTACACTGCCCCCCAGTTGGCTCCAGCTGAGTTTGGGCTCCGGGTAGCCACGGGCAGAGCAGACCAGCCTGACTTCATCTCCTTCCCTCCAGCTGCCCTCACTCCTGGGCTGGGTCTCTTCTGCCCTTAATTCTGGTGGCCCTGTGGGTGGTGGTGGGGGGAGAGTGGGAAGCCCATCGGAGAAGGGGAAGGAGGAGGAGAGAAAGAGAAGGACAGAGGGGACAGGAACCGAAGACAGAGGCACCAGCCGTGGACCCGTCTCATTTGTCCTGCTCCCCCACCCCCACAGCTGCCCGCCCGCTGTCCCCAACCAAACCTGCCCCATCCCGAACCTTGGACCAGCAGCTTGAAGCTCTGGGAGCGGCTGAGGAGGGGGACGGTGGGCATGGAGGCCTCACAGATGTAGGTGCCCGCAGAATCGAAGGTGATGGAGCTCAGAGAGAGTGTGGGGCCGTTCCCCAGGGGGATTGAGTCCTGGCAGGGAGAGGAGGAGGCGGCCAGGCGAGTGTGAGGGAGGGGGTCGAGAGACGGGAGAGGGTGCAGGCTGAGGGTCCCCAGGCTGCGGGGCTCCTTTCTCTCTCACCTTGGTCCAGCGCAGGGCAGGCGTGGGCAGACCTTGCACGGAGCAGTTCACGGCTGTGCTGTTGCCCAAGGGTAAGGAAAGTTCCTCCCTGGTGCTGAGCTCAAGGGGGTCCAGGTCTGGAGGGGGGGACAGACTGTCACCTTCCCCAGACCCTCACCCACTCGGCTTAGGGGCTCTCTAGGGTGACTGGGTGGGGGTGGGGGGCGCAGATGTGAGTGCACAACCAGAAGAAGAGCTTGTCAGGTGTTTCTCCTTGTTTTCTCTCTCTCTCTCCACGGACTTTCCACGCTCCCATCCAGGCCAAGCCTTGAGCCCACATCTAACTCCAAAACACAGGCCCCATCTCAGCCACCTTCTTCCAGAGCCGATGACTGGGCCCACAGTTAATGCATGACCGGTGGGGGGAGGGGGGGGGTGTGATGGTGGCAAGGTGTTCCTTCTCGGATTGACCACCCAAACCCCTCTACCCATCTTTTCATCGAGCCCCTGTCTGCCCCGCCTTCGAAATGGACCTTCCCACTTCTCTCCGTCTCTGACGTCCGGGTCCGACTGCCCGGACCACCTTGCAGCCACCTCCTCGCCGGTGTCCCCGCTGGCCAGGCTTCCTCCCCTGAGCTGCCAGACGGATCTTTTCGAACCACACACCCGTCAGCCCTGCCCTCCGTGTGAAACCTCGCAGTGGTTGCCCAGTATACAGAGGCCAAATTCTTTGATAAAGCCCCCAGGATCCTGCTTGGTCTGACCTCTACCTACCTCCTCAACCTCACTTCTCACCGCACGCCCCCACCCCCACCCCCAACCTTTGTCCCAAACACCAGCTACCCTACTCTCTTGGTTTCTCTCCAGTACGCCATGTTGGGTCCTGCCTCGGGGCCTTCGCACCTGCTGTTCCCCCGGCCTGGGAGCTCCTCTTCTGGCTCTTCGCGTTTCTGATCCCATTCTTTGGTTTTCCCAAACGGCCCCTTCTCAGGGAGGCCTCTCTGTCCCCCCGTGGCGGACACTGAGATTTCCCCTCTAGCGCTGAAGGATTTGTTCTCCCCCAGCTGTTGAGAAGGATGTCAGCTGTCAGCCCTCAGCTGTCAGCCCTCTCTGGGAACTGCCTCAGCTGCGGAGAGCCCCTCGCTCAAGGTCATGCCCCCTTCCTCGGGCAGGCCACGTGCAATGCCCGGTTGGTGTGGGGTTATAAAGGCCCAGCTCCCTTACCCCCAAGTGGGGCCATCCCAGCTTCCCCAGCACCCTGCGGGGCCGACTGAGACCTTTAGACTACAACTGAGACCAATCTTCTGCCTCTGCCCGGTCCTGCTTCCGTGCCCTCCCCAGCCTCCACTCCAGCCTCCATCGGTGGGGATCCCAAGGCGCTTCCCATAAACCTCCTGCCTGCAGCTCTCTGAATCCAAATCTGCTTCCTGGGGACGGAGACAGACGGAGCCTGCACCACCCTCCATCTAGAACAGTCCCCGCTCGCCTGGCCAGTCCCTCATCCCCTCACTCTGCGTCAGTCCCTATAGGGGCTCCATCGCTACTCAAAGCACCTTGTTCAGCATTCACCACCTGTCTCCCCTACTTGACCGAGATCTCTGTGAAGGGGGGGGGGGCTGGGCTGTCTTGTTCATAGATGTCTCCCCAGCCCTGGTCACGGGGTCTAGCCCCAGGGAAGGAGGCAGAAGGAGGGCCAAGGAGGAGCAGGGCCTTTGCACAGTGCTCAGGTGCAAGCAGACTCAGAAGGCTGGAAAGTGGATGGTGGAAAGCAGGGGTGTTAACCTGGAAACGGCGAGAGGCGCTCGGCTGGGATGAGGAGACTGCCTTGGTGGGGAGATGGGTCAGCCAAAGGCGCGGCCAGCCAGGTGGGCCTTGAAGGCCGGGGTGGATCGGGGCACTTGGGAGCCACGGCAGGTTCAGAGTGGGGGGATATCAGGTGTGTGCTTTGGAGGGAGCTCTCTGGCTGCTTCGTATGGGAGACTGGAGGGGGCTGGGGCAGGCACCCAGGGGGCAGAGGGGACCATCCAGACGAGGACGAGGACCCCAGAAGTGGAAAGGGTTGCCGGCGGGGCTGTGTGGGGGTGAGGGCGAGGAGGCCGCTGGTGCCGGGGTCCCCCTGCCCATCCCCCCGGGACGCTCACAGGCCACGCGCAGCTCCAGGGTTTTGGAGAGCTCCGCGTCCTCAGCAGCGTCGTAGTCCTCCACCCTGCAGCCGTAGGTCCCGCTCTGGCCCCGCTGAACCCCCTCCAGGGTCAAGTTCCCCTCAAGATTTGTTTTCAGCACGTCCTCCTGCTTGTCCTGGGTGACCAGGGATGAGGAACCCGGCTCAGGAGCCGCCCTGGTCCGGGGGTGGGGGCGGGGGTCATGCTGGGTCGGGGTCAACCGGGTCAGAGTCAGGGGTCACCGGGTTAGCATCGTGCTAGATCAGAGCCCACTCAAGCAAGGGGGCAGAGGCCCTGCCAGGCCAGGGGCCACCCCGGCTGGGTATCGAGCTGAGTTCGGACTCTCTCAAGTCAGGGCTCAGAGGTCCTGTGAGCTCCTGGGTCAACAGGCAGGCGCCTCGCTGAGCCGGGGGCCACCCAGGTGAAAGGTCAGAAGGCGGCGGGGGCCAATATGTCACAGAGGTCAGGGGCCAGGACTTCCAAAGGAACGACGGGGTGAGTCACCTGAAGGCGGAAGAATGTGTATTCGGGGTTGGGGCTGCCGTCCCCCCGGCAAAACAGCTGGACGGAGTCCCCCTCGCGTACCCAGCCCTCGGTGGTGGAGGGGCTGTCCACCCAGAAATTCACGTGTTCCGTGGGATCTAAGAGAAAGGGCAAAGGGGAAGACGGGTCAGGGCAGACTCATGGTCAGGGTCGAGGGTAGGTCAGGTCAAGGGTAAAAGGCCAGGGCTGGCTCAGGGCAGAGAGGTCAGGCCCCAGCCAAGGGGAAGGCTGCGGTCGGTCAAAGGGTAGAGGTCACATCTGTCACAGCTCAGGTTCCCGCTCATTCTGAGATCAGTGACCAGAGAGGTCACAGGTGGAGCTGAGCTAAGAGTGCAGGTCAAGGGTCAGAGGTCGGCGTGGGCGACAGGTCCGCGAGGGATTCCGGGCCCCCGAGCTGGTGTGAGAGGGCGGGGCGTGGTTCGGGTGCGAGGCTCCATGGGCCTCCGGGTGCTGGAGGCGGTCAAAGGTCAGGATGGGGTGGGGGTAGGCCCCGGAGGGCTTGCGGGGCCAGGCCTCAGGCAGGTGAGGGGGGCCGCGGCCGGGGAGGTGGGGACCAGCCTGGACTCACAGTGCAGGGTGAGGCGGAAGGCAGGGCTGTCCAGGCGGCCGTGCCGGCCCGCGGGCAGGTGGTAGCGCACGGAGCAAAGGAAGCTGGCTTCCCGGTCGGCCTTGTGGAGCCGCAGGTACAGGGTGCTGGTGAGAGACTGCAGGCCTGAGGCCTCCCGCACCGTGCGGCTGGTCATGTAGCCGTCTGGCAGAGAGGGAGGAGGCGGCGGGTCAGCCAGCCCTCCCCCCCCCCCCCTCGCCACCACCCGGCGCCGTCCCGCGTCCAGCTGGGCTCCCGCGCCCGCTCACCTGAGTTCACCTCCATGGGCACCTCCAGCCGCTGCCCGTTCCGGTACCACGTGATCTGGGGGGCCGGGTTCCCGTTCCGGCTGTTGCAGGTGGCGATCTAAGGCAGACACAGGCGTGGCCCTGGGCCCTGAGGTCGGGGCGGGGGGGACGCGACTTCTCCTCGCTCAGGATACAGGAGTCTGGGTTCCCCAGCCCTCTCCTCCCCCAGGATGCAGGAGTGCAAACCCCCCCCCACCTCCCAGCCCCCCCCCCCCCCCCCCGCCCCTGGAATCCAGGTCCAGCCCGAGGTACCTCCTGGGCAAAGTCCTCCACCACAGACAGGATCCCTTTGTTGGGCGAGACCTCGGTGGCCTCTGGTTTTGCTGTGGGGGAGACGGTCGGGTCAGGAGCCCCTCTCCTGGGCTCTCGCCCACCCGCCTCTTCCGTGGGGGGGGGGGGGCCCGCAGACACTCACCGAACATGTGCAGCCGTGTGGTGGCCTCAGCGCTGCCCGCCGCGCCCGCCTTCACCACGCACACATAGTTCTGCTCGTCGCCCACCTGGGCCTCGGTCAGCACCAGGCGCCCCCGGGCGTCCAGCTGGTACGGGGGGCTGCGGCCCCGAGAGTCGTGCACCGTGCCCTGCAGCTCGGAGCCCTGCAGCTCGGCCGAGGCCAGGCGGTGGCGGACCCCAGAGCGGTCTGCCTGTGGCGGGGGGATGTGGGGCGGGGGCGGGGCTCAGCTCCAGGCCGCCTGGCCTGCCTCCCCCAGTGTCTCTTTATCTCTCTCCGCGACCTTTTCCATCTGCTGCTCTCTGGGTCACCTGCCTCCTCTTGTCACCTCCCTCCGGTCCCCTGTTCCCTGGCCTGTGTGTCAGTTTCCTCTCCCCAGGTCCAGGTCCCTTGTTCTCCATCACACTCTGTTCTTATCTCTCTTCCTCTCTCTGTCTCCCCCTCCAGCCCTGTGTCTCTGCCTCTTATCTCCTCTTTTTTCCTCTCTCCTTCTAGTCCTGCACCCCTGGGGTCTCCCGCTATCTCCTTGTCTGTCTCTGAATGGTCTCTCTCTGGAGCCCGCGCTCTGAACGGGGCGTCTTCTTTCTAGTCTCAGCTGTGCCCAGACACCAGGGGACCTTGGAGTGTCCTTCCCCTGGCGGGGTCTCAATTTCCCCATCTGTAAAATGGAAAGGCAGCTGGACGGAGCCCTTAGGTCCTTTGGGCTCGGAGGAGGGAATGCACGTTCGCAGCCCTGTGGTGCCCTGACCCCCAGGCCCCTTGGCCACCCTCTGGCCCCCAGCCTGCAGCACTCACCAGGAACCATTCCAGCACAAAATGGTCGTGGGCCCCCAGGGGGGTGCAGTTCAGGGCGACGGCCTCCCCTTTCATCACCTCCACCAGGGAAGGCACGGATAAGTGGACCTCGGCCTGGGCACCTACAGGAGAGCCACTGAGCTCTTTCTGCCTCTGTTGGGGACAGCCCTCCAGACAGAGCCCCTCCTCCCCCAGGTCCCAGGAGTCCTGGCTCCCAGTGCCCTCCTCCCTCAGACTCAGGAGTCCTGGCTCCCGGTGCCCTCCTCCCTCAGACTCAGGAGTCCTGGCTCCCAGTGCCCTCCTCCCTCAGACCCAGGGTCCAGGACCCCAGCCCCTCCTCCCTCCCATCAGCATTTGTCTCCATCTCTCTCCACAGGACTACGGGCTCCTCCCCCGGGCCACACAGGGCCCTGGCTGCTTCTGTCCAATCCTCCTGGGGTAAGACCGCACCTGTCCTTGTGCTTTCCACTAGACCAGCCGCCCCCCCCCAAGGGCAGGGCCAGCTCTGGCTCATCCCTTGGCCTCCAGCACCCTGCGCAGGGCCTGGCACGTCGCCAGGGATCTGTGTCTCTCACTCTGGGTCTCCATCTCTAGTCCCACAGTCCCTGCCTCTCTGTCAGCCTGACAGTCTGTCTCCGTCTCTCTCAGCCCCTGGGTCTCTGTCAGGAGTCGGGGGCTGGGGCTGCAGCTGAGGCAGAATGGGTGTGTGGGGGCGGTCAGGGGGGACAGGGCTGGGCAGGTTTCAGGAATGTGGGAGGGACAGGCTGGCCCAGACCTGCCCGGCCTGGCACCAGATCCCCCTACCCACCCCTTGGCCCCTCTGCCTCTTTGCCGAGCAGGGAAGGGGATAAGGTGTGTCCCCTCCGATTAGGCGAGCGGTGAGGCCCAGGATGGCGGGTCCTCAGGGAGAAGGGAGCGGGAGTGGGGGCGGCTGGACTCCTGTCCCAGGATCCTGGCAGACAGAGCTGTTCCCATTGGAGAAACCATGCTCTCTCACCCCCTGGGCTGGCATCCTGGCATCAGCTCTCACTTCTGAGAACCTCCCTTTCCTTCCCCGCCCAGCTTGACCCAGCCCTGCCCCTGGGGACCCACTATTTGCCATGCTTGTGCCACGGGCCTGGATTCCCAGGCACCCACCTCTGGCCCAGGCCTGGCCCAGGGGAGGGGTGTGGGGCCAGGCTGGTGCCTGGGGCTAGTCTGAGCAACAGACAGGAGGAGGATGGAGAGATCTCTCTTCCCTAATCTCTCCCATCCCTCTGTCCCTGGCTGCCGGCCCCTCAAGGCCTCCTCCCCATCCCACCACCACGCAGGTGTGTGGATTTATCTGGGCCCCAGGAAGAGGGCACGGTCACTCGGAAACACTGTTCTGCCGTCACTGCCCAGGGCCAGCGCTCCAGCCCTTCCGCGAGGGAGGGGAGTTCTTTAGAGCCTGGCTCTGAGTCCAGATCGGGGGAAGCCTCAAACGCATGTGGTTCCCTGCGATCTAGCTGGAAGGTCCCCGACCCTCGCAAAACTTGAGAACCTTTCAGAGGGAAGCCCCGGGGTCTTGGTCTCCTGTGTCCTGGGGAAGCCACTCCGGCCACTGGAGGCCTGGACCTTTGGGTCTGAGGAAGCAGGAGTCCCGGGACTCCGATTCCAGGGGCTGAGGGCCCCTTCGCTCCTTGGTCCCGAGCGCGGAGGGGGCTGGCTTCTCAGGTGGTGACTAACCCGCTGCCTGCCGGCGTCTGCCCAGCCCCTCTGCCGGGCCGTCCCCAGCTCGCTCGTTGGGAAGGGTATCCCCCGTGCTCCCGTATCCCTCCTCCCCGGGGCTCCCACGTTTGGCTTCCTGGGGTCGAGGAGATCCCCTTCCCCCTTCCCTTTCCCGGGGTCCCCAGGGGCCGCCCCCAGCGGCTCCCTGCTCTCTGCCCCGGCCGTACCTGGGTGCGCCCCCAGCAGGAGCGCGAGCACCAGCAGCCTGGGGGCCCTGCGCGCCCCGGCCAGGGCGTCCGGGGGCTCCATGTTCGCGGCGGCGGCAGCGGGCGGCGATTGCCCGGGCTGCGGCTCCGGCGGCCGCGGGGCTGGGAGCGATCAGGCCCCGCCCCTGGCAGCCCCGCCCCGCCCCGCCCTCCCGAGCCCCCCCTTGGGTGCC
The DNA here is from genome assembly GCF_018350195.1 of Panthera tigris. NCBI lineage: Eukaryota > Metazoa > Chordata > Mammalia > Carnivora > Felidae > Panthera > Panthera tigris. The sequence goes on from NC_056674.1 coordinate 11,834,646, forward strand.
CCCCCCCAAACCCGGGCGCCCCGCCAAGACCTCCCACTGCCCGGAGCGGACCTCCCAGCGCCCGGCCCGGGCCCGGAGCGGGGCTCCCTCTGCCCCCAAGCTCTGGGCTGCCTGGCTCGGGCTGACCGGTGCCCGCGGCGGTGGCCTGACCGACCAGTCTAACCAGTGTCCTGGGCTGTGACCTCACCACCCCGCTGCGGCCGCCATCCCCCCTAATTCGGACCAGGGGTCATCACGGCAGGTGACCGGGGCTTGCCCAGTTGATTTTACCCAGCCGACCCCGCACAACCAGTGAGTGGCCTGCGCTGGCCTCTCCCAGGATAACCGGTGGTTCCCAGCATGACCGGGGGCTTGCACTCCCCTCTCCCAGTACAACCAGCGGTGCCCCGCCTGATCGGTGGCCTAGAGCAGCTTCCTCCAGGGTGCCTGGTGAGGCTCTTCCCTGGAGCCCGTGCTAGGGGCTGCTTTCCTGTGTGACCAGTGGCCTGGAACCCATCAGTTCAATCTCTTAAATTTCACGGCCTTCAAACCTCAGTTCAGCCCGGGTCTCTGTGATGATGGGGGGAGGGGTGGGGAGAGCGAGTGCTGTGGGGTGCTCTTTCCTGGGCTCTCCTCCACTCCGTAGGGCCCTCCCTCTCTTCTCCCCATCCAGGGAATCCCAGGAATGCCACCCTCCTTCCTCCCTTCCTCTCCCCTTCACTCCCTCACAACCTTGGGGGGCAGGGCAGGAGAATTAGGCTGGAGGGAGCAGGTGAGAGGGGGAGGGGAGCAGGCTAGGGCGCCTGAGGGGAGGAGGGAAGAGCAGAGCTGTGGGTTGGAAGGGTCACAGGTCAGTTGGGGGGTCACAGATCAGACTGTCCGAAGCTTCTCACAAGCCAGGTCTGACTGGGGCAAAATCCTCTGGGGGTGGGGGTTGGGGGGGGCGGGAGAAATGTCACTGGTTATATAGGGAGTAGCTAGCCCTGGACACTGGTCAGAATGGGGGGGGGGGGGTCACTGGTAAGATGCCTTTGCCCATCAGACACGGAAGGAAGGCTTCAATTACAGGTCAGCTTGGGAGTTGTTGGTCAGACTGGTCAAGGTGCTACTTTATTCTTTGGTGACACAGGAGAGCAACCGTTACACCGGCAGAAGAGACCCTTTAGTATTAGTCACACCAATGCCTCCTCCGGGATGCCCTCCCTGCTCCCTGGCTGGATCAAGGGCTCCCCCAACCCCCTGGGCTCCCCCACCCCGGTCCTGCACACTCTGGGTCATCCTGGAGATGACCACCACTCTGGGGATTAAGCTGTCCCCTCACTGGACTGTAAATCCATGAGGGCAGGGCCGGGGCGGTCTCTGTTGGTCACTGCTGTGTCCCCAGCATAAGGCCAGACACAGAGCAGGTGCTCAGGGAAGGTTTGCAGGGCTCAAAAGTCAGGAGCACACGGGCTCACTGGAGCACCGCAGGACACATGATACAAAGTCACTCATGGACATGGGGTGCCTGGGTGGCTCAGTCGGTTAAGCATCTGACTTTGGCTCAGGTCAAGATCTTGCGGTTTGTGGGTTCGAGCCCCGTGCCGAGCCCCGTGCCGAGCCCCGTGCCGAGCCCCGTGTTGAGCCCCGTGTTGAGCCCCGTGTTGAGCTCTGTGCTGACAGCCTGGAGCCTGCTTCAGGTTCTGTGTTTCCGTCTCTTCTCTGCTCTTCCCCTGTTCGTGCTCTGTCTCTCTCTTTCTCAAAAATAAATAAACATTAAAAAAATATTCACACTCACTCCTGGACAAATACACCTTCAAGGGCTCCCTGGGACCAGCTCACACACTGCGACCCCCGACACCCACTCCCCAGCTCTTCTGGCTCCCGCTCGTGCCCCTGTTGCTTGGGCTGGACCTAGTAGGCACCCTCTCATCAGTCCATCTTCCTCAAGAATCCAACCGGCCAAGGGTCTAGGTGAAGAGAAGGACTGGTGTGGAATGTGAATGAGGGAGGGAAGGCATAAATACCAGCCACAGTCCCTCACAGACCTGCAGAAACGGGTACCCTAACGTCATCTGCCCTCATCCCCTACCATTTCTTCCCACAAAACAGCCGGAGGGATCCCGTTAAAATGGGAGTCAACCCACGTCACTCTTCTGCTCAGAATCATTCCAGGGTTCCTCCCAAAGTAAAAGCTAAAGTCTACTCCATGGCTCACCAGGTCCTCAGTCCTTGGTACCTCCCTGACCCCATCGTTCTTTCTCTTCCCCTTTGCTAGCTCTGCTCTTGCCGCGCTGGCCACTTTGCTTCCGTGCCATTCCTCCAATGCCAGCCGTGTGCTGGCCTCAGGACCTTTGCACTTGCTCCTCCCTCTGCCGGGACATTCTTGTCCACACAGCTCCCTCCTTTACTGGCTTCAGAGCTCTTCTCCAACATCACCCTCATCAGTTTCCCTTGACCATCTTATTTCAAATAGCAATTCCTGCTATCCCAGCCATTCCTTATTTCCCTTATCTTACTACATTTTCCCTCCATAGCACTGATGCAACATGCTTATGTTTTATTGTCTTGCGTAGAACATAAGCCCTAAGAGAACCGAAACTTTGTTTTGTTTACCACTGAATCTCCAGCGCCTAGAACAGTGCTTGGCAGGAGGAACAGAGTAAATACGAATGGAATAAACGAATTTCCCAGTCCCATCCTTCCTGTCTCATGTGTATATAGTACACATTTCATATTTATTTATTTATTTTTTATAACTATTTTTTTCTATTTATTTGAAGCCCAGTAAAAAAAAAATTGGTACACTTTGGAAATTCAGTGGCATATTTAATTTTTTAAATGTTTATTTATTTTTGAGAGAAAGAGAGAGAGAGAGAGAGAAATCCCAAGCAGGCTCTGTGCTGTGAGTGCAGAGCCTGATGCCGGGCTCGAACTCACAAACTGTTGCGATCATGACCTGAGCCGAAATGGGAGAGTTGGCCGCTTAACCGACTGAGCTACCCAGGCGCCCCCACATTTTATTCATTTCATTTTGTTTTAGGGAGAGAGCAGGAGCAGTGGGGGGAGGGCGGGGGCGGTGCAGAGGGAGCCCGACACGAGGGCTCCCTCCCGTGACCTTGGGTTCATGACCTGAGCCGAAATCGAGAAGGAGTCTGACGTGCAATGGACTGAGTCTCCCAGGTGCCCCTGGTGTCACCACTTACGCGTTGTCATTAACAAGCCTCATTTTTCCTCTACAGCCCCTCCCCCCCTCCCCCATCCTCAGTTTCCCTTTCCAGGTTGCTTGCCCTCAACAGTGGCCCTGGAAGCAGATGATTCTCCTTTTGAAGTCCATTTAGGAAGGGCAGGTGTAGCCCAAGTTTATGTCCTCATGCTTAAGTCATTCCCCTCGCTTCAGCTTATTCCGCGGGCCTTTCATCGTCTCCCGTCATCACAAGAAGGGCGAGTACAGTACAGAAGGCATTCCCAGGGAGAGACCACAGTCACGTAACTTTGATCACCGTAGATTGTTTGAACTGTTCTTTTTCGTCGTTAGGTGTTGCTTATATCTCAGTGTACCTAGCTTGTGAATTAAACTGTATCGTAGGTTTGTCCAGACATCCACGCACTAAGTCGCTAGTCGAAAACAAAGTATGGCTGGCGTTCGATACCCTCTGTGGTTTCAGGCATCCAGTAGGGGTCTTGGAACCGTCCCCCTCGTGGATAAGGGGGACGAGTGTGTCCATTATTTTACACACACTGTGTGATGGTCCACTTGAAACTAGTTCGCAGCTTGGGCAACACGGGATCAGGATACGTCTGGAGGGGAATGGTGATTCTCCCGTCATTCCAGATTTGCGTCTGGAAGATGGAACCATCGGGAGTCTGTGTTGTCTTGGAGGTCACTGTGTGTGCATTTTGGGTTGGACAACAAGAGTTAGCTGTGCAGGGAAAGTTTAGATAAGAACTTTAAAAAAAAAAAAAAAACGTTTTCTATTTATTTATCTTCAAGTAATCTCTGCACCCAATGTGGAGGCTGAGCTCAGAGTCCTGAGGTCGAGAGTCACACGCTCTTCCGAAAAGTGTTCAACATGTATTCATCTTTGAGAGAAACGGAACGTGAGCGGGGGAGGGGCAGAGAGCGAGGGAGACGCAGAATCCGAAGCGGGCTCCCCGCTCTGAGCTGTCAGCACCGAGCCCGACGTGGGGCTCGAACTCACGAACCGTGAGATCATGACCTGGGCTGAGACCAAGGGTGGGATGCTCAACTGACGGAGCCACCCAGCTGCCCCCGTCCTGCTATGCTTTGAATCAGGAACTAACAATGCCAAAAAGCGGGGACTGGTTTCTCTGGGACACGTTCTATTTTCCTAAGATGCCTGCGACGGTATCTCTCGTTCCATATGCTACAACCCCACCTTGACGCTCCACTGAGTGGGGGGGGGGGGTCTAGGTCCCTTCCTCTTACATCTGTGCCCTTTGGGGACTCACGTGTAAAGATGAGAACGGGGCAGGGGTGATGCTGCAGGACTCCCAAGATTAGGTAGCCTCTGCCTGGGTCACTAGAAACCTCTCCATCAAGCCTTCAGCCACCACGTAAGCAGCCAGACTGCCTCAGGGGACCAGGCTGTGGGGCGGGGCGGCGCCTAAACTCGAAGCTTGGCCACCACCCGGAGAGGTGCGATTGCACCCTGCCCAGAACCACAGGGCCGAGCCCTTCCCCAAATCCTGGCCCATGAGAGATTCTGTTCCCTTTCACGGCTCCCTTTCCCATCCTGGTTCTCTAAAATCGTTCCCCTCTGCCCTGGGATACCTTCCCCACATCTTTTCAGTCCCAGCTCGGATGTCTCCTCCTGGAGGCCCTCCCTGACCTCCCAGGCTGGGTCAGCTGCCCGCTCTGGGCCCCTGTAGCGTCCCGGTTTCCCCCATCCCAGCCCTGCCCGCGCTGGGTCGTCACTATCTGTCCTCCACTGGACTGTGAGCCACCAGAGATGGGGGGGGGGGGGGCGGGTAGCGATTACTGCTCCGTGCCAGCCTCATCCAGCCTGGGCTGGGCACAGCGCAGGGCAGGGCTCACGGTTTAAACCGAAGTGGAGGGAGGCTTGAACCTCCGAGATGAGTGATGAGGTACCGAGACACTTCTTCAGTTTGATTTGGACTGGAAATCACTGTTACTCTGGGAGAAGATCCCAGGGAGGGATGGAAGAAAGAGAAGGTTAGGAACGCTGGGCAAGACCAGGTGTGTACCTCTTAAAGAAAGGAGAGATCTTTTGGAGTAGGGGCTCGGGACTTCGATATCTGGGTCTGGGTTCAGGAATTAGTATTATTTTTTCATTAATGGGGTAAGGGGGTTGGTTGCCTGATTCTCTGAAAACTTGGGACTCCGGGCTCCTGGGTCTGAGGGAGGGGGCTGGCGGCCGGGACTGTTGGGTCTGAGGGAGGAGGCTGGAGGACTGGACTCCTGAATCCAGAAGAGCTGGGTTCCCCACCATTGCCCCTCCAGACCCCTGGATTCAGCAGGTGGCGATCAGGCCTCAAGGACCACCTGTTCCCAATGTCAAGCTGCCCCTGGTGGCTGCTGTAGTTTTCTCCACACATCAGACGACAGACCAGGCTTGGCAGTTTATTATTCACAAACCCCTTGCAGCCCCTGGGGCTCCCTTTAGCAGCACGTGTGGTGCCCTGCAAGGCAGAAAGAGAGGTGGGTCAGATACTATCCCAGTCAGGTTGGGGGACAGGGCAGGGCCAGGCCGAGGGAACCTGGCCAGCGCTGGGGTGGGGTCGACTCACCGGCCCCCATGCCTGGGCAGCGATCACGGGCCCCACGGGGGCAGCCAGAGGGGTGACTTTTCCTTCAGGAGTTTCTGCAGTGGAGTTTGAAGAGGGGCTATTGATTTTCTGGAACCAGTGTTTTTCCCTTCTGCCCCCCCATCCCATCTTCCTTCAGACCTGGGAGCCCTGGATCCCAGCTGCCTCTCTACTCACCCTGTGGCTCCCTCCCTGGCCTGAGGGTTGGAGGTGATTTCCCATGGGGCTAAGGCCACAGTCTTAATTCTTGGCAAGGATAGAGGGCCCTGAAGTCTGGGGAGGGCCAGAGGTACCTGGAGGGGAGGAGATTAAGAAGTGTCACAGCTGAGCTGCAGCGAACGGTCATTTCATAGGCCCAGATGGTGGTAACACATGGGTGGCTGGGGCCAGGAGGAGGGAGGGACAGCACAACAGTCTCGTCCTTGTCCATGCTGTTTTTTTCCCTAGCACCTCTGGCTCGAGTAGGAAGTTCTGTTTGTCCGTCTGTCCGTCCGTCCATTCATCCATCCATCCATCCATCCATCCATCCTCCCTCCCTCCCTCCATCCTTTCCACTCACCCGTCCATCCATCCATCCATCCATCCATCCATCTCACAAGCATTCCCAGAGCGTCTACAGTGTAGGGCCAGGCACCTTCTAGGCTCTGAAGAGACAGCCATGAACCAGGCAGACAAAATCTCTGTCCTCATGCCGCTGATAAATTTACCGAGCAAAAGACTTACCATGAGTAATCAATGCATGAACAAGGAACTATCCACAGAGTATTAAGTGACCTTCAGGGAACTGGAATAGGCCTGGGGAGAGTGGGGGGCGACTGGGGAAGACCTCTTAGAAGGAGGGCGATGGAACACAAGGCTGAGTGTGACAAGGATGTAAGCAGAGGTCCTGTGGTGGGTGGGGGGCTTATGGCCTGTTAGGACAGCAGTAGTCCCCTGTTGCTGAAAAGGAATTGGGGGGGATGGTAGGAGGTCAGAGAGGTGGAGACGGGTCAGGTCTCCGGGCCCTGTGAGCTGTGGAGGGTATGTTGGCTTTTTCTTGGAGCCCTGGGGGAATTAGTGGGGACTTCTGAGAGGTCAGGGAGGGGTATGATCCAGGTTACGTAACCCAGGCTTGCTGACTTCATCGGGACCTGTGGGACCCACGCCGGGCTGATTGCCATTCTCCACGTGGAGACAGCGAGGACGGGAGAGGTCCCCAGTGGCCAGCAAGGGGCCAGGTCCTGCCGAATGACGATCTTGCTGCCTAGGGGTGGGTTTCTCAGATGGAGAACAGCACACGCAAACCGTACCCACATAGACACTGGCCTTTGCCATGATGCCCATTTCACAGACAAGGGAAGAGAGGCCCACAGGAGTGTTGGACGGAGCCACAGAGTCTCGAGCCGCGGGCCTGGGATCCATTCCTGACCCTGTCATTTTGAGCCGATGGCCTCCACATCTCCGAGGCTCGGTGTCCCGTGCTTTACGGCAGGGATCACAACAGTCCCCACCTCACGGGGCTGTCATGACCGTCAAAATTAATACACGAAACACAGGGCAGGGTGCCCAACAATTCAGACACACGTTAACACGTTAACTATGCTCATTACGGCCGTCACTTTGCTGGGAGGCAGGACCCCCCGGGGGCCATCCCTCTTACAGCATGTTTTGAAGAACCAAGGGGGTAGGAGTTGACTGGAATTTGAATCAGGCAGGGTTTGGGGAGAAGAGGAGAGGGCACGCCAGGCGGAGGGCACAGCCCGGGCCAAGGTGTGCCCACGTGGCCGGAGGCGCCCCCCTCCCCCACCCCCCAGCCTGCCGTCCTGGCCGCGTCCCCCCTCATTGTCCTCTGGGAGCCAGCTGAGTGCCTCCTAATGTTTCCATTTGCCTTGGGCTGCAGGTCTGGATCTGTTTTTAGCTTCCCTGGCTGGTGTCACCGCCACCCCCCTTCCTGCTGGCTCACTTGTTTGCTGCGGTCGAAATAATGTTCCCGGACTTCCTGAGCTGTTTGTTTGAAGACGCCTCTGTATTGATTGAATCTTATGTGTACTCAGCCTAACACAGATGGGCCCCTCCCCAGCAGGCCAGGGTCTCGGAAAATCCTGGGGTAGGAAGTAGGGGGTGGGGAGGAGCAAGAAGGCTGGGGCTTGCTTCCAAGATCAGCAGATAATGGTAGGGTTTTCTAAGCACCACGCCCACCCCCCCATCCCCCCACCCCCCGCCCTGCCCCCAACACCAGGTTCTCTTGTATCAGCCTGTGAAATTTTGACAGGTACAGTCACCTCCCTGAGCTTTTTCTCCTCTGGAAAATGAGGAGGGGAGCATTTCTTTCATTTTTTGTTTACTTCACAGGGAAGGCTCTGTTCCCTGGATTCCTTGAAAGCCTATTTACTGAGCACCTACTATGTGCCAGGCACTGTTCTAGACTCTGGAGATCCAACGGAGAAGACAAAGTCCTAACCTTCGGGAGGGTGGCGGCAACCGGCTCACGGTGACAGAAAATTATATGCTTCTGCCAGGTGGTGGAAAGAACTATGAAAATCAGCAGTGGGTGGGGGTGCTATTTTCAATAAAATGGGGGTGATCGGGGAAGGCCGCCCTGGGGAGGAGATGAGAGAGAGCAAGCCTGGGGGACAGGAGACCCGGGCAGAGGGGACAGCTGGTGCAAAGGCCCTGGGATGAGACACGCCTGGGATGCTGGAAGGAGAGCCAGAAAGCTGGCGAGGGGTGGCATAAGGAAGTGAACAAGAGGGCACAGAGGTGGTGGGTGCCAGATCGCCCAGCACCTGGTCGGTGGGTGCCGAGGGGGAGCGCAGGACCTGGTGCCCCTGAGGGACCCCGGAGCTGAACCAGACCAGCGCCTGACTCACCATTTTCAGCCGGCCTTTAGCTGGGGACACATTCAGCCGAGGGGGGGCTGAGGAAGCCACCTGGGAGTGATGGAGGGTGGGGAGGGGACTGTAAGTTGCCGTTTTCTTCCTACCTATGTGTCCTTCTGCTTAGAGTCCCAGAATTCGGGCACTCTTCCAGGCTTTGGAGATACAAGAGAGAATAAGGCAAGGGCCTAACGCTCAGGGGAGTTTCATCTGGAGAAAGCCAGAGCCCCAGACCCTTGGGAAAGCAAAAGTCCAGGCCCCTAGGACCCGACTCCTGTCACTAGCCCCCTCCTCCCTCAGACCCAGGATCCAGGCTGCTGACCCTTCCTCCCTCAGACCCAGAGGGCCCTGCCTGGCCCTGCTTACCTGCCCCAGCTCCTCCTCCCCATCTTCCTGGTCACTGCTGGACCTCAGGTACTCGGCAGCGGCCGTGGCTTCCTCTGGCTTCCCTTGAAATTGATGGATACTCACGGCCTCTTGGCCCTTGATCTCACCGCGGCAGAAGGGGCACGTCTGGCTTTCAAAGTGCTGGGGGTGGGATGGGAAGGGATATAGGGTCAGGGTCTCCCTGTCCCTAGGGCCACAAGGGCCCTCTTGTCCCTTAGGACCACAAGGGACTTCCTCCCCACCAGAGGGATGTGCTGAGGACAGATGGAGGGAAACAGAGGGAGAGGAGTCAGGCAGAGAGGGGCTGGGAAGTGCAGGACTGACGGGAAGGGGGGCGGGAGCCAAATGGGGTCCGGAGGGGCACAGAAGCAGATAGCCCAGGGGAGCCGGGTGTTGTTGGGGTCTCAGCTGTCCACGGTGATGATGCTGTTGCCTAGGAATGCCTGAGCACTGGCCTGGGCCCATGTTAATCGTGGGGAGCCCCACAGACATCCGCCCCCCTACCACCGCTGCGGCCAGCCTTGTTGTGGTTCCACCGGCCCCTGTGGGTCTTAGGATCATAGGACCCACCTCATCAACAACCACCCGTGAGCTCTGAAGACCAAGATCGATTACCCATAGGTCCTGGGGGGTACATGGCCTGCCTGGGGCCACACGGTGAGGTCCCAGGTAGAGACGGAGGGAAGACACACGCACCAGGGGGGCTCTGCCTTTATTAGGGGCTGAGTGGGGGGGGGCGGTGCCTTGGAATTCATGGGCTCATTCTCTATTGGTGAATTTAAGGCATTGGGGTGTGGGAAGGGAAAAGCAGGGTCACTTAAGGGGTCAGCTGGCTAGGTTTTCCCGGGTTGTCTTTCTTTCTTTCTTAAAAAAAATTTTTTTCCCCAATGTTTATTTATTTATTTTGAGAGAGAGACAGACACCCAGAGCATGAGCCGGGGAGGGGCAGAGGGAGCGGGAGACACAGAATCCGAAGCAGGCTCCAGGCTCTGAGCTGTCAGTACGGAGCCCGACGCGGGGCTCGAACTCACGAACCGCGAGATCGAGATCGTGACCTGAGCCGAAGTTGGAGGCTTAACCAACTGAGCTACCCAGGCGCCCTTTCCTCCCACCCCCACTCTGGGTTTTCTTAAAGGGGAACTTCATGTGGGGTGGCCTGTTTCCTTATTCGGGTCATTTTGCTAGGACCTGCATCCTCCAGCCCTACAGTGGGGCAATGTGTTTTCAAGAATGTCCTTGAGACGCATGCCTCAGCCATCACAAGCTTGCAAACACTTCCATTACAATCACAAAGCTTCCCGTCAGGCACCTACCATACACAGGGGCCACTGCCCTCTTTCCCCAAGGGCTTGGATCCTCACCATGGCTCTTGGGAGGTGACTACTATCAGCCCGGTTCTCCCGAGGAAGAGGCTGAGGCTCAGAGAGGTGAAGCCACTGGCCCCAGGTCACCCAGCCAGGGAACAAGGAGCCCTTTCCGCTAATAAGGAAGCCAGAGAACGAAAAGCGGAGGCGAGAGATGTAGGGTAAGACGGAGACAGAGACACAGAGGCAGACACGTGGGCTCCTGTTCACTGCTCCCAAGTGACCCTGAGCCAATCTCTGCCTCTCCCCGGGCCTCAGTTTCTCCATCTGATCCATGAGGCGTGATCCCTCATGCTAGGGACTTCTAGCATGAAGGTGGAAGCTGGGGGGGGGGGGCGGTGGGGGGGGGGGGAGACTGGGCGGGAAGGCAGGGCGGTCGGACCCACCTGCCAGGTAGCCAGGCAGCTGCCACAGAGCAGGTGTCCACATGGCTTGATTTTCACGTCCTTGTCCCTCTCGGTACAGATCTTGCAGAGCTCAAACGTGGAGTCCATGGCCCAGTACAGCTTCAGCTGCTCCTAGGAGGCCGGAAGATGGGGAGGATGGAGAGGGGTGGTGTTAGCCATGGGGATCCAAGTCAGGCCACAGGACGAAAGTCCCGAACGTCTGTGCCAGCCCCGAACCCTCCTAAGTCCAAGGCCGTGTATCCGGCGGCCTCCTACCTGTACCTGCCTATGAGACTTGTTCCCTGGGGTGGTCTCTATGCAGGGTTGCCAGACTGAGCAGCTAAAAATACAGGATGTCCTGTTATGTTTGATTTTTAGGTAAACAATGAACCTATTTTGGGGTTTAAGTATATCCCAAGGGTTCTGTGGGATATACTTATACCAAAAGATTTCCTTTGTCGTTTCTCCCTCGCCCGTGGGGTGGCTGTGAAGACTACACTGATACAGGGTCAAGTGCATTAGCCATTCTGACAACCTCAGCAGTATCATTTCCTGGTTTAGTCCCCACAAAACTCCCCGGGGAAGGGGCAGGACGAGCTGTCTTTTCCAGAGAAGGAACAGAGGCCCAGAGAGGTCAAGTGATTTACCCCCAGGTCATGTGGCCACCGCACCAGCACGGAAACCCACAGCCTCTGGGATTCTAGGCCTGAGTCTCTAGGGAGAGAACTCCTGCGTTAAGGCCCTCGGGGGGCACAGTACACAGGGACAGGGACAGGGACAGGACAGGCCTGGGCCTCACCTCCGACACATGGATGCGCTGATGGGGTTCCATCTGGCAGAGTTCAGTCAGGTCTGGGTTGTGGTTCTTCCCATCTGGGTAGAGGAAGCTGGGCGAAGGAAAGACGGGGGTACCGAGGGCCGTCTGATACTCCTCACCCCAGACATGGGCCCAGAGCCCCCCGGATGAGCATCGCTCCCAAACCCATCGTTGGCCTGGGGATCTTTTCCCTCCCCTCTCCTCAAATTGGGACTTTCCAGGGCAAGCTGTGACTCCTCAGGCCCCGGGGCAGGGCCGTGTCCCCTCAGATTCCCCAAAAAGGGCACACGAGACCTTGGTGGCTGAAGCTCTGGAAACACAAACTCAGATCAACAAGAACCAGGAAACTGATTACATCCTAGGCTTTGACCTCCCAGAGTACCCCGCCCCCGTCCCTGTCCTCGAGTGTTTGGGCTCAAGCAGAAGACATCTTTGGGGCGCCTGGATGGCTCAGTTGGTTAAAGCATTCGACTCTTGATTTCAGCTCAGGTCATGATCCCAGGGTCATGGGTGCCTAAGTACAAGCCTGGGATGTGCTGTATAGAGAACATACGGGTGTCAGATGAGCCTCATTGAGACACAAGCTCACTGTGAAAGTATCAGCTATATATATATTAAAACATGGTTTTTTTTTTAATTTTTTTTTTTTAACGTTTATTCATTTTTTGAGACAGAGAGAGACAGAGCATGAATGGGGGAGGGTCAGAGAGAGGGAGACACAGAATCTGAAACAGGCTCCAGGCTCTGAGCTGTCAGCACGGAGCCCGATGCGGGGCTCGAACTCACGGACCGCGAGATCATGACCTGAGCCGAAGTCGGCCGCTTAACCGACTGAGCCACCCAGGCACCCCTAAAACATGTTTTTAAATGTTCATTTATTTTTGAGAGAGAGAAAGGGGGGGGGGCGAGCAGGGGAGGGGAAGAGAGAGAAGGAGACACAGAATCCGAAGCAGGCTCGGGGCACGGAGCTGTGAGAACAGAGCCCGACACGGGGCTGAAACTCACGAACTGTGAGATCACGACCCGAGCCGAAGTCGGACGCTTAACGGACTGAGCCACCCAGGCGCCCCTCAACTGTATATTTAACAAGGTGTCTTCAGACAGAGACACACAAAAAGGTTACTATTGGTTACCAATCAGGTAGCAATTGGTTGACAAAAAAGTGACCAGATGGGGCGCCCTGCTGGCTCGGCAGGTACAGCATGTGAAGATCTCTGGGTCATGAGTTCAAGCCCCACGTTGAGTGTGGAGCCTACTTAAAATTAAAAAAAAGAAATGTGACCAGAATCTTGCAGGAAACCGAGCCGGTGTTTCCCCTACGAGCAACGGCTCAGTATTCAATAATCTAGTGTTTACAGCGACTTTATAGAACAGAACTACCATCAATGAGAACGGACTGCATATCTATCTCAGATCATATCATATCAACAGGACTAATAAGATAGCTCTGGCCAAAGGCTCAGGATGAGACTCGGGAACCTCACCTGCCTTTTTTCTCCTCCTCTCCTACCCAAGGCAGCTTCTGATCGAGGGGCTGTGGGGCAGCCAAGGTTACAGTTTGAAAACGCCCGGTCTAGCTGCTTGCCCAGTGTTCTTTCTGCTTTAACCGTCTAGATTCTAGAATGGGATATGGATGTCTAGAAGCGAAAGCTGTTCAGCAAAATTCCAATAGGCCAGTGAAGCCAATTCCCCACACGCTTCTCAGAGCTGCCTGGAGCCCACGTAGCAGCTTTCTCTGAACTGGAAAGGGCGCCCCTTCCTCTGGACCCTCGTCTGCCACCTACCGGAACACCATGGTATTGCAAATTTATAACGTGGGCCGTGTGAATTGCGCGCCCTACGAGCGATCTGGGGCCGCGTGCAACGTGCACCGCCTTTCCAAGTGCATTCTGCCGACACCCTCCACCTGCCAGGACGGCGACTCACAAGCCTTCCTTTTGTCCGTCCAGGAGTGTCTGGAACAGGGGCTTGTTGAGAGAAATGGTCTGCAGGATGCTGCCGTCTGAGTTCACGAATCCAATGGCCCATTGTCCCAGGTGAGTGCAGCTGGGCCGGAAGATGTAGCTGGCGGGAGAGGTTGGTAAGGGGGTGAGGGTGCGATCGCCGCTGCCCCATCTGGGAATTCCCATCCCCTCATTCCGCTGGGGATCCGGGTGTCTAAGTCCTTGTCCTTTATAACCTAGCTTCCTGGCCCTTTTACCTGCCTGGCTTGTCTCTGCAGGCCTGCAGACGCGCTTGAACCTCATCGTATGTGAGGAAGGCCACGTAGCCCGGGTGGTTGACCGCCAGGAGCTGCCAGTTCTTGAGGAGTGTCGGCCAAGGCTGGAGCGGGGCAGCGCTGGGGTCACGGAGGGGCCGAGCAAGGCACACCTAGTGCCTCCCGGGGTCTCGGAACCCAGCCACGTTGCTTACATCCGTCGTGGGCCTCGGGCATCTCGTACACAGAAGACCCCAGACGCTCCCTTCCCCGGGACCCCAGGAGTCTGAGATCCCGGCCCCCTCTTCCCTCAGACCCATGTTCCCAACCTCTCCTTCCCCCAGCCCTGGCCTTCCCTGACCTGGAAGAGCCTGGTAAAGATGTCAAACTCGAAGATGGACACGTGGCCGCTGCAAGTGAGGTTGATGGTGGAGCGCAAGGCCAGGCCCGTGGAGCCTGATTCCACCGGGTGGCAGGTGCACAAGATGGACTCAAACTCAGTCCAGGTCAGGACACAACTGGAAGGGGGGGGGGGCGGCACACAGCTGAGGCCTCCAGGAACCTAGCACCGGAGGGCCTCTAGGGAGGAGGGGCTGGGGGCCTGACTCCTGGGTCTGAGGGAGGAGGGGCCGGGGGCAGGACATCTGGGTCTGAGGGAGGAGGGGCCGGGGGCAGGACATCTGGGTCTGAGGGAGGAGGGGCCGGGGGCAGGACATCTGGGTCTGAGGGAGGAGGGGCCGGGGGCAGGACATCTGGGTCTGAGGGAGGAGGGGCCGGGGGCAGGACATCTGGGTCTGAGGGAGGAGGGGCCGGGGGCAGGACATCTGGGTCTGAGGGAGGAGGGGCCGGGGGCAGGACTCCTGGGTCTGAGGGAGGAGGGACGGGGGCAGGACATCTGGGTCTGAGGGAGGAGGGGGCTGGGGGCTGGATTCCTGGGTCTGAGGGAGGAGGGGCTGGGGGCAGGACTCCTGGGTCTGAGGGAGGAGGGACGGGGGTGGGGGCACAGAGCAGGCAGGTGGACTCCTGGATGTGAGGGAGGAGGGGCTGGGGGGGCGGGGCTGCCTGGACTCCTGGGTCCCCGGGCAGGGACAGGATGAGGCTCCAGGAACTTCGGGGCCCCGGGGACAGGTGCTCACTCACCGGGCGCCGCAGTGCCCCCTCCAGAAGCTGTGGGCTGGGGCCTTGGCGAGCTGGTACGTGTGTCCACAGTACTTTCCGCCGGGGAAGAGCGCGCTCAGTTCCGCATGCATGTAGCGGAAGATGAGGGCCAGCTTGGCCAGCTGTCGCCTGCAAGGATGGGCTCTGAGGGCCTGGGCTGGACCTCGGGGCTCGCGCTGGCACCTGTGCCTGCTGTGGGGGACTCTACCCACAGGGACCAGGCCCCCCAGGCTCTGGCAGGGTGGAGTCCATCCCGAGACAGCCTATCACAGTCCTGACGCCTCCCCTCTGCGAGCCTCGGTTTCCTCCTCTGGGAAGGAAAGGGAGGCGCTGCCCACCAGCCCAGCCAGCCCCCAAGCCTCCACCTGCAGCCCCACCGGGGCTGCAGGAGAAGCCCGGCCTCATCCGGCCTTGAACCAGCTCTGCGGGATTCCTGACATCTGTTGTAGCCCACCAGTGCTGAGGGCTTTGACCGTGGTCTTGGAGCAGGTTGTGCTTGGGGGCCTTCTTGTTTTTAGCAGCACAGAGCGGGGGGCCCCCCGTGTTTCCTTCTGCCAGCTGCCTCCCCGGGGTACTGGTCAGGACGTGGGGAGCAGCAAAGGGGAGCTCTGACACTCAGCTGTGTCATTTTGGGGAGGTTCCTTTTTCTCCCCCCTTAAGTCTCAGTTTCCTCAACTGTGAAATGGGCATGAGTGCGGGATAAGTACAGCCCCTGTCTTAAGAGGGAAGCTAAGAGGATTCTTCCATATCTCATGTGTCAATGCCCAGCGACACCTGGCATGCAGTTGGCACTCAGTACGTGTTAATTATTATTAGTTTGTATTATTTTATTTTATTTATTTTTTTAATATATGAAATTTATCGTCAAATTGGTTTCCATACAGAGTTTGTATTATTTTAAATGTATATTTAATTTTGAGAAAGGGAGAGCATGAGCAGTGCGGGGGGGGGGGGGAGCGGAGAGAGCGGGGGACAGAGGATCCGAAGCGGGCCTTGAACTCAAGAACCACGAGATCATGACCTGGGCTGAAGTTGGATGTTTAACCGACTGAGCCACCCAGGCGCCCCCAGGCGTGAATGTCTTAAGAGCCAATTCTGCATGCCAGAATAATTGTAACTGTGCCTTGGCATTTTCATTTGAAACACAGATAATGTTGTTATGAAGGGCATTCTTTTGATCACTTCCTTATAACAGTTTGGGTATTATAGTGACCTTTAAAAAATGATGGGTAGGTAAGTAGTGTGGCCTACACATTTCATTTCAGGATGAATCTAAGGAGACATTACGAAGTTTTTACCGGACATGGTTGAGAGCTTCCTGGTCCACACCTTGTTTTGTTCTGGGCTCTAGACCCCAAGCCTCGGCTACTCCTGTCACTCAAGAGCCCCTTCCCCAGAGTTTAGAGGAGGAGGCTACAGACAAGCCCTAGGTCCTGAGCTAGCTATTCTCAGGAACCAAGATGGGGGGGGGGGGGGGGCAGAAGGGCGCGGCTGTGTGTCCCCCTAGGCAAAGGAGGTGATGGGGATGTCAGTCCACCCCCTCCTCCTGCAAGAAGCTCCCTGGGGTCCCCGCATTCTCAGGATGTGCGTCTAGGCCTCTGGGAGAGTCGGGCAATTTGAAGAGGGCTGCTGGGTGGCCAGGAAAGAGGGGACATGGGGGGGTGGGGTTAAAGGCATAGGTGCCCAAAGAAAGAAAAACCTGGCTGGCTCAGTTTTCCAGGTTCCCCCAGGGAAGGGGGTTCTGACCTGGACTTCTGGGTCTGAGGGAGAAGGGACTGGGGGCTCTGGACCTCTGGGTCTGAGGGAGGAGGGGGCTGGGGGCTAGATTCCTGGGTCTGAGGGAGGAGGGGCTGGGGCAGGAATCCTGGGTCTAAGGGAGGAGGAGCTGGGCGTCTGGACCCCTGGGTCTGAAGGAGGCCGGCGCTGGGGGCCCGGACTCGCGACCCCACCTTTTTCCTGGGGCAGGAGCCGCGGCTCACCTGAGTCCGGAGCCCTCCCGGAAGAGCTCGTCATTGGCACTCCTCCGACCCTGGGGTGCCAGCAGTGCCGCCACCTGCCTGCTCTTGGCCTCCAGGTTGTTAAGGTAGACGACGAGGAAGTCCCGCGCACCGCCGGGACCCTCGGGGCCGCCTCGGTCGGCCGCCCGCCGGGCGTGGGCCACCTCGCGCAGCAGCTGCGCGGTGCGGGGCAGCAGGTCCCGCATCGAGGGGGGACTGGAGGCAAGCCGGGGGTCCCCGAAGTGCTCTTCCAGGCGTTCCAGCAGCCTCACCGCCCGGCCGAGCGCGCGGGCCTCTTCCCGCTGCCGCCCCCAGGGGGCTGCCACCGCGGCCATGGGTCCCAGGGCGTCCTGGGAGGTAGGCGTGCGGCTGGGAGAGGTGCGGCCGGGCCCAGCCCAGGGTGGGGGCGGGGCCGGGCGCCAAAGGTGAGGGGGCGGGCCCAGCCCAGGGTGGGGGCGGGGCCGGGCGCCAAAGGTGAGGGGGCGGGCCCAGCCCAGGGTGGGGGCGGGGCCGGGCGCCAAAGGTGAGGGGGCGGGCCCTGGAGAACCGGGGAGGGGACCGCAGGTACCGGTGTCTCCCAAGGGGGCGGAGCCTGGGGGATCTGGCCCCTGGGTTCCGAGAGATGGGGTTCCAAGTCTGCTCCCCCCGGGGCGCCTGGGTGGCTTGGTCGGTTGGGCCTCCGACTTCGGTTCGGGTCATGATCTCACGGCTCGTGGGTTCGAGCCCCGAGTCGGGCCCTGTGCGGACAGCTCGGAGCCTGGAGCCTGCTTCGGATTCTGTGTCTCCCTGTCTGTCTGCTCCTCCCCTGCTCTCTCTCTCTCTTACACACACAGACACACTCTCTCTCTCTCTCTCAAAAATAGATAAACATTAGAAAACAAAAAAAGAAAGTCTGCTCCCCTAAAGAGACCTGGATGGGGTGGCTTTGGGGGGCGGAGACGAGAAGAGACTCTTCCATGGGCAGGAAGTGCAGGTACGATGCCTGGGCCCCTTCTGGGACCGGCTGGAGGCTGAAGTCTCCAGGTTGCATTGGAGGAAGGGTTCAGGGAGACCCGAGACTTTTGTGGGGGGTGGGGGTAGGGCTGGGGGCTTAGTTATCCAAACTCTGCAGGGAGGTGAGTCCGGGAGGGAGCCCTCCTGAGTCTCTTGGACCCAGGTTTGGATCTTTGGCTGTGGCATAGGATTAAGAGCACTGAACTTTCTGGGAGGAAAGGTCAGGGAGATAGTTCGATGCCTTTGTCCCCGACAGGGAAAGCGTACATTACCAGGTCCCTTGGTCCCCTGCGAGCAGGGGCTGGGTGCCTGAGGGAGCAGGAATTGGGCAACATCATTCCTGCGGCCCCACGTGAGGGGCCAGCGGGAAATCAGGCTAGAGTTGAGACACCCAGACTTGCAGAGGAGGTAGGCCGCTGGGTCCTCCAGGGGATCAGGTGGGAGGGTGGGGTTCAAGGGTGCGGGGATCCAGGTGCGTCTGGCAGGCTCGTGGCTGGAGGAGCGTGGTTTTGTCCCCAACCTGCAGCATATCAGCTCTCCTCTGACTGTGCGCCGGGACCGCCACCCGGGGGCGCCCAGGGCCGGGCCATCCCTGAGCCCCAGGCATCCCTTTGAGGTGGGGGAAGGGAAAGGGGGTTTAGGATGAGAACGGACCCTCTCCTTCCAACACCCTTTCCTACTCAGCCCGCATCCCCTCCTAGAACCCGAGAATGCTTCGCCTAACGGGATCCTCGATGGTGGTATCTCTCCGCCCTGGCAGAGACCGGGTCTTTGCAGCAAAGATGGTGGGGTCTGCCTTCCAGCTCCTTGCGTTTCTGCCCTCTGCGCCTGTTTCCTCTTCCAGCAATAGGATGAGAAGCCTCTGGCCTGGCAAGAATTCAGATTTTTGACGATGCTAAGTGTCGATGAGGAGCTGACGGAAGTGTAAGTGGGACAAATTAGTTGCACTAATTAGTTGGAGGGAGCATTTGTGTAACACCCATCAGACCTTGGACAGGGCACGTCCATTGCCGTCTACACCCGCTAGGGCTGGGGCTCCTAAACACATTTGCTTATATCGGGACATTACATACACCTGCCAAAGGAAAAAAAACAACAACAAAACCCAGTTTCACACGGTAATCCTTACCCTGACTATGTGCATGCGTTACAATAGCTTCTGTTCTGTTTAATTCCATTTCATTAAGGGGAAAATTGTGTCTACAGCCCACTAAATTGGTTTCGCAACCCACTAATGGATCTTGTTGGGCAGTTTGAAAAATCCTGCCCTGAGAAACTCCAAGAGATGTGTTCAGGGATGTTAATTGCAGCCTTGCCGGAAATGGAGAAAACTGGAAACAAGGTAAGTCCATCACCAGGAGGGATGAATAAATTGTGATGTACTCTCACAAAGGCCTCCCACACAGAAGTTCAAATGAATGAACTGAATGCACATGTCAATAGTGTGAGTCATAAAAACAGACTGATGAGAGCACTGGGTTGAAGAATGCGCCCCACCCCCAAATTCAAGTCCCTTCGAACCTTATTTAGAAATGGAATGTGACCTTATTTAGAAATGGAGTGTTTGTGGATGTCATCAAGTTAAGATGAGGTCACACGATTAGGGTGGGCCGTAAATCCAACGTGATTGGAAATTTGGACACAGACACAGGTACCTACACGGAAGAAAACCGCATGATGTCAGAGGCAGAGATTGGAGCCAAGGAATGTGAGGAATTGTTGGCAAACACCTGAAGGTAGGAAGAGGCAAGGAAAGATCTTCCTCTAGAGCCTTCAAAGAGAGTATAGCCCTGCCAACATCTTGGTTTGGAGTTTCTACTTTCCAGAATTGGGAGAAAATAAATTTCTGGGTTTTGTTTTTTTTTAATTTTACGTTTACTTATATTTGAGAGACAGAGCATGAGCAGGGGAGGGGCAGAGAGAGAGGGAGACACAGAATCCGAAGCAGGCTCCAGGTTCTGAGGTGTCAGCACAGAGCCCGACACGGGGCTCGAACCCGCAAACCGTGAGATCCTACCCTGACGTTGGATGCTTAACAGACTGAGCCACCACCCAAGTGCCCTAAATTTCTGTTGCTTTAAGCCACTCCATTTGTGGCCCTTTGTTACAGCACCCCTAGGAAACTAATACAATGAGTAAAAACAAACAAATCCCAGAAAAACAAGCAAGCAAACAAACAAATAAACAAACAAACGAGAAAACACAAGTACAGAAGGATTACAGCACAGTGTCATTTATACCAGGCTTGAAAACATGCAAAACCTGTGCTATATATTATTTGAGGATACATCTGTATGTGATAATAGTACGAAAACATGAAATGCAGGGTGTGGCAAAGGGAAAGCGTGGACTCTAAGAAGGACGTCATGTCATTAACGCTTTAATTTGAAAAATCTGGATCCGCTACGGCAAAGTGGCTAAGAGTGCATCTAGCCACATAGCGGATACAAAAACAGTGAATGATAGGGAAAGATCCGCAAGGTCATTATCAGTCAGATGAAAATCAAAACTACAGTGAGATACCACTTCACACCTACTAGGGTGGCTGTCCTGGAAAAGACAGGCAGTAAGTGTTGGAAAAGCTGTAGAGGCATTGGAACCCTCATACACTGCTGGTGGGAATGTAAAAACGGGGCAGCTGCTTTGGAAAACAATTCGGCGTGTCCTCAAAATAGAGGACACAAAGAGAGTTTCTCGACGGCAACATAGAGTTACCGTATGACCCAGCAATCGCACTCCTATGCATATATATTCCAGAGAACTGAAAACATACATCCACGCAGATATTTGTGGAAACAACCTAAATGCCCATCAACTGGCAGGTGGGTCAATTAAAAGCAGGGTACCTGTGCAGTGGAAGATTGTTTGGCCATTAAAGGAACGAAGTACCGGGGCTCCTGGGTGGCTCAGTTGGTTGAGTGTCTGACTCTTGATTTCGGCTGAGGTCATGATCTCACGGTTCATCAGATGGAGCCACATGTCAGGCTGAGCGCTGACAGAGCAGAGCCTGCTTGGGATTCTCTCTGTCTGTCCCGCCCCCTCTCATGCTTGCTTTTGCGCTCTCTCTGTCTCTCAAAATAAATAAATAAACAACAACAACAAGGAATGAAATACTGATACATGCCACATTATGCCAAGTGAAAGAAGCCAGTCACCAAAAGCCATATACTGAAGGATTAAATTTATATAAAATGTTCAGAAGAGGAAAACCTATAGAGACAGAAAGTATATTAGGGGTTGCCTAGGGCGGAAGGGGGTTGGGAAGAAATAGGGAGTGACTAGTAGTGGGTATGGGGTTTCTTTTGGGGGTGAAGACACGTGTTTTTTTTTAAATTTTTTTAACGTTTATTTATTTTTTTTTTTTGAGACAGGGAGAGACAGCATGAACGGGGGAGGGTCAGAGAGAGAGGGAGACACAGAATCTGAAACAGGGTCCAGGCTCTGAGCTGTCAGCACAGAGCCTGACGCCGGGCTCGAACTCAGGGACCTGAGATCATGACCTGAGCCGAAGTCGGATGCTTAACCGACTGAGCCACCCAGGCGCCCCAAGACAGGTTTTTATATTGATTGTAATGATGATCGCACAGCTCTTTGAATTTGCTAAAACCATTGAATTGTACCCTTTAAATAGCTGAGTTGCATGGTGTATACATTATATCTCAATAAAGCTGTTTAATTTAAAAAGTTTATTTTGAGAGAGAGAGAGAGAAAGGGAGAGTGAGCAGGAGAGGGGCAAGAGGAGAGCAGAGAGAGAGATCTCAAGCAGGCTCCATGCTGTCAGAGCAGAGCCCAGCTCAGGGTTCAGTCCCACCAACCGGGAGATCATGACCTGAGCCGAAATCCAGAGTCAGTAGCAGCTAAACCAACAGAGTCACCCAAGTGCCCCTCAATAAAGCTTTTTAAAAAGTGGAGGCCAGAGGCACCTGGGTGGCTCACCAGTCTGTTAAGGCGTCTGACTCTTGATCTCAGCTCAGGTCTTGAGCTCAGAGTTGTCAGTTGACACGCTCAGTGGGGGAGCCTACTTAAAAAATATATAATTATATAATACTAATATATAAGAAAAAATAAAAAGCGGAGGCCAGATCCTAGAGTAGCCACAAGAGGGCGCTCCAAGTACAGACGTAACGCCTCCCTCGGGAACAAGTTTCTCAAGGCCACGCCCCAGACTCTGGCCACGCCTCCGACTCCCTGGCCACGCCCCAAGGCTCTGACCAGACTTCAGGCTGCTGCCTGCCCCTCATCGCAGCCAGGACTCTGAGGCTGGCCACGCCCCTTAACCACACCCGAAGGCCCCGGTCACACCCCAAGGCCGTGTCTGAAGCAGCAAATTCACCGTCCCAACTCCCCAAACTCTGACCACAGATGCAGGCACAGACTTAGATACTCTAGAAACGCAGAGCCTGAAACCTTCAACTTTTAAACCATGACTTTTTATTGTGCAATCACTTTTTTTCTCTTTTGAAATCATCTTAAACTGGCAGGAAAGTCGCAAGAATAGGACAGAGACTTCTTGCGTAGCCCTCACCCAGAGTCACCAATCGTTAACAGTGGCTAGTGGGCTCCATCATGGGCTGTCTCTGCTTTTCTCCCCTCGGAACTGTTGGAGAGTAGGTTTCAGGCGTTATGTCCTTTGCCCTGAACGCTTGTATTTCCACACATGAGGTTATTCCTCGACACAGTCACAGTGCAGTTATCAAAATCAGGACACTTGCCAGTGGAGTGCATCGTCTCAGAAGGCGCAGGATATTGGTCATTCCGTTACTGATGATGGTGAGTCTCAGAACCCTGAACTCAGGCTCACCAAGTCAGGCCCCCCCCCCCCCCCCCCCCCCCGCTCTCTGGGCCTCAGTTTCCCTTTCCGTAAAATGGCAGTTTGGCTTCCACGAGGGTCTGCAAACACATCTAACCAGTAGATGTGTCCGGGTTTGTTTGCATGCTCCTAAAATTGTTTTT